>NC_052356.1:9974278-10210755 GCF_009727055.1 Benincasa hispida | reverse complement strand
GCTCCACCGCCCTTCCATGGCACCACCGGCAGCCTTGACACACATCTGCTAAAAGCAAGACATTGCTTCCAGCTAGCCCTTCCATTTCTCTTCTTTCTTTATATTTTATTGTATTACATTTTGGCTTAAGGAATTAATACATTTTGTGATCAATGCATTTCTATATTTCCTTCGATTCCATATCCATCTTCCTTTACTTAGCATCCTTAATATTCATTGTATCATTAAGTGAGATTGCTAAAGTATTGCATACTTAATCATGCGGCATAAGAATATGAAGCATGTAGCAAACCACCGGGAGGTGTGCATTGCATGAGTGTTGTGAGAAAACCTTATTTGCTTAAGTGTGAAGCTGAAGCAACGCTTGTCTATAAGTGGACACAATACTTGTCTATGAGTAAAGTCAGCAACAACTAACTGCCCAGAAGGATAAGTGGTTGGTCGCATTAAGCAATGTAAGCAAGTGTTCACTAGAGATAGGAATAATCTTACGTCAGCCAGGTTTATGCGATTACCAGCGCATCATTCATCATTTAGGCATACTTGGAAGAGTAGTCTAAAAACCAAATCTAAGTCTCGGGAGAGCGGAATGGATCGCATAAGCAAGAATGGGGAACTTAGAGATAAGCTCCATTTTCTATTACACAGCGTATGCACCCTACGGATAGGATATTGCATACGTCCAGAAGTAGGATACGGTGGTATGTGGTCATCACACTTATGTGTGAGAGCATGTGAGCGGGTTATGGAGGCTTAGGCATAGGCTTCTCGACACTATCGCATATACATCACATGCATCCTAGAGTTAGGTACAAGTGTGTGTAGCATGATCTCATAGCTTGCATTGGTTGGGGTTGCCCTTGCGGTCAAGCTTAGGGTTGTGATGAAGACATTCTCACCTTTTCATCTATTTTTCCATGCATTTACTACGCATCAACAGTTGTCGTGTCTCTACCTCTCATTCGTATTCTCACCGCTTAATTTATTAATTAGGATTAGAAGTAGTTATTAGCTTGTACCCTCCATCATTCTTTTATTCATCCGACTCAAACACATCACCGCATAGCATTTAGCTACAAGTTCCTGAGTTCGACCTCGAATTACCTGAGAAACTTGCGTTCGTGTTATACTTGCCGTGAATGCAAGAAAACTTGTGACAAGAATGCATGGTCATTGCATTTGAGATCAACACATACATTTCATTCCAACGCATGACCACCAATGCATGAGTATAAACACATAACCTAAGACATTCATTGCATAATTGCGTTCCCCCCATAATTTTAGTCATCAAGTTCTTGGCGGCTAATTTTCGTCACGAGTGGGCTTGTGCATATTCACGGAGAAGAAGATATAGAATGATGACAACAAATACCGCAGAAAGTCAAAATTCAATTTTAAAGGATGTTAAAGATTTTCCTATTGAAAGTTTGCTTGATTTGCTTAAAGTGGCTTCATGATCAAAGTAAAGTTGTTTCTTTAATGAGAACTATTTTGACTACTTGAGGGATGTATACATTATGTCAAGAACATGAACAATCAAAAAGTTTCTTGGTAAGATTTATTTATTTATATTTGGATATAAATAATGAATGATAAATGTAGATAAACTTCTATCATTGTTTATTAGAGATAAACACTGATTGACTATCTTTGATAGGCACAGATAAACTGCTATCATGGTCTATCGAACTGACAGAGTCTATCAGTGTCTATCTTTGATAGACACAGATAGACTTGTATCCATGGTCTATTAGACAAATAGAGTCTATACGTGTTTATCTCTGATAGATATAGATAAACTAGTATCATGGTCTATTGAAGATAGTCATTGATAGACTTCTATTAGTAACCATCTCTAACAAAGACTCATTTTTCTTATAGACTTTTTAATATTAATTGCATTTCTCGTTTCCATCTATTAGGTTGATCAATATTTGAATATAGATAATGAATGATAGACACAGATAGACTTTTATCATGAAATAATAGTGCCCGACAGTTAATGGATGGTGGATCTCGTGACTAAAGAGTTTAGTAAGCTATTCACTTATCATTGGAGCTTCAAGTTACAGGTCTATAAGGTCCCCTTGGTAGCTCAATGGATTCAAGTTGAGAATAAGCTTTTGGGTCAGTTTGAAGTGTTCAAATTGACAAGAGGTAGTTTGATTATATATGATATGATTAAACTGATTCAGTTATATATGATATAATAGATATGATGTATGATGATACATTAATTAGAGGAAAATGATATAAATATAATTTATATCAAGTAAAGGAGAAAATGACTATGGTTTAAATGTTACATATGATATGATATTAAAACTATAGGTTATAAATATAATATGATAAGTTAGTTATTATATTTATTTATAATTAAAACAATTATGAGATAATTGTGGGTGGTTTCTCCTTAATCGTGCGTGAAAGTGAGAGGTTATATTCAGTTTTCATAACAGAAGGATAAAATGAAAAATGTTTTCATTTTGGATGAGGATATCTGAATCGCTTCATTGAGTACACAACCTATCGTTCAGCTCAGGAGAGACTACACGAAAGCTTCAAGTATTTGTCTAAACAATCGTGTACACGCGTCATTATCTAAATGATAGTGTAGCATTTTACTAAACGATCGCGTGGCTAGCGAGTTTCTCTAAACGATCGTGTAAATGATCAAACATGTTTTACTAAACGATTGTGTTCCTTTCTAAACGATCAAACACCACAGTCTATACGATAGACAATATCCTTCTCCTAGTTACTTGGTCGTATAGTGCGATCGTTGTTTCCTCCTTCCCTCTACCAAATCCAATAGAGCCCACATCTCCTGGATTCTGACTCCGAGAATACCAAGGCTACTGAGTGGTGGTGTCCGAAAGGTTACTTGTTCGTGGAGAAGATTCTTCGTGATTGACCAGACGATTGGGTAGACGATCGTAGAGACAACAAGAAGTGCTGGTTCAAGTCTTCACGAGAGCGAGAGACCTGTGAAAGAAGAGATCTTCAAAGGTAAGTCTCTCACTCCCTTTTGTATTTAATTTCTAAAGAATGCTGTAATTTTGTTAGAGATGCATAACTAGTTTGTATGTTTGTGAATGCTTGTAATTCTATCACAATAAATTTAGAACGATCTTGCTTCCGCTCATGCATTCTCTTTGATAAGAGTTCCTTCAAAGGCATGATCCACTTGTATATCTTACATACATGCTTAAGTTACGTAAAATAACCAGGGATCTTAGTTTATTGGATTGAGTAAATGCTTATAAAATAACACTTATTTTATTGATAACAACATGTTTACAAAGTGTTTACAAACTACGAGATTACCAGATGAATTAGGACACCGATCTAACAATCTCCCATTTGTTCTAATGGCTCGGGAGACAAATGTACAATACAAATAGTACAATATACAATAAACTAGGGCATACTCTATACCCCAGTATCATCTCCCACTTGCCCTAGACAAGGTGCCGCATATCCCATAGACCTAGATTCTCCAGATGATCCTCGAACACTTTAGTTGTGAGAGCCTTTGTAAATGAATCAACAACGTTGTGCTTAGACGCGATTCGTGACTTGATCACCATGATGCACAATCTCCCTAATCAAATGATATTTCCGTTCTATGTGTTTTCCTCTTCGGTGACTCCGAGGTTCCTTAGAATTTGCCACAGCCTCGGTATTATCACACTAGAGTGTGATCGACAAAGACATATTTGGAACAACTTCCAAATCGGTAAGGAACCTCCTTAGCCAAACAATCTCTTTAGCAGCTTCATCAGCGACTATGTATTCGACTTCCATAGTGGAGTCCGTGATGCATCCCTACTTGATGCTTTGCCAAACTACAGCCTCTCCATTCAGAGTGAACACTATCCCTGATGTCGATTTTTGAGAATCTCTATCAGTCTAAAAGTCAGAGTCTGTATCCTGTATGGATCAAATTCTTAACTCCATACACGAGTATATAGTCCCTCGTTCTCCGAAGATACTTGAGGATCCTTTTGACCGCCATCCAATGATCTAATCCTGGATTGGACTGATATCGACTGACAATCCCTACTGCATAGTAAATGTCAAATCTAGTACGTAACATTGCATACATAAGGCTACCAACAGTCCATAGTGAATCCATCTTATTTCCTCAACCTCTTGAGGTGTTTTTGGAAATTGTTCCTTAGACAAAACAATTCCATGCCTGAAAGGTAATAAACCCCTGTTGGAATTCTGCATCTAGTACCTGATCAACATCTTGTCAATATACGATTCCTGAGATAAGGCCAACCTTTTGTTCTTACGATCCGGAATAATCTGGATCCCTAGGATAAACCACGCCTCTCCCAAATCTTTCATTTGGAATTAGGCGACTAGCCACTTCTTGATGTCAGTCAGAAAACCCACATCATTCCCAATGAGTAGGATATCATCCACATACAGCACAAGGAAAGCTACTGAATTGTTGATGGTTTTCTTGTAAACACAAGGCTCATCAACATTTTGATCAAAGCCAAATGATTTGATCACACTATCAAATCGAATGTTCCAAGATCTAGATGCTTGTTTTAGCCCATAAATGGACTTATTAAGCTTGCAAACCTTTTGCTCTTGATTTGGATCAATGAACCCTTCTGGTTGAGCCATGTAGATGTTTTCCTCATAATCATAAAATGTGGCTATGGACAGAAGAATTATGATAGACTTCAACATGACAACAGGTGAGAAAGTTTCCTCATAGTCCACTCCCTTGACCTGGGTATAACCCTTTGCCATGAGTCTAACCTTAAAGGTCTACACCTATCCATATACACCTCTTTTCCTCTTAAAGTTCCATTTACAACTTATAGGTTTTACCCCACCAGGCTGATCTACAAGTTCCCAGACGAAATTGAAGTACATAGACTCTATTTCCTGATTCATGGCTTTTAATCCACTCATTTTTGCCAATATCCTTCATTACTTGCTTATAAGATAATTGATCCTCAACTCCATCATCATATATGATGTTTTGGGCTTCAGTCAAACCCATGTAGCGTTCTGGGGGGTTCGCAACCCTCCCACTACGTCGAGGAAATCTCAACTCTTGAGATTGTTGACTAGATCAACCGACATTAACAACTCTTGTTGATCGATCAGTCTGTTCAACAAATCTTGTTGAACTCTCAGTAGTCTCATTAGAAATCTCATTTAAAACAAGCTTACTTTGTGGCTTATGATCCCTTATATGATCTTCTTCTAAGAAGATAGAATTTATCGAGACAAACACCTTGTTCTCACTTAGATGATAGAAGTATCCACCCCTCGTTTCTTTGGGGTAACCTATAAATAGACAAACTTTTGAACGAGGTTCCAACTTTTTAGGGTTAGCCACAAGCACGTGGGTCGAACATCCCCAAATCTTGAAGTGGCGTAAACTACCTTTACAACCTCTCCATAACTCAAAAGGTGTTTCAAAAACACTTCTTGAGGGAATATTGTTCAAAATGTAAACTGCATTCTCCACTGCAAATCCCCACAACGAGTCTGGAAGATGAGCATAACTCATGATAGACCGAACCATGTCCAACAGGGTTCCATTTCTCCTTTCTGGTACACCATTCTTCTGAAGTGTATCTGGGGCCGAGAGTTAGGACGTGATTCCATGTTCTATCATATAGTTCTAAAATTCGAAGTCCATATACTCTTCACCACAATCAGATCGTAGTGTTTTTATCTTTTTACCTAACAAGTTTTCAACTTCAATCTTATACTGCTTGAACTTTTCAAGAGCGTCAGACTTATGTTACATTAGGTATAGATACCCATATCTTGAATAATCATCTATGAAAGAGATGAAATATTCATACCCACCTCGAGCTCTAACACTCATCGAACCATAGAGGTTTGAATGTATAAGCTCCAAGGTTTCCTTGGCTCTATAACCTTTTCCAGTAAAAGGCCGTTTGGTCATTTTGCCTTCAGAGCATGATTTACATGCCGACAAAGAGTTTTTTTCTAAACCATTTAGAAGTCCACATTTTACCAACTTCTCGATCCTATGGAGATTCATATGACCTAATTTTAGAAGCCAAAGATGGGCGTTTTCTTTAGGACAAACCCTTGGTTTTTTTGTAGTTGTTGCTGTTCTGAACATTTCAGTATTAAGCAAGGCTTTTATGACTAACAACCTTAGTACATACAAGTTATTTTCCATTGAACCAAAACCAATCTTCATATCATTCTTGAAAATAAATACTTTATTTTCAGAAAATGAGATGGAATAACCTTGTTCAATCTGACAAGAAACTGAAATTAAGTTTATCTTGATATGAGGAACTACATAAACGTTATCTAGTAACAGATAACATTTCTTGTCCAAAAATAACTTAAGCTTGTCTATAGCAACAACCGAAACAACCTCACCATTACCGACTCGAAGAGTCATCTCTCCATCTTCCAACTTCTTCCATGAACTAAATTCTTGATGGGAAGAACATACGTGGTTGGTAGAACCTGAATCAAGTATCCAGGCAGAATCATCATTCTCTACCAAACACGTCTACAAGAAAAATAAATCACATTTATCATTTTTAGACTTCTTCCTCTTCTGAAGAGTAGTGGGATCAGTATTAGAACCTATATAAGCTCCAAGTTTTATTTTAGAGAACAATTCTCACCGATGAACTTCATTAGAATCAACAATAATTGCTTTCTCTCTTAGTCCCTTAACATTCAAGAAATACTGGAGATTATCTTTGGAATTGACACTACTGGTTTCTTTGTCATCAATCCCATTTTGCTAAAAAATAAGAACTGTCATTCAAACAATTCTTGCAACGAGTCTATCATCTCACGTGCAATGACCATGTTCTCAACCCTTTTGGCAAATGCATCAGGTATGCTAGCCAAAATGTGAAGTTGAGCCAACGTATTAGCCTTCATCCACATCTCATATGCATTACGAACATTTTGCGGTGCATCAGGAGTCGGAACTTGAGGACACTCCTCAATCATGAAAAACTCAAGGTTGTTTACCACGAAATATGTTTTAAGAGAGTCTTTCCAATGTATGTAATCGGTCAAATTGAAAAAGGCAACTAACGAAAAATCATACAATGACATGTTGCTAAAAAAACAAACATATTGATTTACATTAGATTTTAGAAAATACTCTTGAAAACAAATCCAATATGGTTTAGCAAAATCTAATTGAACCCTATGTGACATCTAGTTTTGCAATGATGTTTTAGGACAAAAGCCACTGAAGGGTAGTCAATTTATCCCTCCTTTGAATTGAGACATTCTCAACCAATCATTACACCAGAACAACTCTTGTTCCAATGACGACTAGCCATCATTGATTTGGTCAAGAAATCATTAACTTGCTTAACAATTTTTCATAAGTGTGACCCTTCATTTTAGATCTTAGAGTTCCACCCCAAGCAGCTAATCCGAAGGGAAAAAAAATTCGATTGGGGAAAAAACTAAAGCGACCCTTTCCATTTCTGGAGTTCACCTTGAAATTGACCAACTGCACAAACCATCTGAAGAGGGATGCTCCCAGGGCCCCACGAGGTCGTGTAAGAAGATCTCATGGTGCAAACCAATGAAGGAGACCGCAAGACATGTTGACACACATCCTTCACCCACTTACTATAAATACTCTATTCATTCACCTTGATATTGACTCATGCAAACACCATCCAAAGGGGGATGCTCCCAGGGCATCACAAGGCCAAGCATGAATCTCAGGGTATGAACATTAAGGGAGAAACGTGAGTGGAATTGACATATCATATATATATTTTCCTCCCACTGAGCATTGTAAGAACCTAGGGTTTAGTTTGCTTAGAAAAAACACGGCTAAATACTTTAACTAAGTGACTGTTTAGGTTTGCCCAAAAGTAACTCTTACTTTGGAAAGTTGAAGAACTTTTGATCATCATTCTTTAAACACTTTAACGAACTCTTTGATCAACTTTTGCATGCTTATAGTAAATCTATCTAATTCACCTTTCCAGGTAGGTTCCCAGGTAGGGGTGTTCCATTTTCGTTAGCTTAAATATCCCAGCCTAGCTAGAACCCGCCTTAGACAAAAGATCCCTTATAAATAGATTTATTACAAATTTAATCTTTTATGGAAATCAGTTTAATCCTATTAAACCGATTTAAAAGATTAAACTTAGGTTTCTAATCTCATTAGAACCATGAACTTAGATTTATCTCAATCAAATTTTAAAACCTTTTTAAAACATGATTTTACCTAAGTTTGCATGCAACTCTTTCTTATTGATTTTAGTTTTGATTTCCATTGTAACCCTTATAAAAGAAAACAACTAAAACCATCCACAATGCGAAGCAACACATTCTCAAGGCATTTATAACTCTTATAAATAAACCCAAGTGTCATGCTCCATGCATTATTCATTTATTACTACTTTTATATAACTCCTATATAAGAAAGTAATGAATCAAGCATACATGTTCTCATTCACTCTTATACTATAACACTTATAATATAACAATGATGCATGAATATGCTTAATGCATGCATACATGTAACTCTTATATTATATGATGCATGAGCATGCTTTCTTGTGATTCAATCATGCAATCCACCATATTATAACACTTATAATATATGATGCATGAATAAATGCATAACCTAAAGTGGGTTTTAAAACTATATGTCATACATTATGGCATATAAACAAACATACATCTTATATACATTTCAAAACAATGATGGATCGGGATAATATGCCTCAAAATCCAAAATAAAACTAACTAATACATTGAACCATCGAGTCGATTGGTTCAAACAAGCGAGCCGGGTCTAGAACCGCCCGGGTGAATCCTTGTTCCACTGATCGTGTAGCTTTTCCTTGTGATCATTTAAACTTGGTGCACTGCACGATTGAGTGGCCTTCATGCTTCATCGCATAGTCAAAGGTACTCGATCGTTTGCTACACGATTGTGGTTACTCGACCAACATTACTAGACGATCGTTTAGTGCGCACGCCTACCATGTAAGGGGTATCATAGACTTTATGCTATCGTTTACCCCATCATTTACACGATCGAGTAGCCAATGCAAACCGATTGAGTAAACACTTTACTCGTTCGTTTAGCATCAGCCATATGATCGTTTAGTAAATACTACACGATCGAGTAGAACTTTTCTACACGATCATTTAGTCAGATTTAAACGATTGTTTAGCCTGAGCTATACGATACGACCAACGCTTGGTCTTCTTCTTTCTCATTGAGAACAACATCTCCATGCTTCTTTAAAACTTCATTACGAACGACTCAAGACACTTCAAACACTTTGAATACAGACTCGATATCAAGTTAATTATGCCAAAAAACATAGGGGCCCTTACAAATTAACTTTAAAATGTAAAAGAAAGCTTTAAAATAGAGGCCATCATCCCGAAACATCCATTAGCCATCCACAAACACATTTAACTCTTAAACGCATTGTAGAAACAAACTTAAAACCCACCATAGAAGTTTAATACAACAATGGAATTTGGAATATTAGAACAACGTGGCTCTGATACCAATTGAAGGAAATCTGAACATAGAGATCCTGTGAGCGGAAGCAGATCATTCCAAATCCTATTGAGAAAGAATACAAACAATTACAGTTTAAACGTAAATGAACAAATTATGCATAAACAGAAAATTATAATTGAAGATACAAGGGATAGAATATGAAAACCTTTGAATAACTCTTTTTCACGTATCTCTCGACCGTTCAACAACTCGTTCAATCAGAACGAACTTGAATGCAATGATCAGAAAACGATCTCAACGAATGTCTAAATGAACCTTGATCCCAATCAAGTCCAACTCGATCCTCAAACGGAATTAGAACACCACCACAATTGTTACCTTGGTATTCTCGGTGTGAGAATCCAGAAGTTATGGGCTCTGTATGATTTTGGATTAAGGAAAGCAGAAGGTAGACGATCGAGTGTGTTGGAAGGTACCAATGTGCAGTGGAAGAAACCAGGATCCATAAGCACTCTAATTCATTAATTTTGACAAAAAAAGAAAACATGCTTCAACAAAAATTAAATTAGTTTCATGACATATCTTTGAAGAACTTCCCCTAAGCTTTGATTTAGCTGCAAATTTCCACAGAATCTTGTTGTAAACCACCCCAAGATCTTCCCTACTATCCTCTTGGAGCTCAAGATTGAGTAGTGGGACTTAAAATAAGCTGGAACTAAGGCAATTTGGAGAAGCTCATAGCAGCAACCAAGTAGAAGAACACCCTTCTTCTCTCAAATTTTTCTCAAAATTTTGTTCGGTTGCAATCCCTCCAAAACACTCCAAAATCTTCTAATTCATGCAAGAAAGTTTGCTGCATGAGATGCACCTCATGCTTGGAGTTAATGAAGAGTTCAAGTGGGTTGTTGGTGAGCTAGTAGAAGAAGACAAAGGAAAACGATTTTTCCACTTTTTGTGTTTTTCTTTTCTTTTTTAATTTTATCTAAATTAATTTCATAAATAAGTTTTAATTAATAAAACTAAAAATATTATTAATTTTACAAAATTAATTCCATAAATTAATTTTTTTAATAAAAAATAAATAACTTATTTAAACAATTTAAATAATTCTAATTAATTTAATATCAAATATTAAATTAATTTTTAACACAATTCCATCTTCAAATATTTAAATCATATTTAAATATTATTTCTCCAAATTCATTTAATTCTAATTTGAACACTTCAAATTAACTTATCACACTATTCTAGAGCTTATCCACTTACGAGCTAGTATGGGCACCTCGCGGATACAGATCATGGGCTCCAACGATCCGAGATTAATCGGCTAAACTCATTAGACCGATCTAACCTCCATTCGTTAACTAATGGGTGATTCTACTAAAGCCCATAGCTGACTCCCCTTACTGTAGATATATTATGTGCATTCGATATAACCATGATTAGTAAGTTAACCCTTCATAAATTGCTTGTAATAATGGTTGGATCGAATCTCTATTCAATTGATTTGTGATCCAATCAACAAATCGAATCCCTCTCAGGCCATGAGAGGGTGAGGCCTCTTGTTCAAGATCCATAATCAGTACTTAAAGCAAACAATCTCTCCACTAACCCTAATTAGGTAGAAGTGAATTCCCTCTTGCACCCTATGTTCCCAGCTATTCATTTGGTCTTATCCCCAAAATGGTAAGCTTATTGAGTAGAGGCAATAGGTCTACTCTCACCGTTTGCAGATCAAAGGATAATCCCGAATAAATAGGAGTTCATAGTTAGCTCAGGATTAAGGTTAAGTTACCTAGGTCACCGCTTTGAAATACCTAGTCTTAAATAGTAAACAACGTTATAAAGTAAGAGTGACTGGTTTTGTGGTTTGATCTTGCACAAAACTCATTTTCATCGGACACCCCCACTCCTCATGTCTCCACATGCACGAATTAGGATCATTTCGTATGTAGAACTTTACAACTCTTGCTAACAACTACAGAGTAGGCCGCATCCAACAGTGTTACCAGAATAAGGTACCCAACCTTATTCGTATACTATAGATCATTTTGACTATTTACTCGAACCTGATCCACTTCTATGTCTCCACATAAAGTTCAAGTACTCATATAATAGTCAAGGGACTTGGGTTTATTGGATTTCTAAAAAATAATATTTCCAATAACAACTTTATCGAATTCTCAGAATAAGTTCTAATGTTTACAAAACCACGAGTTTTAGGACATAAAACCCAACAGAGTAGACAATCGAGTAAGTGGGAGAAGGATATTGTCTATCATATAGATGAAATACTTGATCGTTTAGTAAACGGAAGTTTATCGTATATACTTTACTATCCGATCGTTTAGCAACAAGTAAATGAGTAACTACCGTATAGTCAACTCGTAATTCTATTGTGTATGCTCTGTATGCTATCGTTTAGTAAAACCCTTTTATACGACAGCCTTTTGTGAGATTATATCGAATGAATCATCAACAAATCAATTAACCAATATGTCAAGAACTTGATTTTTGGGAAACGATTTTTCTTTTATCTCACAGTTACCATAACTTCCAATAACCTCCCACTCAATCGGTTATTAAAGAAAAAGAATTAATTATCATATAATTAATATATTATAAATAAATATGATAACCAACTTATCATATTATATTTATAACCTATAGTTTTAATATTTCATCATATGAAACATATACACCATAGTTCTTTTTATATGTTATGGTGTTTAATATAAGTCATATTTATATTAATTCCTCCAACTAATGTATCTTATACATCAAATCAATTATATCACATATAATTGAATTAATATAATTATATCACATATAATTAAACTTCCTCTTGTTAATTTGAACACTTTAATCTAACCCAAAATCTGATTCTCGACTTGAGCTCATTGAGCTACCAAAGGGACTTATGGACCTGTAATTTGAAGCTTTAATGAAACGTGAATAACTGACTAATCATGAGATCCACCATCCGTTAACTGTTGGTCACTCCACTAAAGACCGACAGTTGCACTCTTCGCACTACAGATATATTTATGTGTCCATTGGATATAACCAATCAATAGTGCGATGACCCTTCACAAATCGCTCGTAAGTACATCTGAACCAATTTACCGTTTTGCCCCTATAGTTACATCTAACTCCTTAACTACCACTGATTCCTCTAATTAACAATAAGTCATAGTCCTATTACGACTGAGTCTTTTCTTCCAAAGAGAGGGTGTGGCCACTATGTTCATGTTGGGATTGGTGTCCTAATTCTCCTAGAGTCTCGTTGTTTTGTAAAGATACACATTGTTCAATGAATAAAATAAGTATTATTTAATTTTGGCATTTACTCATATCCAATAAACAAAGCTCCTTGGTTATCTTATGTGAACTTAAACATGTATATGTGATAGACAAGTGGATCATGCCTTAAGTGATAACCTAAATCGGTCTATAGTATAAAGATTAAGGTGGGATACCTGATCCTGGTGACACTACGGATACGGCCCGCTTTGTAGAGGTTTGCAAGTGTTGTAAACTACTACAGATGATAGATCCTAACCATTCATGTGGAGACGTGGAGCGGGGGTATCCTATACAAAGATTTTGTATAAAACTTGTATATAACGTCGTTGATATTAGAGACTTACATCTCACCTAAAGGACCATAGATGACACGACCTCAATCCTGAGTGTTTTGAGAATTTCTGCCTTTGAGGGCAGTCCTTTGATTAGCATGGGTGAGAGTGACCAGATTGCCAACTCAACATGCCTACCTTTTTGGAGACTTGTTTGATCTGGGAGCTGGGAACTCAATCCACAATATAAAATTCACTCCTTTCCCGAGGCAGGGATAAATAGAGAGATTGCTCCCTTAAGGGCTGATTCTGGGGGTTGAACATAGTGGCCACAACTTCTCTTTGGAAAAGAAGACTTAGTCATAGTAGAACTATGGCTTATGTTCATTAGAGGGATCAGTGGTACTTAAGGAGACCGATGTAACTACAAGGGCATAACGGTTATTGGCCCAACTGTACTTACGAGTGATCTGTGAAGGGTTGTCGCACTGCTGATTGGTTAAGATGGACACATAATATATCTGTAGTAAGAAGAGTTCAGCTGTCGATCTTTAGTGGAGTGCCTGGTAGTTAACAGATGGTGGATCCCATGACTAAAGACTTTAGTCAGTTATTCACGTACCGTTGGAGCTTCGGAGCTACAAGTCCATGTGGTCCCCTTGGTAGCTTAGATTCTGTTGAGGATTAGTTCTTGATGTTGATTTGAAATGTTCAAATTGACAAGAGGTATTTTGATTATATATGATATAATCGATATGATGTATAAGATACATCTAGTGGAGGATTGATGTAAATGAGATTTACACTGAGTACCATGAAATAGAAAAAGAACTATGGTTAATATGTTTCATGAGATGAAATATTAAAACTATAGGTTATAAATTAGTATGATAAGTTGGTTATCATTTATGTTTATTATAATATTAATTATTGGATAATTAATTCTTTTTCTTTTAAATAACCAAAGTAGTGGGTGGTTATTGGATCATGGTAACCGTGAGTTTAAAAGGAAAGTGGTTTCCTATTTTGAAAATAAGTTTTTACAAACATTTGAAAAGGTTTTTGAGTTTTCTCTCGGGTAAAAAGAAACTCACGAAGTCGTCAAGTAAATTCGAATTTACTAAACGACGGCTGGGCGAGCTAAACGATCGTGCAGGTGCGAACTAAACGATCGTGTAGTGTTTACTAAATGATCGCATAACTTTGTTAACCGATCGCTGGCCCAAGGTAAACGATCGTGTAGAGTCTGTAGGCGACAAACCAAGTTAAATGATAGAGTTAAACAATCGCATAACTTTTGCTAGACAATCGCATAGCTTTATCTAAACGATTGGACATCGACCTATACGATAGGTCTCAGCCATCTCCCACTTGCCCAGTCGTGTACGCGATCGTTGTTTCCTCCATTCGTCTGCCTCATACCAAGTCTGAACAGAGCCCACCCTCTGGATTCTCACACCGAAAATACCAAGGTCGCCTTGTTGGTGGTGTCAGACTCAACTCGACACCGTCGAGGTTTTCTGGAGGCCATTCGTGGTGCTGTGGAGGCCACTCGTTGTGCGGAGGAGTTCGTGACAGAGGAGATCATTGAGGACGAGCACGAAGTGTTCGTGCGGTGTTGCGGTCGTGTAGATCGAGCGTTCGTGGTCGCTGTTGTTCGATCAGAGTGGCACATCAAAGCGTGGATACTCTTCTACCTATGTGTGTAGAGTTTTACTCTCTATTCCTTTATATTTTCCATGCTGTAATTTCTGTATGAATTGCATAACCATTTGTTTGAAGTCGACTGTAAATGATTTTTTTATTCATGATTGTAATTTGGAATTATCGTTCTTCCGTTGCTCATTGAAATCTCGCTTCTGACTTCCTTCAGTTCAAGACTCGGAATAAGCCCTTAAGGGAGTAATTTATTTACTTATCCCTACTTTGGGGAAGGAGTGAATCCCGTCTTGTGTAGCTGAGTTCCCAGCTCTCCAATCAAACATATCCCCAAAATGGTAGGTTTGTTGAGTTGGCAATCTGGCAACTCTCACCTATACAGATCAAAAGACAACCCTCATGAGTAAGAGTTCCCAACTCACTCAGGATTAAGGTCATGTCACCTATGGTCATCCTACTGAGATGTAAGTCTCAATTATCAATGACGTTATATAAAGAGACTAATCATCTCGTGGTCTGGTCTTATACAAACTCTTTGTATAAGACACTCCTGCTCCTATGTCTCCACATGAATGATCAGGATCATACCATTTGTAGCACTTTACAACACTGTAACATCTACAAAGTGGGCCGTATCCGTAGTGTCACCAGGATAAGGTATCCCTCATTTATCCTTATACTACAAATCGATTTAGGTTATTACTTAAAGCATGATCCACTTATGTCTCACACACATGCTTAAGTTACATAAAATAACCACGGATCTTAGTTTATTGGATTTGAGTAAATGCTTCTAAAATAACACTTATTTTATTAATAACAATATGTTTACAAAATTTTTACAAACTACAAGACTACCAGAAGAATTAAGACATCAATTCCAATAGTTCTTTTATTTATATGGGTGAGAGTGGCCAAATCGCCGACTCAACAAGCGTACCATTTTAGGGATTCGTCTGATTGGGGAGCTGGGAACTCAGCTGCACAAGATGAAATTCACTCATTCCCAGAAGTAGGGGTAAGTAGATAAATTGCTCCCTTAAGGGCTGATTCCGGGTCTTGAACAATGTGGCGCCACACCATCTCTTGGTTCGAGAGGAGTTTAGTCATAGTGAGACTATGATCTATTGTTCATTAGAGGAATCAGTGGAACTTAAGGAGTTTGATGTAACTACAGAGGCAAAACGGTAATTTGGCCCAAATATACTTACGAGCAATTTGTGAAGGGTCATTGTACTATTGATTGGTTATATCTAATGGACACAGAAATATATCTGTAGTACGAAGAGTGCAGCTATTGGTCTTTAGTGGAGTGCCTGACAGTTAACGAATGAGGATAATGTAATTAAAAGTTTAATTAATTATTCACGTATCGTTGGAGCTTCATGATACAGGTCCATAAGATCCATTTGGTAGCTCGAAAGAATTTAGTTGAGAATCAGTTTTTGGGTTAATTTGAATTGTTCAAATTAATAAGAGGGAATTTAATTATATATGATATAATTTAATTGATTCAATTATATATGATATAATGGTTATAATGTATTCGATACATTATAGTTTAATTGGAGGAAAGAAATATTTGACTGAGATTCAAATAATTGTTAATTTTAATACAAATGTGATTTATTTTAAATGCCATAAAATAGAGAAAAAGAACTATAGTTTATATTATATATGATGCAATATTAAAACTATAGATTATAAATATAATAGGATAAGTTGGTTATTATATTTATTTAAATTAATTATTATTTTGAATAATAATCCATTTTTTCTCTCCAACCACCTTAGTGGGTGGTTAAGTGGTTTTTTGTGGCAAATGGGATAAAATAAATTATTTTCTATTTTTCCCTGACTGGTCTATACGACAAATAACAAGACCACACGAAAAAGAAAGTCTATACGATATGCTTATACACTACACAATTGAGAAGCTTTCTATACGATAGTATTCTTCCTCAATATTCTTCCTCCTCCAAACTCAAACTCCCTTCTTACCAAAATAATCAGAGCCTACAACTCCTGGGTTCTCACTCTGAGAATACCGAGGACTCCCTGTGGTTGTGTTTACAAACTTTTGGTTCGTGATTTTCTTGAAGAGGGTTTTCAAGTTCTGTTGCTGTTTGTAGAGTTTGTGATAGCTCGAGGATTTTATGAGAAGAAGTATTCTTCAAAGGTATAATCTTTTAAACTCTATTTCTTGTTTAAAAAGAACGCTGTAATTTTACTTAGATTGCATAATCTGTATGTTTATTGTAAATTCGTGTTTTTAATCTAAATGGAATTTGGACGATCCGCTTCCACTCATGGATCTCTTGTAAACGAGTTCCTTCAATTGGTATCAGAGACAGGTTGTAGTTTTGATTCAAAATTCCATTTTTGTATTGAAATCGTTTGCAGTATTGGTGGGTATTAAGTTTCTGCATTGTGTTCAAATGTTGAATGAATATGGATGGTTGTTTATGGATGTTTCGGGGTAGTAATCTCTATTTTTGGCTTTTTGTTTACATTATTAAGTTTATTTGTAAGGGCCCCTGCGTTTTTGGGTATTAAACTTGCAATCGAGTCGTACTCATTTGGTTTTGAGTTGTTCATAAAGCTTTAGAAGAAAGGTTACAGTGCATTTGGATGGAGAAGACGAAATGATGGCTGCATCGTGGAGCTAGAGCTAAACGATTGTTTAGATTTTGCTATGCGTTCGTGTATAATTTTCTATATGATTGTGTAGCATCTGCTAAATGATCGCATAGCTAATGCTAGCAATCGTGTAAAGTTTGCTACACGATCGTGTTGCGTTGGCTGTATGATCGCATAGGCGCTCGATGGGTAGATGATTGCGTGGTATATGATACTCGACGCAAGGTATGCGTGCTAAACGATCGTGTAGGCTATCATGCTCATCGCATAGTCAGTAGCTACACGATCGCATAGTATACGATACTCGACACTTGCTATACAATCGTGTAGACTATCATGCTCATCTCATAGTCAGTAGCTACAGATCACATGGTATGCGATACTCGATGCACGTTGCACGATCGTGTAGACTTTCATGCTCATCGCATAGTCAAAAGCTACACGATCGTTTATACTCGACGCCTCGTTACTCGATGATCAGGAGATTTGTTACACGATCAAGCTACAAAGGTTTTTGTTGGAGCGGTTCGTGGCGAGTAGTTCAAGACTCGGTTCACTTGTTTTGAACCGGTGGACTCAACTTTTGTAATAGTTTAGCATTTTATTTTTGGTTTTAAGATTATTTATCCTGGTCCATTAATTTTATTTAAATGTACATGTGATGTATGTTTATTTTATATGCCATAATGTATGTCATAAAATTTTAAAACCCACCATAGGTTATGCACTTATTTTCATGCATCATTTTATATTATAAGTGTTATAATATATTAGTATGCTAATTAAATTACATAAAGCATGCTCATGCATCATATAGTATAAGAGTTATAATATATGTATGCATGCATTATAGCATATCCATGCATCATTTATATTATAAATGTTATAATATAAGGTAGAATGTTTGTATGGAATGTATGCTATAGTTTAATTCATTACTTGTTTATATAAAAGTTATATATTAGTAATGAAAGAACATTGCATGAAGCATGACACTACATTAGGTTTATTTATAAATTTAATAAATAACTTATATATGTCTAGCTTGCAATGTTAGTTGGTTTTAATTGTTTCATTTCTTATAGATATTATAATAAATGAAATTAGAATTAAAATCAATAATAAAGAGTTCCATGTAAACCTTAGACTTTAACCATTTTTTAAAAGTGTTTTAAAATTTGATTGAGATAGACCTAAGATTACGTTTCTAATAAGATTAGAAATCTATGTTTAATCTTTTAAATCGGTTTAATAGGATTAAATTGATACCTAATAAAAGATTAAATATGTAATAAATATATCTGTAAGGGACCTTTTGTCTAAGGCTGGTTCTGGCTAGGCTGGGGTACTTAAGTCGATGTAAACGTCACACCCCTACCTGGGAACCTACATGGAAAGGTGAATTAGATAGTTTTGTTATATGCATGCAAATTTGATGAAAGTCTGTTAAAGAGTTTAGACTTGAATCAAAGTTGTTTAATCATAAAAAACAAGTGTTGTTTTTAAGAAAATTAAACAAATCGCTTAGATAAAATAAGTAGCCGGATTTTCTAGGTTTATGAACCTTAGGTGGAACATTCAGTGGGAGGAAAATAGAGTATATGATACTTTACTTTTACCTCTACACGTTTCTTCCTAAAAGTTCACACCGTGAGATCTATCCTTTGCCTCGAGGCACCATGGGTGTCCCCCTACGGATGGCATTTGGGTAGTCAATACCAAGGTGAATGGAGAGAATGCTCATAGTAAGTGAGAGCGGTACATGTGACAACATATCCCTTGGTCTCTCTCATTAGGTTGGATAAAGTTTTATGCATCGCCTCGTGGCATCGTGGGTGTCCCCCTAAAGGATGGCAATTTTGCATAACTCTTTATTTGATCTTCAGAAATGGATAGGGTTGCTTTAGTCTCTTGTTCTAATCGGCTATTTCCTAAGGTTGGCTCATTAGGATGGGACTCTAGCACCTAAAATCATGGGTTACACTTACACATAATTGTTATGGATGTTTACAAATTCTAGACTAAACAATGGTGACTATTAGATTCAGTTACAAGGAGTTGGTTTTGTCTAATGGTTGAAAATGTCTCATTTCAGTGAAGGGGCACTTGATCACCCTACGATGACTTTTTTCCTGCCTCACTGAAGCATCATTGCAAAATAGATGTAACTTAGGGTACACTAGACTATTTTACTAAAACATGATTGGTTTTCTAAAAGCGGTTTAATGCAAGTAGACTTAATTATGTTTGTTCTATTTTAGCAATTTTAATATGGACTTCTGTTTATGAGGGTTGTCCTTTGATGTGTATAGGTGAAGTGACTCGAGTCGCTAATTGAATAATGCTACCATTTTAAGGAGATGTCTGAGTAGGGAGCTGGGAACATAGCTACATAAGATGAAATTCATTCCTTCCCACCTTTAGGGTAAGTAGGTGAGTAGTCCCCTTAAGTGCTGATTTTGAGTCTTGAACAAAAGGTACCTGCCCTCTAACTGGCCTGAAGGGACTTGGTGCATGGTGGGACCATAAACATATTGTTCCTTAGAAGGATCACTGGTACTTAAGGAGTGAGAGGTAATTATTGGATTTAAATAGTAATTTGATCCAACTGTAATTATGAAAAGCTCGTGAAGGATCTACTTACTATAATGGTTAAGTCTATGGATGCAAAATATTCTACATTACGAAGGGTACAATTGCGGGTGTTTAGTGGAGTGACCCACAGTTAATGAATGTTGATTAATATAATTAAAGAGTTCAATTAGTTAATCTCGGATAATTGAAGCTTCTAATCTGTAGGTCCATTAGATTCCCTGCTAGCTCACAACGAGTAAGTAAGGACCGTTAGTTTTAAAATAATTTGAATTATCCCAATTAATTTAGGGAATTTACATTAGTTATATATGATACAATTAATATAATGTATATTGATATATTATAATAAAAAGTAAGGTTAATTTTGAATAAGATTCAAAATTAAAATATGCCAAGAAAATGGTAGGAAAGATCCAATGATGGCATCCCAACACTGTTTATGGAAAATTTATGTTGTTGTGGAGTTTCGTTTGAGAAGAAGAAGAAGTTATTGGATCACGAGAAGAAGGGTTCTTCAAAGGTAAGTTTCTTCTTCTTCTTTGTAGTTTTTATTATTTCATAACCTATACTGCATTGTGGATGCATGTTGTATTTTCCTTTCATGTCTTCTAAATCTCTGAAACAAAATCAAAATCACAGCGATCACTCGCTTCCACTGCGGGATTCGATCCTTCATGGAGGTGATCTTTAGTGAAGTTGGTTATCTAAGGTGAATATTGGTGTTGTCTTTAGAGGTGGTTGCCGAACACCAGAGTTTCTCACACGAAGGTGGTCGTCAGAATTGATCGTCAAAGTGTGACAGCGGTAGTCGTCGGTGGTAGTCGACGGGTGGATCCATTAAAAATATTATAGGGAGGGAGAGTTCGAGCAAGTTGATAAAAATAACCAACTCAACTCCACCGACATTTAAAGTTGGTGGGCCAAACATTGAGTTGATAATTTTTACCAACTCAATCTTACTCATGTTGGTATGCCAAAATCCCTAGAAAAACTATTGCCAATTATAATTATTATATTTTATAAGGATGTGAAAGATTTAAATATTATTATTTTTTCAATGAAAAGAAAAAAAAAAACAGTTCTAATTTAAATTTCTATATTTTAAATGGAACTGGAAAAAAAACTCTTGGCAATTCTTTTTAAAGCAAACAAAAGATAAAATGTAAAAGAAAAAACACAAGTTTCTCTATATTCTCTCTTCCTTCTAAATTCTGGTCATATTTTTCTTTTTTCTCCAAGTTTCATAGTTTAAATATAAAAAACTTGAAAATATTTAATAATTTTAAGAAATGCTCCAAATTTTTCTCTAGAAACAACAACAATATATAACAAAGTAACTCCAATTTTACTGTGTGTGTGATGTGTGAAGAATCCTTAGGATTTAAGTTCGGATTGATATTCAACTGGTCAGTCCAACATCTATTTTATTGAAGATGCACAAGAAGTTAAATGAAATTATACTATTATCCTTCATATTTAAAATATCGATGTTCACAAAAATATCGATATCCTAATTTTACGAAAATTTCGATGAAAATATCGATAAAAGTCATTTTCAACAGATATTTCTGGAAAATTTATAGAAACAAAAATTCAAAAAATAAATTTAAATTAGTTAATAGTCTTAAATGGATAAAATAGTCTTATGAAGGTCCATTTAGTGTCAAAAATTGATTTTTACTTATTTTGGTTGACTTTATGAACTTTTGTAGGAGATTTAAACTGATTTAAAGAAATTGTGCACCCGCATCGCCTGAAGTCAATGTGCCTGCATCAAAAACCCCAATTTCTGAAATTTTGACCAGCCATTTGAAGATGATATTCTCGTGATCTATAACCATTTTTTCAACACTGGAATGGCCTAGTAAACCTTTGGAGCACCATTTTTTTGCCTCCTCTTAACCGACATGGGCTACATAAGGATGAGAGATCTCCTCTTTCAAGGATCCACAATTTAGCCATGAAATTAAGCCACCCTGGGATGAAACCTCACCTTCCCCGTCTAAAAACTTCAAAAACGAAAGTTTCTCTAAAATTTAGTACCTCTAGGTCATCTCTACCCATGAAGACGTGTAGAGAGATAAGTTTCATCCTTGAAAAAGGAGAATCTATACTAGAGAAAGATTAGAAGAGCGAGAGAATGTCTCAAGAAATTCTCATATTGTATTTCTAGCATTTCCTTTGTTTATCTTTGCACTTTTCTATTTTATTTTCCTTTCATTTGTTGAAAATTCATCTTTTAATCATGGTTATTGATATAATGAAAATTTTTCATTTGTTCTTACACATGAGCTGAATTCTCTAAGGGGTTCAGTTATGTGAATACCCTACGAGTTTATGGCTTGAACAGTGCTGATGCTTCATACCTCTTTGATATATGCATTTCCTTTAGTTTATGAAAAAATATTGTTAAGTTAAATTAGCCACTTAATTTAGCAATCTAGTGGAGTCTCAATACTGAGAAAGTTAGAATATAAATGGATTTCATAAAGGAATATGAGACTAAGAACCTAGCAATAGGATTGTCACGCAGCTTTAGAAATAAAGTGTTGGGATTGATTCTCTAAATATAGTGGGTTTCGTAGTTTTTGAATTTTTGTACATAACTTATTTTTTTAATAAAATAAAGTGTTATTTTATTCGACATTTAGTCTATATTAACCAAATACAATAAACTAAGTACCAAAGTTATTTTATGTAACTTAAATATATATGTGGTCGACAAAAAAATGGATCATATTTAAGTAATAACTTGAACGGTCTATCTTATTGACACTATGGACACGACCCACTTTGTATATGTTACGATAATTGTAAAGTGTTACAAACAATTTGATCTTAATCGTTCATGTGGAGACATATAAGTGGGGGTATCTTATACAAGACCAGATCATGAAATGATTAGTCTCTCTTTGTAACATTGTTATTTGAAGAGATTAACATTTTACTAGGATGGCCATATGTGACTTGACCTTAATCCTGAATGAGTTGTGAACTTCTATCTATGAGGGCGATCCTTTGATCTATATGGGTGAGAGTGACCAGATTTGTCGACCCAATAAGCCTATCATTTTGGGGATTTGTCCAAGTAGAGAGCTAGGAACACAACTATATAAGATGAAATTCACTCCTTCTTGTCTTGAGGGAAAGTAGATGAATTTCTTCCTTAAGGGTTGATTTCGGATCTTGAACAATGAGATGCCTCACCCTCTCACTATCCAGAAAGGGGTCTAGTTTATAATTAAACTATAACTAATTGTTCATTAGAGGGATCATTGGTACTTAAGAAGTTAGATGTAACTACAGAGGTAAAACAATAATTTGACCCAGCTGTAGTTACGAATAATTCGTGAAGGGTCAACTAACTGTTCATTAATTATATCCATGAAGATAGAAATATATCTACAGTGTGAAGAGTGCAACTGTCAGTCTTCGATGGAGTGCTCGGCAAATAATGAATGTTAATTAATTTAATTAAAGAGTTTAATTAATTAATCTTGTATCATTGAAGCTTCTAATCTCTAGGTCCATAAGGTCTCTTGCTAGCTTACTTAGCTTGGGCCATTTTATCCTCTATTCGTGAGTTCTATGTTAATCTTCCAAATTCGTTTGATGATCCGAGTAGCTCTAAATACAGAAAAGTACATGTTAGAGGTTTCTTTACTATATTTTAATGAATTTCTTGATCGTAGTGATAGTCCCGCTCTTGGTGCTCTACACCCTTCGACTAAAACCTTGGTGTCTAGGTTAATTGAAGGAACCTACTCTTAGCCTTCATCTGGTCAAATATCTGCTATCACATTGAGTGTCAAATATGATATTCTCCATAAATTCAGTATTGCAAATTAGTGTCCCTCAAACACATGGTTCTCAGGTATCTTCTACGATTGTCAACCTGCTTTATCAAATTGGAATAGGTTCTCGATTTAATTTCGGTGTTTTTGTCTATAATCAAGTGTTGAGACATTCAATTCGCTATCCAACTACCTATTTGCTTCCCAAATCTTCTGTGTGGTATAATGCTTAGTCAGTGCCTCATCATTCTTACTTGATCTGATGCTTCTGGTCCTATTGCCAAGTGTATCAACTTAAGCTACAAACTTTTTTAAGGCTTCCATGTGCCTTATATGATGGAACGAACACATGCGCAACGGAAGAAAAATGGATCTAAAGTACTCAAATTCGGTTAATTACAAAGGATAAACATGCAATTAAATCAAATAAAAAGGGGAAAAGAATTCAACCTTGTAGACTTGAATCTTCTCCAAATTAGCTCCAATCTCTTCACGAACAATTCGTAGACCACCATGAGAGTCTTCTCGACTATTCTACGGCCTTAGAATGGGATGGTGAAATCCAATGAGTGACTAATTTGGAGAGGAAAAGGTTAAGTCTTTGAGAGAAAATTGTTACAAGATTATTGAAGGAACTCTTAAACAAGAGTTTCCATGAGTGCATTTGGATCTTTCCTATTTCATTGTAACCGAAAGCCACACACACATTCTAACAAACAGGTATGCATTTTAATACTAATTATAGGCATGCTTTAATAATTACAATACAACAGACTGGGTAAAGCATCACTTAACAATCAGTTGCCTAGCAGCACCATGATTGTCTACACGAACGGCAGTGCATGAACAAACAGCAACCGGGGACGACACCACCACTTGGAGCCCTTGGTATTCTTGAAGTGAGAATCCAAAGAGTGGACTTTGATGGAATTGGTAGAGGGAGGAGGAAAAGGACAATCGTGTAGAACGATAAGCAAGTGGGAGAAGGCTATCGTATAGTGGGTGCTTGTCGCTTAGAGAAAGTACACGATCGTGTAGGTTTTACTAAGCGATCATCTAGTAAAGAGTAAGCGATTGTTTAGAAAAGCTCGGTGCGCTAAGCAATCGTTCAGAGAAGGTGAGCGATCGTTTAGTGCACAGATGTGCGATCGTTTAAGCGATGGGCACTATCGTATAAGCTCACAACTAAGCGACCGTGAAGTTTCCACACCATGAGCAAATTTTCGAACTCTTTGCAAAATGAAAAAAAATTTCATTTTATTCTTCAGTTACAATAATCGGAATTAATCTTCCCACTTTTGCACGATTTAGGAGAAATTTCCGGTTAATTATCACATAACCAACTAATTAATTAATAAATGAATATAATCATATTATATTCTTAACCTATAGTTTGATATCATATATCTACTATAGTAATTTTCTCCTACTTGATAAAAATCATATTTATATCCAATTTCCTCCAAAATAATGTATTTCATACATTTAGTCAATTATATCATATAAGTAACCAGTTCAATTATATCATATATAATCGAACTCCCTCTTGTCAATTTGAACATTTCAAACTGACCAAAAAACTTATTCTCGATTTTATCCAAGCTACCAAGGGGACCTTATGAACTTGTGGACTTCGAAGCTCCAACGGTATGTGAATAGCTGACTAAACTCTTTAGCCACGAGATCCACCATCCGTTAACTGCCAGACATTCTAATAAAGACCGACAACTGAACTCTTCTTACCACAAATATATTTTTGTGTCCATCAGATATAACCAATCATGAGTACGATGACACTTCACAGATGCTCATAAGTACAACTAGACCAATTTACCGTTTTGTTTCTGTAGTTACATCTCACTCCTTAAGTACCACTAATTCCTCTAATGAACAATACAATATTGTCCAACTATCTGTGAACATCTCTCAGGCCAAGAGAAGGTGTGTGGTGCCACATCGTTCAAGCCCTGGGATCAGTCCTTAAGGGAGCTATCTATCTACTTGCCCCTACATCGGGGAGAGAGTAAATTCCATCTTGTGTAGCTGAGTTCCCAGATACCAAATCAAACGATTCCCCAAAGTGGTAGGTTTGAGTCGGCGACCTGGCCACTTGCACCCATGTAAATCAAAGAACTGCCCTCAATGGCAGGAGTTCCCAACTCACTTAGGATTGAGGTCATGTTACCTATGGTCATCCTATGTCTCTGTCATGAACGTGTTATATAACGAGACGTTAAGACTTTGTAGTCAGGTGTTATACAAACTCTTTGTATAGGACGTCCCGCTCGCATGTCCCCTACACGAATGATCCGGATCAAACCATCTGTGACAAGTCACAACATTTGTGACCATTCCACAAAACGGGTCGTATCCGTAGCATTACCAGGATAAAGTTTCCCTCCTATATCCATCTACTACAGACCATTTTGGTTATCACTTAAGACATGATCCACTTGTATGTCACCACATACATGCTTAAGTTACATACAGACAACCAGGGATTTTAGGTTTATTCGTTTGTGGTAAAGCAAATAAAAAAAACAACTGAGCAAAATCAAGAAGTGAAGTAAAATATCATATATTATACATCACGAGCGTTCGTACAAACTGTTTACAAACTATAGGATACGAGACTTTAGGGCATCAACCCCAACAATCTCCCACTTGTCCTAAAGTAAAGTGGGATGTACAAAAACTAGTACAAAGCAATAAACTAGGGCATAAAAGGCCAGTACAAGAAAATCTCCCACTTGCCCTAGTCCAGCCACGGGCGATCCTATAGACCTATGCTCTGAAGATGACTCTCAAACACTATAGCTGTGAGAGCTTTCGTAAACGGGTCAGCAAAATTGTGCTCCAAAGCGATCTTCGTGACAATCACTATCTTGCGGATCAGATGATACTTTCGCTTTATGTGTTTGCTATGCCTGTGTCTCCTAGGCTCCTTGGAGTTCGCCACTACCCCATTATTATCACAATAGAGGGTAATAGACCTAGACATATCTGGAACAACTTCTAGTTCTGTCAAGAACTTTCTGAGCCAAACGACCTCCTTCGCAGCTTCGCAAGCCGCTACGTACTCTGCCTTCATAGTGGAGTCGGCGATGCACCCTTGCTTAGTGCTTGGCCACACTACAGCTCCTCCGCTAAGAGTAAATACTGACCCTGAAGTGGACTTGCGAGAGTTGCTATCAGTCTGAAAGTCAGAATTAGTGTATCCAGTAAGAATTAAATCCCTAGATCCATACACGAGCATGTAGTCCCTCGGTCTCCGAAGATACTTGAGAATGTTCTTCACTGCGGTCCAGTGACCCTGGCCTGAGTTAGACTGATACCTACTGACTATGCCCACAGCGTAGCAAATGTCTGGTCTAGTACAGAGCATCGCAAACATCAAACTGTCAACGAAAGACGCATATGGGACCCGTCTCATCTCCTCAACCTCTTGAGGCGTCTTAGGACATATGTTCTTAGACTTAGTGACTCCATGCCTAAATGGTAGTAGGCCCCTCTTGAAGTCCTGCATCAAATACTTGAGTAACATCTTGTCAATGTACGGTGCTTGAGACAGTACTAGCACTTTGTTCTTACGATCCGAAAGATCTGTATACCCAGAACAAACAGAGCCTCTCCAAAATATTTCATTTGGAATTAGGTTGCTAGCCAGTTTTTAACTGCAGTCAGTAGACCTACATCATTCTAATGAGTAGTATATCGTCTACATACAACACTAAGAAGACTACTGAAGTGTTGATGATCTTCTTGTAGACACAAGATTCATCAACGTTCTGGTCAAAGCCATACGACTTGATCGCAGTATCAAATCGTATGTTCCAAGATTGAGACGTCCGTTTCAGCCCATAAATGGACCAATTCAACTTGAAAACCTTTTTCTCTTGACCTTGGGTTATGAATCCCTCGGGTTGCACCATGTAAATGGTCTCCTCAAGATTGCCATTCAGAAAGGCCATCTTGACGTCCATTTGCCAAATCTCAAAATTATAATAAGCTGCAATGGACAGGAGGATGTAGATCGACTTTAACATGGTAACAGGCGAGAAAGTCTCCTCATAATCAATTCCCTCTACTTGGGTATAACCCTTTTCCACAAGTCGAACCTTGAAGGTTTGCCCTTCCCATCAACACCCCATTTGTTCTTGTAGATCCATTTACAACCTATAGGTCTAACCCCATCAGGCTGATCTACAAGATCCCATACTGAGTTGAAGTACATTGACTCCATCTCGAAATCCATGGCCTTGACCCATTCATCCCAGTCAACATCCTCCGTTGCCTTCTGATAAGATAACATATCCTCAATGTCGCCATCCGCTACGATAGCAAGGATTTCCGTGAAACCCAGATAGCAAATGGGCAGGTTTGCAACCCTCCTACTGCGTTGAAGTTCCCTCAACTCTTGAGGTGGAACCGACCTACTAGATGAACTACATCAACAAATTTTGCTGATAAAACAGGCTCTTCAACAACTCTTATTGAAGTTTCAATAGTTTCATTGGAAAGCTCACACGACACGACTTTACTTCTGTATTATGGAGGGAACTAATGGCTAATGGCCTTAGCACATACAAGTTACTTTCCAGACACGCTGTACAAATATTAACACCATCTTTATGAATAAACTCTTTAACCACATTAATAGAAACAGTGTATTTACATTGTAGCAAGCACTTTCATAGAAATAAGGTTCCTCTTAAGTTCAGGAACAATATATACATCATTTAAAATAAGAAACCTATTATGTAAAGATAACTGGATCTCTCCCACTGCTACAGCTGAGATGACGTGCCTGATGTCTCACCAGCCTCTAGCTGTTGCCAGGATCTAATCCCCTGAAAAGAAGAATAAACATGATTATTGGCGCCCGAATCAATTATCAAAGCAGAATCATCATTCTCCACTAAACAAGTTTCAAGTATAAATAAATCATATCTACCTTTATCTACCTTAGCCTTAGTCTTGGTGGCCTTCCTTTCCTTCAGCCAGCGAGGACAATTCCTTTTCCAGTGTCCATCCTGGTTGCAGTGGAAACATGTTCCCTTTTCAACTGGCAGCAGACGCCTTCTTGGGGCGACGGACGGCAGGTTAGCAGGTGCCTTCCCTTTTCCCTTACCACCCTTCTTCTTCTTTCCCTTTGCAGAGTTAGAAGTAGAAGGTGCAGACTTTGTTCCTGATGTTGAACCTCTATGGAACATCCTGGAAGATGAAGCAACATTTTCCTCAACCTTCTTCCTCTTCTTACTATTTAGTAAAGATTGGTAGGTCTGTAACTCGTTGAGGAGAGTTGTAAGGTTGTATTTCGCTTCGTTAAGAATCACATTGCTAACAAAGTGCAGAAAGTGCTCTGGCAAAGAATGTAGGATTATGCTAATATGGCTGCCCTCATCGATGGTAGACCCATTCAACTCCGTCACATTGAAGTAGGCCACCATGTTAAGTACATGTTCACGAACAGAGGTGCCTTTTTCCATTTTTGGAGTTGAATATATACTTAAGAGCCTCGTGCATGAGTTGTTCAGATGGTTGTCCAAACATTTCCCAGAGACTCCATGATCTCACGCGCTAAGACCATGGGCTCATGCTTCTTGGCCAAGACTTCACTAAGACTTGCCAAGATATAGGCTCGGGCCTTCTCCTTCACCCGTGTCCATGGCTCATCGCTCATATCCCAAACATTTTGAGCGGCATTCAGAGCTGGAATAGAAGGTCAGGCCTTTGTAAGGGCAAACATGAGATTCTCAATGATCAGTATTGTCGTGATCATGTATTTCCATGTCGCCAATTAATTTCTCGGCGCTAAGCAAAGCTAATGTGGCTGTGGCCATTTCTCAAAAGATTGTTGCTGAAAAACAAACAAAAACTTTATTAGATTTTGCTAAACCACATTTTAACTAATTAATTTTGCAAAACAGTTTCAAGTACTCTAAGTGAAAGACTTCTATTTTGCAATGATGCCCCAGTGAAGCAAGACAAATGTCACCGTTGGGGTGATCAGATGCCACTTCACTGAGATGAGACCTTCTCAACTATTAGGCAGAACCAACTCTTGGAACTGAACCTAATAGTCACCATTTATTTGGTCCATAACTGTTAACTTTTAACATTTCTGCGTAAGTGTGACCCCTCGCTTTCGGTGCCAGAGTCCTGCCCTAATGAGTCCACTGTAGGGAAAAAGCAGATTAAGACGAAAGACTAAGTAACCTTATCCTCTTACAGGAGATCAAATAAAGAAACGCGCAAAACTTCCATCCTATAGGGGGACACTCCCAGGGTGTCTGAGGCGACGCGCAAAAACTTTATTCAATCCAATGAGGGAGACTGAGGGATATACTATCGCACTTCCCGCTTCTACTTACTATGAACACTCTCTCCATCCACCTTGATATTGACCTACCCAAACACCATCCTTTAGGGGGACATTCCCAAGGTGCCACGAGGCTGAGGGTAGATCTCATGGTGTGGACTATATAGAAGAAATGTGAAAGGTTTAAATGAAGCATCATATGCTCCAAGTACCTCTCACTGAATGTTCTACCTAGGGGTTCATTAACTTAGACAATCTGGCTACTGATTTTAGTCTAAGTCATCTTTTTAAGTCCTATAAACAACTTTTGTCTATGAATTATGAATAAGTTCAAGTAGTCACATTTAAACACTTTAATGGACTGTTCTTAACTTGCATGCATGCATCAAATATATCTAATTTACCTTTTCAGGTAAGTTCCCAGGTAGGGGTGTTACATTTTCGTCAACTTAAATACCCCAGCCAATAGAACTCGCCTTAAACAAAAGGTCCTTTATAGATAGATTTGCTACACTTTAATCTTTTATTAGTCAATTTAATCCTATTAAACTGATTAAAAGATTAAAGCCTAAGGGTTGTTAATCATATTAGAACCATGATCTTAGGTCTATGTCATCCAAGTTTTAAATATTTTAAAACAATAAATTAAACCTAAGTGAGCATGCATGTTTTTCTTATTACTTTTAGTTCTAATTTCTCTTTAACCATTAAAAGAAACAACTAAAACACATTGCGCAAAACTAGGTGTATATAGCGCTTATAAAGAAACCTATGTGTCATGCTTAATGCAATGTCCGATTATTACTATACATAACTTTTATATATAAGCGTAATAACCAAGCAAACATGGTTTCCATATAACGCTTATAAAGATGATGCATGTCAATGCTTTTTATATATGCATAAATATAACTCTTATATTATATGATGCATGAGCATGCTCTTACATAATTAAATCATGCTTCTCTAAATTATAACATTTACAATAAAGAGATGATGCATGACCAATGCATAACCTAAGGTGGGATTTACTATATGTGCATATCATATGACATATTAATAACCATACATCTCATGTAATAAACCAAGGATTAATGGATCGGGATGAACTTTTACAAAACAGGAATGAAATAACTCTATCTATTACATTTTCCATCGAGCAAACCAGTTCATAGGCGAACCGGGTCTTGAACCACCAGAAGAACTCCATCGTTTAGTAAACGCCGCACGTAAACGATCGCTCAGCGCACACTAGACGATAGCGCACAAGCTAAACGATCGCTTAGACGACAATGAGGCTATGAAGCCTGATTGTCTAGGCAATCACTTAACGCGACGAAAGGTAAGCGATTTACTATGCGTTACTCCGCGATCGTTTAGTCAGTTACTAAGTGATGAAGCTTGTTGAGCTAAACGATCGTCTAGTGTGCGGGTGCGTTAAACCTGTCTCTTATACACATCTAGATGTGTATAAGAGACAGGCAACAACCCTTGCTTTGAACTTCTTCACGAACGACTCAAAACTCAAACTAACTTTGAATTACATACTCAACATCAATTAATTATGCCCAAAAACGCAGGGGCCTTTACAATTAACCGAAAATATAAAAGAATTAATCAAACTGAGGTTACATCTCAGAAACTCCATTAATCAGCACATCCACAAACAATTTAATAATTAAATAGAGAGCAGATATGCACCTGTCTCTTATACACATCTAGATGTGTATAAGAGACAGCGACGAAAGGTAAGCGATTTACTATGCGTTACTCCGCGATCGTTTAGTCAGTTACTAAGTGATGAAGCTTGTTGAGCTAAACGATCGTCTAGTGTGCGGGTGCTTTAAACGATACCCAAGCACTGTCTCTTATACACATCTAGATGTGTATAAGAGACAGATGTAAAAGAATTAATCAAATCGAGGTTACATCCCATAAAACTCCATTAATCAGCACATCCACAAACAATTTAATAATTAAATAGAGAGCAGATATGCACCAATCGCAAATGTATATGCAATTTGTTGCATTAATGAAATTGGAGTATTAGAACCTGGCTCTGACACCAATTGAAGGAACTCTTAAACAAGAGTGTCCATGAGCGCATTCAGATCTTTCCTATTTCATTGTGACCAAATTACCATACACACATTCTAACTAACATGTATGCATTTTAAAACAAATTATAGGCATGCTTTAACAATTAAAATACAACAGATTGAGTAAACGTACCAGTTGAAGACTATCTTCAGTCGAACTCAATCCAGCAGAAGCGACTCCCCTACAGTTCTTATCGCCCAGTAATCAATTGCCTACCAACACCACGATCGTCTACACGAACAACAGCGCACGAACAAGCAGCAACCGGGGACGACACCACCACTTGGAGCCCTTGGTATTCTTGGAGTGAGAATTCAAAGAGTGGACTTTGATGGAATTGGTAGAGGGAGGAGGAAAAGAACGATCGTGTAGAACGATAAGCAAGTGGGAGAAGGCTATTGTATAGCGGGTGCTTGTCTCTTAGAGAAAGGTACACGATCGTGTAGGTTTTACTAAGTGATCGTCTAGTAAAGAGTAAGCGATCGTTTAGAAAAGCTTGGTGTACTAAGCGATCATTCAGAGAAGGTGAACGATCGTTTAAAAAACACGTGCGATCGTTTAGGCGATGGGCACTATCGTATAGGCTCACAACTAAGCGACCGTGAAGTTTCCACACTGTGAGCAAATTTTCTAACTCTTTGCAAAATGAAACCAATTTTCATTTTATTCTTCAGTTACAATAACCTGAATTAATCTTCCCACTTTCGCACGATTTAGGAGAAATTTCTGGTCAATTATCACATAACCGACTAATTAATTAATAAATGAATATAATCATATTATATTCTTAACCTATAGTTTGATATCATATATCTACTATAGTAATTTTCTCCTCTCCAAAATAATGTATCTTATACATTTAGTCAATTATATCATATAAAATCTAACTCCCTCTTGTCAATTTGAACTTTTCAAACTGGCCCAAAAACTGATTCTCGCCTTTATCCAAGCTATCAGAGGGACCTTATGGACCTGTGGACTTCGAAGCTCTAACGGTACGTGAATAAGTGACCAAACTCTTTATCCACGAGATCCACCATCCGCCAGACATTCCATTAAAGACCAACAATTAAACTCTTCTTACCACAGATATATTTCTGTGTCCATCGAATATAATCAATCATGAGTATGATGACCCTTCACAGATGCTCGTAAGTACAGCTCAACCAATTTACTATTTTGTCCCTGTAGTTACATCTCACTCCTTAAGTACCACTGATTTCTTTAATGAACAATACAATAGTGTCTAACTATGTGTGAACACCTCTCGGACCAAGAGAAGGTGTGTGGTGCCACATCGTTCAATCCCTATAATCAGCCCTTAGGGAGCTATCTATATACTTGCCCCTGCATCGAGGAAAGAGTGAATTCCATCTTGTGTAGCTGAGTTCCCAACTCCCAAATCAGATGAATCCTCAAAGTGGTAGGTTTGAGTCAGCGACCTGGCCACTATCACCCATGCAAATCAAAGGACCGCCCTCAATGGCAGGAGTTCCCAACTCACTCAGGATTGAGGTCATGTTACCTATGGTCATCCTAGTGAAGTGAAGTCTCAGCCATGAACGGAGTTATATGACGAGACGTTAACACTTCGAGGTCAGGTCTTATACAAACTCTTTGTATAGGACGCCCCCGCTCGCATGTCTCCTACACGAATGATCATGATCAGACCATATGTGATAAGTCACAATACTTGTGACCATTCCACAATGCGGGTCGCATCTGGAGCATTACCAGGATAAGGTTTCCCTCCTATATCCATATACTATAGACCATTTTGGTTATCACTTAAGACATGATCCACTTGTATGTCACCACATACATGCTTAAGTTACATACAGATAACCAGAGATTTTAGGTTTATTGGTTTGTGGTAAAGCAAATAATACAAACAACTAAGCAAAATCAAAAAGTGAAGTAAAATATCATATATTATACCTCACAAGCGTTTGTATAAACTGTTTACAAACTATAGGACACGAGACTTTAGGGCATCAACCCCAACAATTATCACATAATTTCATTAATTTCCACTATGGCCAAGAGTTTTCAAAATTCATTAAAAACTCCCTTTTAAAGGCCATTACATGAAAATCATGCAACTTTGAGTTTGATGAGAATTTGACACTGAAAAATCCACTAATTCAATGTGGGATTTAGTGAGACAAGTGTCTTCAAATGAAGACAACACTTAGCCATGCAAAAGTTGGCATTTCCCACTCATAAATGTTTGATCTTTTTACTAACTTGGTCAATGGTCAAAATTTTGATTCTCAAAGTCCAAAGTCAACAAATTTTACTTTTCGACTTTCATGGTCAAAAGTCAACAAATTTGACTTTCAATGCAATTTTGACCAATTCCATTTAATTTCAAAATTAATTCTAATAGTCAATTTTAAAATTAAATTAATATTAAAGAATTAATTAAAGAATTTAATTAATTTAATTTAATATTAAATTCAACACTAATCCCAATGAATAAGAATCCTTATTCATAATCTTGATATTTGAATCTTATTTAAATATCTCTTATTTTCTCTCTCTTTATGTTTAATTCACAATTAAACATTAGGTTAAATATATCGTATATATTTATCGCTTTGCTCCAAAAACCGAATTTGAACACTTCAAACTCGTTTGTCACACTACTCTAAGGTTTAGTCTGATATGAACTAGTATGGGGACCTAATGGACCTACAGATCATGGGCTCTAACAATCCGTGATTAACCGACTAAACTCTTTAACCTAATTAATCACCATCCGTTAACTACCGAGTTATTCCACTAAAGCCCAGTAGTTGAACTTCCCTCACTGTAGATATATTATGTCCACTTCTTATAACCATGATTAGTAAGTTAACCCTTCACAGGTTGTTCGTAATAACAGTTGGGTCAAAAGCTGTTTTACCCCCGAGATTACATCTTGCTCCTTAAGTCCCATTGATCCTCTAATGAACAATTGGTTTATGATCCAATCACTAAACTGAGCCTCTCTTAAGCTAATGAGAGGGTGGGGCCTCTTGTTCAATATCTGAAGTCAGCACTTAAGGGAACAACCTCTCTACTATCCCTAAAAGTGGGTAGGAGTGAATTCTGTCTTGCATTCTATGTCATCAGCTATCTACCTGGTCTTACCCCTGAAATGGAAGACTTATTGAGTCGATGCTGTTGAGCCAACCCTCACCCATGCAAATCTAAGGATCATTTAAGATAAACAGGAGTTCATAGTTAGCTCAGAATTAAGGTCAAGTTACCTAGATCATTGCTTTGAAATAGTCAATCTTAAATAGTAAACAGTGTTATAAAGTAAGAGTGACTTCATTCTTAGTCCGATCTTATGAAAACTCATTGTATAAAATGCCCCCACTCCTCATGTCAATACATCAATGAATCAGGATCACTTCATTTGTAGCACTTTACAATAAATTGTAATAACTACAGAGTGGGCCGCATCCAATAGTGTTACCAGAATAAGGTACCCAGTCTTATTCATATACTATAGACCATTTTGGCTATTTACTGAACTTGATCCAATTTTATGTCTCCACATAAAGTTCATGTATTCAAATAATAGTCATGGATCTTTAGTTTATTGGATTTAAACTTTACAAGTGTATTAACATATTCAACAACAATTTTATTGAATAAACATCAATGACATCTTTATTGATAATAAAATATGTTTAACATTACAAACGGTGAGTTTTAGGACATACAACTCAACATGATATTATGCATAACATTCGTCCACCCAAGACTGATGACGTACATGTACCTGATGATCTTCGTGCTCCTGAAGGTGGTCTCTTAATTCCCATTGATCTTGAAACTCGTATTTTACAAGTGTCGACCTTTGAATCACAGACCTTGAGTAGCATCATTTGATCTCTTACTGATCGTCGGGCGATTGTTGATACTTTAGTTCAATTGTTGAGTTTACTTTGCCTCTAGATGAAGCTCCATCTACTTCACATCATTCTTCATCTCTACATGTTTAATTTTCTTCTTATGGAAATCAAGGGGGAGTAGTATTGTGTTGGGGTTGGTTTCTGTGTGGATATACTGTTTTGTTGGCTTGGCTTTTGTTTTTATGGGTTTGGTTTCTTTGGGTTCAAAACTGTTTTGTTGGTTTGTTTTGTTGGCTTGACTGTTGGTTTTGGTGTATAGGTTTGGTTTGGGTTTATTTTGTTTTGTTGGTTGGCCTGCAAATTGTTGTGTTGTTGTTTGGTCTATGGTTTTTTTTTTTTTTTTTTTGGCTTCTTGCTCCTCTTGTCATCACATGATTGCCAATAAAAGAAAATATTTCTGCCAAAAGGGAGCTTGTTATTACTTTATTGGCACATAAATTTTCTTTTATTTGAATGATGGATCTTTTTCGGTTGACTTCGGGTTAGACCGTTTCGTTTTGCTTTTAGAATGTTTCTTCTGCTTACCTTTTTTTGTATTGACGTTGGTTATCTTGTCTGTATCTTCCTTTTAGAAGTTGTTATAAAAAGAAGTTTTAAAATATAGATTAAAGGTAGGTTTTTGATTGACAGATTTTGTATCTTCATGTGCGGCTGTTACAGAAAGAAGAAGAAAGAAACGCTGCCAAATTTTCATAGGCTGTGTGTGAATCTTGAATTATTAGAAGATCGAACAAGTCAAAAGCTTCTGACTCAGGAGTCTGAGTTGTTACAAGAATTTGAGATAGGTAATATTAGAGGAAGTATAAACTAAATACCTATTTAAGGTTTACTGTATTACTTGATAGTAGTTTTATTAGATAAGTGGACTTTCTTGTAAACCTTTTGAATATTATTATCTTCTTTTCAATTGGGTCCTGAGCCGCCTAGACGTAGGTAAGGTTATATCGAACTGGGCTAATATATTGTGTGTTATTTCATTCTCTACTTAGCTCTATGTTGGTCACGTTGTTAGCATCATTGTGTTCATCAACGTTCCTTTTATTTTGATTACATGTACTTCTTTTTCAGATATAAAAAACTTGAAAATCTATAATAATTTGAAAAAAATGCCCCAAATTTTTCCTTTGGAAACAACAACAATATATAATAGAATAAATCCAAATTTTATAGTGTGTGTGATGAATCCTTAATTTTTTCCCATGGTCAATCCAATATTTATTTTATTAAAGATGCATAAAAACATAAATGGAATTACATTATTATTTCAAAGCCAAAAGCACTAGCTAGTAATTTTTGTCTAGAGATATTGCATTGCATTAGGAAGGGTCTCATGAGGCACATCGGGGCATGAAGCCATCTTTGCTGGCGGTATGCTTTGCTCATGTCGAAAGAAGTTAAATGGATCCACTTTCATTTTCACTTCCACCAACCTTTCAAAATTATTCCCAAAATATGGATGCCCCCAAACGCCTGCTTCCTCATAGCTGGTCGGGATCCCGTCCTCTTTGTTTGTTCCAATGTCAAGGTCTTTATAATTAATATACGCACCTCTCGGTGATTTCGATACAAAAGGAGTCATGTAATCGTGGAGCTCTTGAGTCCATTTCAAGTGTCTCAAATCAGCATCGGGATCTTGCCATGTAACGTAGTAGCCGATTTGTATGGGATATCCAGCTCGATATGCAAAAGGGGTTTCTGTTTCAGAAATCTCATTCATTTTACCTCCGAAAGGGATCAACATGAGCTGCACTGTTTCTAGTTCTTCAATTTTGAACCTTTCCCACATACCTTCGAGGGCAGTTTTTGAGATGGGCTTAGTTGCATAATCAGATTTGGTTTTGTATCTGTCGTTGCTTAGTGGAGTTCTATCGAGCAATAGCTTTACATTATTTGCAGAAACGAACCCACTTGCCATAAAAGCCATTGATTCAATCCAACTCATTTCTAGACAATCTTCTTTTTTAAGCCCCAGCTCTGGGAAAGTCTTCTGCATAAGAGAAAGAAGCTTGTCTGCTTTTCCAAGAAATAAAGAGAAGAATGAAGCCTCCATAATTCTTCCACCTTCTTTGCTTGAATTTGAAGCTGCTAAGATTTAATGGTGCTTTTTTTATTAAGCATACGACAAATGGGATAGACGAAAACACTTTGTCACTATTAGATGACATTAACATGTATTATATGTGCTAAAGTGAGCTTAATTCAATGATAATTGGCATGACCTTCGACTCTAGAGGTTAGAGATTCAATTCTCACCCCACAATTGTTATACTAAAAAAAACAAGGGTGAAAATTATATTGCAACTTATTTTTTAAACTATTTTGAATGTAGTTTAATTTTCACTCAAATGATGGAACATATCATTGATAAGTATGTGATTCTCACATGTATTTTTGTTTATTATAAATTGAATTGTGATCTAAAAAGAAATTAGAAAAAGACTTAAAAAATGAAATGGAATGTAACAGATTATTTTTTAAAATAGAGTGGATTTAAAAGAAGTTAAAAGGTTGACATATCTTGAATAAACCAATTCAACACAAAAAGAGAGCACAATTATTTATTTAATAATGAGTTTCTTTAAAAATGCATTAAATATAATTATAAAGAAAGGTAGAATGTATGTTATATGAACTATTTATTTTTCTCATTTAGGAATTTTCAAACCTCCATTCAATAACTATTTTGTTTTTAATTTTTGAAAATTAAACATATAAATACCCGTTCTATGTATGTTTATTTTTTAAGCTCCTTTTGGTACCATTTGATTTTTTATTTTTGTTTTTTAAAATTAAACCTATTTCATCCAATTTTTCTTGTAATGATTTGTAAGTTTATTAAGTACAATGGTTGAATTCTTAGTTAAATTCCAAAAACAAAAACAACTTTTTGGAAGCTATTTTTTCAATTCCCAAAATTTTGCTTGATTTTTTAAAGCATTCGTGAAAAGAATATAACAAATGAAGAAATTTAGAAATGGTAGTAGTGTCCATAGCCTTAATTTTCTAAAACAAACACCAAAACCAAAATGGTTAGGCCCTGTTTGATAACCATTTCGTTTTTGTTTTTGTTTTTAGAAATGAAGTTTATTTCATCCACATTTCTTACAATGTTTGCATCTTTTTTAAGTACAATGATTGAATTCTTAGTCAAACTCCAAAAACAAAAACAATCTTGTGAAAGCTACTTTTTTAGGTCTCAAAATTTGATTTGGATTTTTTAAATCATTGGTAAAATGTAGATAACAAAGGAAGAAATTTGGAGGTAGTATAGTGTTCATAAAGTTAATTTTCAAAAGTAAAATACAAAACAAAATGATTACTAAATGGGACCTCGTTCTATTTGCCTCGCTAATTCATTTTTTCTTCGATTAGTATGCTAGTACTATTTCGTCTTTCTCAGGAAAACTTTCCAATGTCATCATCTCTAACTCTATTGTAGCCATGCTCCGTTCTCGAACACCACCACTGTTTGCTATCTCCAGTTAAATAATTATCCAACCATAATTTGCCACGTGCTAAACTTTTGTATTTCTTTTGTTAAATAATTTTTAGAGTTTTCATGTGGAGCTTAAGATGCAACCAAATATGGTTCTTTTTATCTAAATAATTAGCCCAAACTATTCTAAGACATGTATGTCAAACACAGTCAAATATTACTTTTACTTTCAGAAATTAAGCAAACCTGTGACCCAAGCGGTGATGAAAAGATCTTCATCTACCTCCGGCGCGACGTATTGCCAGCGATGGATTAAGTCAGCCGCGTTTTGGTCCCAAGTTTTATGGAGAGCAAAGGATGTAACAATGGGAGGGACTGGAACCAACTTCAACTTCCATGCCAACACAATCCCAAAGCTTCCTCCCCCACCTCCTCTAATGGCCCAAAACAAATCCTCTCCCATTGAATGTCTATCAAAAATTCTCCCATTTGCATCAACAACATAAGCATCCACCACATTATCTACAGCAAGACCATATTTTCTAACCATCATCCCAAACCCGCCGCCGCTCAAGTACCCCCCAACTCCAATAGTCGGCGCGAACCCCGCAGGAAATCCAAGGGTTTGACTTTTCTCGGCGATTCTATAATAGAGTTTACCGATAGTCGCCCCAGATTGGACCCATGCACTCTCGTCCTCAGTGTCAATGGTAATTGAATTGAGGTTTATCAAATCAATCAACACGAATGGGACGTTTGCGACGTAAGAACGACCTTCAAAGTCGTGGCCACCACTTCGAGTTCGGATTTGGAGGCCATGGCTTTTGCAGCAAATGACTGCAGCTTGGACATGGGAAGCGTGTGATGGTGTGATGATGGCCACTGGCTTGGGAGTTTCAGGTTCGGAGAATCTAAGGTTTCGAATGGAGAAATTTAGAACATAAGAATAAGAGGAAGAAGATGGAGTGTGGATGAGGGTTGTATTTGAGTCATTATTGTTTGAGGAATGAAGAGAAATACAGTGAACAAAATCTTCCCCATTGTCACCCCAACATCCCAATGTTGCTAATGAAAGAAGAAGAAGAAGAGATATGAAGCTATAATAGGAGCTCCAAAAATATTTCATTCTCTTTAAATTTTTCTGCTTTTAAGATCTTATGCAATTGTAAAACAAAATGGTTCATTATTTATAAATATAGTAGTAGACTCACATTATTGCGAATTAACATCTCTCTCTTCTAATACAATATGAGAGGGTATATGCCCACATCCTATATGGACCCATTTTGGAGGTCATTATCCTATTTTACCGATTTTAATTGTTTGTGGGCCCATTTTCGGAACATATCATCTCAGTATTTGAACATACTCGATCAGAATTCTCCAGACATCAGAATTTTCCACATTCTATATCATCTCAGCACCCTAAACAGCTTTAATATTTTACAACATCTACTTGTTGTGGACCATCAAAGAACCCTAGCTATAAAATATTTATTTGTTTCACACCAACCGAGCATAACATCATGGATAGGATTCTAATTGATAAAAAGAGAGTTCAATTTTATGATGAATTGAAGATTTAGAAGTGCTTTATGTTTATTGCAAAAAAAAAATTGTTCCAATACAATTTCCGGTATGATTTGAGATCAGAATTAATGTTTTTTTTTTGTCATAAATGTTTATTGTTTAATAAGTAAGATTGTTTTGGTTTTTATAATTATAAGTTTGAATAAGTTAATTTTAGTTGTTGGTTTGATTGATTTGATTTAATGTGATAATTCATTACTTTTGGAAAGTTTGTTGTCTTGTTTAAAGATTTGGATATGTTAGGTTTAGTTGTTTGTTTGATTAGAATAATTTGATGTGTTAGTTGAATAATTTTTTAAAGGTGAGTTTAATTTAGCTCCCGGTTGGTAACGATTTAAGTTCTGTTTGGTAACCATTTAGGTTCTGTTTGGAACCATTTGGTTTTTTTATTTTTGTTTTTAAAAATTAAGCATATTTCATCCATATTTCTTACAATGATTTACATTACAATGGCTGAATTTTTAACCAAATCCCAAAAATAAAAATAATTTTTTAAAAGATACTTTTTTTAGTTATCAAAATTTGGCTTGGTTTTTTAAATCATTGGGGGAAGGTAGATAACAAGGCAAGAAATTTAGAGGTAAAAATAGTGTCAGAAGCTTAATTTTCAAAATAAAAACAAAAAACAAATTGGTTACTTAATGATGCTTTAGTTTTTGGGTTATTTTTTAAAATTAGGCCTATAGACACTATTCTCACTTTCAAATTTCTTCCTTTGTTATCTATTTTTTACCAATAGTTTAAAAAACCAAACCAAATTTTGAAAACTAAAAATAGTAGCTTTAAAAAAGTTGTTTTTGTTTTTGGAATTTGACTAAGAGTTCAATCATTATATTTAAAAAAGATACAAATCATTGCAAGAAATCGGAAAGAAAGACTTAATTTTCAAAAACCAAAAACAAAAAACGAAATAGTTACCAAACGGAACCTTAATTTTTATACTTAGAAATTTGGTTAAGTTAATAGTGGTTTGTTTAATTAGTTTAATTTAGGGGACAATTCATGACTAATCAGTTTTTAGTTTTTAATTTTCAAGAAATAAGCCGTTTCGTATAATTTTCTTTTTTTTTTTTTTATTTATTTTGAAAAAGTTTTTATGAATGTTAAGAGAATAAAAAATCATTTCAAAGAAACGGTTTTTTGTTTTCTCAAAAACATGGATGGATTTATCATTTTAAATTACCTCATAATTCTCAAAATGAGTATTATTTAATTAGTACAGTGCTTGTACTATCAACTTCAAAACTAAAAAAATCAGGTTCTCAAATATTTCTGGATTTTGTCATAGAATTTTTTTTTTTTTTTTTTTTAAAGCAATCTTAAAATGCAAAATAATAATAATAATTAAAAAAACAGTTAGAAAATTTTTTAAATAAAAATTAGTTTCTGAACGTTGAAAAACACACAAAAAAAAAAAAGTTAATTAGAGAAAATTTTGAATGTCTTTAAAAATAGTTTTCGAAAATGATTTAGAAATGGAAAGGAATGTTAACTAAAATCAAAATAAATTAAATGAACATCTTTTATTTTCAATAAATCTTAAATTTAATTCTCACTATTAATCATCTGTTGTTGATTTTTTTAAAAAGAAATTATTATATTAGTTTGGAATTACATGCATTGCATGTGTATCATAAATTTTAAAATAAAATTTCAACAAAAAAGTTAAAATGTGACTTTTATTAGATTTGATACAAAAAATAATTTTACTATTACAATTATTTTTTAATACAACAATTGAGAAGTGATGGATTGATCCTCCGACCCTCTTAGATTGAAACACATACTAATACCACTGGACTAAACTCACGTTGACATAATTGCTATAGAGTTGATATTATATAATCTTCATTTTTTATTTGCTTATTTGATACACTTTTCAAATGCTATCTCGAGAGAGTCATTTCTATAAGTATATGAAATGGAGTACAAAAACTTTTGGAGATTCCAAAATTTTATTTTAAATTTTTTAAGAAATCTTTAAATTTTTATAAATGAATTAAAAAATTTATATTAAGAAATTTTATACATGAATGATTCTTTTTATATTCCACATTTTTTCCCTTTTTTTATTATTTTGATATATATTCCCCTTTCTTACTTTTGTTTTCACCAACAATTATTGTTGTATTTAAATTATTTTTAACTCAATCTGATTTTCAATCAATAATAATTGTCATAACGGAAACGTTTTTTCTTTCATAATTTATGTTATTTAATTCCATTAATTGATAATGAATAATTGTATGGCTTAAGGATACTTGGTTAAGAGGGAATATAAATTATTATTGCCGTATTTAAATTATTTTTAACTCTAATATATTTTTCAATCAATTATAATCTGTCTATTACAATTATAAATTATTCAACAAATTATCAATTTATTTTTATTTATTTTCAACATTTAAAACAATGAGTGGAAAAAAATCCATATGTTTAGTGGTATGATGAATTGAGGGTTTCATCACTTTTTGAAATTCGATACTACTGATTGTGTGATGAGACCTTATGAAATTAAAACTTTTCTAACTCTTTACTCTCTTTCCTTGTTAATAAATATGAGATAACTAAAATATATTTTAACTTATTTTAAATTATAATTTTTATGGTAAAATTTAATAAATATAAAACTAATTTTAATTATTTTAACATTCAAAATTGTTTAACATAGAACAAACCGTTAATTCAATCTCAAATAAATAAATTTGAGGAATTGAAGTAAATTAAATTAATACTACGCGTCACAAGTTGGATACATTAATTTATATTTTTCTTGATTTTTTCTTCAATAATCGTGGAGAGTTCTCTTTTGTTTTCTTTGGACGGATCCATGACTTTGACTTTCGAGAACTTGTTTATCTCCTTTCTCAAATCTTACTCTCATATTTCTAAAAGAAGGATAGTATTATGCTAATTTACTTTGTAAATATAATGAAACCAATAAATCTAAAATTTAAAATAACATAAAGATTAAAAAAATATTGAAATATACTTTGAGTCAATTTCTTTATTCAAAGAAGATTTTTTTTTTTTTTTTTTTTTTTAACATTACATCTCCTTACAAATGCATGAAACGAATAGAAGATATCTATAATAATGAATTATTCCATTTTTGGGTATAGAATATTAAAAGATGAATAATTATTGCATTATTTTGAAAACTTTTTATATTCCCCTTTTTAAGCAAATGCCCTTCGTTGAACCCTTTCAACTTTTTTCTTTTTAATAGGAAATATTATAATACAAAAACAAGAGGGATCCCACAGTCCGAGATCAAGGCACAAACACAAAAATAGCACCTATAAAGATGCACAGTGGCAAAAAAACATAACCAACAAAAAGGTCAATACAAACAAATAACCAAATATCCAAAAGAACAAAAAACACCTCACAATTCGGGGACCTCAGAAATTGGACAAACAGGGTTAAAGCATCCAAACAAAGAATGAAGAAATCAGACAAACTAGATAAGTCCATAAAGATCAATCCGCCACGAAGCAGCATGCGCATGAACCATAGATACAATAAGCTGAAACACAATAAACGCCAATTTTGACTGACCGCCGTGTAACCGACGATTCCTCTCTTTCCAAATATAGTAAATCGATGTACACTAGAAGACTTTAAATAACTTACTCCTCACACCCTTACCAGACCCCACCCAACACACCCAACTCAACTCCACATCCTACCCAGCAACACGATGAGACGAACCCAACAAGCGTACCAAACCCTCCCAAATTTCATGCCCAAACACACAGACAAAGAATAGATAATTCCTGGACTCAATCTCACCCAAACAGAGCAGACAAGCATTATCCACCGATTGATCCCATCTCCTAAACCAATCCCGAGTGCCTAACGTATCTTTCACCAGCAACCAGACATAAAATGAATGCCTTGGAATATTACCCCAGACCAAAGCAGACAAACCCAAGCCACCCTAAAACGTCTAGTACGCAAACTCTCCCATACACAGCAACAATGAAACTAGACCCTTCAACTTGCTATAAAATTATTCATTATCAATTAATGTAATTAAATAACAAATGTTATGAAAGAAAAAACGTTTCCATTATGACAATTATTATAATATAAAAAGAGTAATAAGTAACTTAAATCATTCATTATCAATAAATTATTGGTTAATGCTATATATAAATTGAAAGAAAACAAAAATTGAAAGAAAACACATCATGTTTACGGGACTGTATAATAACTATTAATAAGTAATTCCATAACTAAATTAAATAAGAATAGCATTAGGAATACATGCTAGACAATCTCCAACCATCGACACTTCTATTGCATCGTATCCTATGAAACACAGATACTTCATGTGAGGCAAAAAATGTGTATCAGACATGTATCGGATATCGATACTTCTAGATATTTTCTAGATACGTATCTGACATGCAATTTGACTTATCTATTTCTACGAGTACTTTTTTTTTAAAGAAAAAAGACAAGCAACTCATTTAATCTTTCACAATCTAAAACTAGGCAACCTATTTAAAAAACTTACTACTTAACTCCAAAACTAAAAAGAAAAAAATAAATAAAAGACCAAACCCTGGAATCATCTAATCTTCATCTTCACATTTGAGTCCCCACAAAGTCCACTAAAATATAAACTATTTGGATATCTTCAACAACTCAATGAAGATGTTTTTCGTTTATCTTCATACTTCTCTCTCTAATATTCTTCTTCTTCTTTGTAATATGAGTCATTTTTCTATTGCATATTATTAACTATTGTACTTCAACATCTTAAATGTTGCTTTTTTTATATTGTATTTCAGTGTTTGTATTCTATGTTGTGCTATTATTATTATCTTGTATACTGAATTTATCCATATTCTAGATTTTTTTAAGAAAAATAAAATGTATCTTCAATGTATCAGTATCCTCGTTTTTTAGAAATATATATATTAAAAAATGTATAAAAAATGACATATCCTTAGATGTATCTTTAGACGTATCCGTATCTTAGTTTTTTAGAAATTGACGAATCACCGTATTCGAACATATCCATATCGTGTAACCATATCTGTGTCTGTGCTTCATAGATCGTATCTTTTGGTATTATTAACATTGCTATTTTCTTCTACTATCTTAATCTCCACTTACTTATTTTTAAGTTTAAAGAAATTTCTACGAACATGACCCTCCATACGACAGTAAAAGCACTTCTTACCTTCTCAGGCAGTTAGATGTGGCTATTTAACTTATACACAAGCAATGCAACATCCCATAGACAGGCGTTGCTACAGCCTTTCACCAAGCAAAGAGGATTAACTCACTATACTCGCACAACACACACCTCTCGATGGGTTGTTTCATGCGTCCTATCTCTAGGCTACACGATTAAGCATGCGATTGTCTTTGATAAATAAACGTTGAAGATAAACTATGATAGAGATGTAGATGATGAAGAAGACGGCAATGAAGGAGTTAAGATTTGCATTGATTATAAAATATCTTAATAACTTAAGCTAAAATGTAATACAACACAGAGATTAGAAGAGAAAGAAAGGACTCTGCATCAAGGCTCCCGGTGGTGCCATGGTTGAATGGTGGAGATGTCTCTCTCGAGCTCTATCTTCGGCGAATGCTCCGATCGTCACTCGATCTGGGTTGTGAAGATGAAGAATTCTTACTGAAAATCTCTTTCAAGCTCTCATCTGTGATCATAAACTTCTGCCTCGGATGTCTTTTAATGAAGGTCCCAAGGGCTATTTATAGAGTTTGGACACCGACAGCTATAATGATGACGGTATGGCTCACTGCTGCTTTTGTCGTGGTATGGGCATTGTCACATCGCCTTATCTTATTGATACTCCCAAGGTATACGTCCGAGCTTAATTTAGCTGAAGTTATCAATGCTTCTACCCATCTTGTGATCTTCTATTATGGCTATCACTCTGTGGTCGCAATCTCCATTTGGTTACCGCAATTCCCATGTGTTGGACTCATGCGATTACCGTAACTTCCATGCGTTGGACGCATGTGAATACCGTCTGCAATTTCTTAGCTCATGCGTTTATTTTTGCAATCGCCTGGCTTCAGCGCATGCGTTTGTCTGTGATAGCTTATTTCAAACGCATGCGTTTGATTCCTGCAATAGCTACAAAAGTAGAAACTTTGGCATGGAGTAACGCATAATATTGGGGTCAGTGAGGATTTAGGTGCTAATTGACGCAAAACTCAATTTTTTGCAAATTCTAAGTATTATCACCGCGTTTTCTACTTATTAGCCCTCATGATTCTAAATAAAAGGCTTATAATAACGGTCATTTCTGCCAGTTATCACCCCCCAAACTTAGAATCATGCTTGTCCTCAAGCATGCGTTATACTTAAAAAATTCTTAACTCACCATCCGACGTCTCTTTGCGATGACCATCTTCTCAGAATATAATTTACTTGTGCCTCTAACTATGGATGCAATGCTCTCCTCTACTTCGGTTTCTTTTTTAAATTGATCTTTTCTATGTTAAATTCAGCAAGCCTTTACTCAAAAACTTTTTATTCATTCTCCGCAACTTTGTGTTTAGCTCATGAGAATGCGTTCGTTCAAAACAATTCAAGCTTATGCGTTTATTTAATCTAACGCGGCGTTGAACCTGGTTACACTCTTCGTTTTGGCTTACCCCCATGTGTGTCATGCGGGCATCCAACTTCGGTTCTATTCCATATTCAACTCAACTCATGTTTTACTTAATTTAGCTTGCGCCAAACAGAGGAGTTGCACTTTTGTGTTGATCCTGGCGACTTATCTTCGTTTTGGCTTGCCCCCACGGGTGTCATGCGGACATCCAACTATGGGTAAGTGCCTTTCACAGCTCAACTCTTGTTAACATGGGTTTCCCCCATTGTGTTGGCAGTGGAGTTGTAATTTTCAAAAGCTCTTTCTTTTTTTTTTTCTTTTTTTCTTTTTTTTTTTTTTGAAGGAAATGACCGCAATGTTATGAACACAATTCTCCGAGACCGCTGCCACCCCCCCAAACTTAGAGGGTGGCAGCATTCTCACTGCAAGCTAAAAACAAACTCAACAAGAATGTGATAACAAATGTTTGAGCAAGGGTTTGCACACAATAAAACTATAGACTTTCACACTTGAAGAAGCTATTAAAAGTAAGGGGTGCCTTGCAATACTAGTTAGAGGATGCGGTGAATTATTTGTACCATTATAGATGCATCGTAAAGAACCGCAGTCAGACAAAGAGAATTTCAAAAGGATAAGGCATAAAAGATAACAAAAACAGAACCTTAAGTAGAAAAATGCATGCGACAATGCGTTGGAGTTCATGTGATTGAAGACATGCGTTGAAGGATGTAGAGGATTCTTCCGTTGTAACTGTGCACCGAGGAGAGTTATTATCGCACCTACAAGGAGCAAACGCACCACAACCAAGGAAGCAGCCGCATATCCAAAATAACAATAAATAAAAATAATAAACTAAACTAAGAAATCAATGTAAAAGATAGAGTAGAAGACGTCCCTGGAGAAATTGAAGTGTTGTCACCACAAGGAGTCTCCTATGCAGGAGATGGTTCTCAACTGCTTGGGTCAAGGGGGCTCGCCCTGACCATTGGAGCTTCTAGCAATTGTTGGGCGTATGATGGTTGACATGCACCTAAGACTGCTTCCAATTCATGCGACAGATAGCCTTTCTATCTCGGGGTCAATATTTGACTTTCGAGCATCGGTTATACTTCAAATATTGTTTGCATCTTTATCGCACAATCTACAATACGCCTAAGATTGAAAGGGTGCCTGCGAAAACACAAAAACTTCACAAAACATTAGCTGCCAAGTCTCCAGTAACGGTGCGAAAAACTTGTTGATATTTAGGAAACGATTTGTTTTATTTATTTATTATGGACGGATGGGGTTGTACATGAATTCATGCGTTAGACATGGCTTATGCGTTTACACCCATGCGTCTGAGGTCATGCGTCAGAATGAAGATGCGTTAAACTAATATGCAATGACCATGTGTTCCTATCACAAGTTTTCTTACGCTCGCGTCAAGTATAACGCAAACGCAAGTTTCTTGGGTAATCCGAGGTCAAACACAAGGACTTGTCACTCAATAATTCTTGTGAAGCAATGTGTTTGAGGGGATGAAAAGAAAAGTAAAAAGAAGTTGAATGGATGTACACACTATTCTTACTCCTAACTAAATAGATTGAGCAATAGAAGATTTGCAATGAGAATAAGTAGAGACACGACAACCATTAACGTATAGTAATGTTTATTATCTTAAATCGCCCGAGTAATCCCAGCTCATTGCACTAACGCGTCGCACACCTCTCGGTGGTCAGCTGCATGACTATATCTCTATAATGCATGCTTGCATCGAGCATAAGATTGTGTCTATCTCTAGGAACAATGTGAACTTTGCTTTAGTGCTTTCCATCTCTTACCTTCTCAGGCAGTTAGACGAGGCTATTTAACTTATACACAAGCAATGCAACATCCCATAGACAGACGTTGCTACAGCCTTTCACCAAGCAAAGAGGATTAACTCACTATACTCGCACAACGCATACCTCTCGGTGGGTTGTTTCATGTGTCCCATCTCTAGGCTACACGATTAAGCATGTGATTGTCTTTGATAAATAAATGTTGAAGATAAACTACGATAGAAATGAAGATGATGAAGAAGACGATAATGAAGAAGTTAAGATTTGTATTGATCACAAAATATCTTAATAACTTAAGCTAAAATGTAATACAACACAGAGATTAGAAGAGAAAGGAAAGACTCTATGTCAAGGCTCCCGGTGGTGCCATGGTTGAATGGTGGAGATGTCTCTCTCGAGCTCTATCTTCGGCGAATGCTCCGATCGTCACTCGGTCTGGGTTGTGGAGATGAAGAATTCTCACTGAAAATCTCTTTCAAGCTCTCATCTGTGATCACAAACTTCTGCCTTGAGGCAGAAATTCGGATATCTTAAAATGAAGGTCCCAAGGGCTATTTATAGAGTTTGGATGCCAACAGCTATAATGATGACAGTATGGCTCACTGCTGCTTTTGTCACGGTATGGGTATTGTCACATCGCCTTATCTTGTTGATACTCCCAAGGTATGCGTCCGAGCTTATTTAGCTGAAGTTATCAACGCGTTCTACCCATCTTGCGATCTTCTATTATGGCTATCACTCCATGGCCGCAATCTCCATTTCGTCACCATAATTCCCATGTGTTGGACGCATGCGATTACCGCAACTTCCATTCATTGGACGCCTGTGATTACCGTCTGCGATTGCTTAGCTCATGCGTTTGTCTTTGTGATCGCCTGGCTTTAGCACATGCGTTTGTCTGCGATAGCTTATTTCAAATGCATGCGTTTGATTCCTGCGATAGCTACAAAAATAGACACTTTGACATGGAGTAATGCATAATATTAGGGTCAGTGAGGATTTAGGTGCTAATTGACGCAAAACTCAATTTTTTGCAAATTCTAAGTATTATCACTGTGTTTTCTACTTATTAGCCCTCATGATTCTAAATAAAAGGCTTATAATAACTGGCATTTCTGCCAGTTATCAATGAATAATGCGGAGGACGAAAACTAGAATTAAACAGACCTAATTAAGCATGTTTTCCTAACAGTTTAGAGAGGATGAAGGGATTAAAGGATCACCTACCCTTGAAGACCAAAATTCTTCGTGAATCCTCTTCAATCCACGAACAATTCGAATTTGAACTCTTCCTCGAATTTATGAGCATAGCGATGGAACTCCAAAAACTGGACATGACCATAAGCGAATCCTTGTTATTCTCTAGGTAGAAAATCACTGAGAGTTGTGGGGTTCAGTGATTAATTTTTAGTTGAGGGAGAGTTTATTTGTTAGAGCAAAACATAGAGAACACATATAGCAAAAACCTGATATCCAAAATTAAGAAGAAAATTATATTCTCTATCTTATTTTTGTTTTTTCGAAAAAAAAAACCCAACTTCACGTTAGTATATGAGAGAGTGGGTTGAGGGGGTTATTATAACTCCCTCCCCATAATTTAAATTTCGAAAATTCAAAAAATGAAAATTTGAATCTTAATTAATATTTATATATATACTAATTTAATATATATAAATATTAAATCATATTATATTATATCGCATATAATATAACCTATGGTTTATTATCTCTCATATAACCTATAGCTTTTATATGAATCACATTCATATAATTAATAAATGAAACATATTAAAATACTTATTTATTTCATTAAAACTTTATATTATAATGTATCATATACATTATATTAATTATATCTCATATAATTAATTCTCTTTAATTAATTTGAGCAATTCAAATTAATCCAAAAAATTAATTTGATTTTTGTTAATTCTTATTGAGCTAACAAGGAGGCCTTATGAACCTATAGATTGAAGTTTCAATTGTATTTCATTAATTAATTAAACTTTTTAATTAAATTAATTAACTTTTATCAATTGTCAGTCACTCTACTAAAAACTGACAGTTGCACTCTTCGTACTATAGATATATTTCTGTGTCCATTGGATATAACCAATCAATAGTGCATTGATCCTTCACAAATTGCTCGTTAGTACAACTAAGAAAATTACTAGTTTTCCCCTGTAGTTACATCTAACTCCTTAAGCACCACTGATCCCTCTAATGAACAATTAGTTATAATTCAATTATAATCAAACCCCTATCAGGCCAAGAGAGGGTGTAACGCCACATTGTTCAAGCCCTATAATTAGTCCTTAAATGAGCAATTTCTCTATTTACCCTAACACTAGGGAATGAATGAATTCTTTCTTGTATAGCTGTGTTCCCAGCTCCCCAACAGACAAATCTCCAAAATGGTAGGCACATTGAGTCGGCGAATATGGCCACTCTCACCCATACAAATCAAAGGACTGCCTTCATAAGCAAAGTTCACAACTCACTCAGGATTCAAGTCAAGTCACCTACGGTCATCCTACTATAGACTATTTAGGTTATCACTTAAACATGATCCACCTGTATATCTCCACATACATGTTTAAGTTACAGTTGAAACCTTGAATATTATTTATTCATTTTTATGGGTTAATGAAACTTAATTTTGAATAAAATACTTCTTATTTTATTATATAAATAAATTGTTTGTATAAATACAATTAAAAACTACAAGACCAAAAGATTTAGGCATCAACCCCCACAATCTCTAACTTGTCTTAAAGATAGTGGGGTTTACATAATGAAAGTACAGACTAGTATAACAGTACACAAAAACAAGAAACTAGGGTATACAATACGCACCAAGTAAAATCTCCCACTTGTCCTAGACTAGATGAGACCTGTCTCGTAGACCTAGACTCTTCAGGTGACCATCAAACACCTTAGATGTGAAAGCCCTTGTAAACGGATAAGTAACTTTGTGCTCCAAAATGATCTTTGTGACGACAACGTCCCCTTGATGCACAATCTCATGAATCAGGTGATACTTGCGCTCAATATGCTTTCCACACTTGTGGCTCCTGAGCTCTCCCAAAATATGTCACAACATCGTTATTATCACAATAAAGATGATGGGCATGTCTAGAACATCTTCCAGATCAGTCAAGAATTTCTTGAGCTATACAGCCTTCTTAGCAGCTTCATAAGTCGCTACATATACTGCCTCCATGGTGGAGTCAGTGATGCACCCTTGCTTGTTTAGGGATCAAATCTCGAGCAAAAGTGTGAGACGACTTGCATTCATTTTTTCAATTTAAAAAGAAATTAAAGATAGCAAGCATACTGAAATAGAACGAAATAGGATAAACATTAAACTAAACATGCATTGTAAAGGAGAAACAAAGGGATGAACGATTCTTACTTTTCATAGATTCCCATACTTCTCGAGATTCCTCTTAGTCTTCATACGAAGGTCTTCTCAATGATCACTAACACTACCACAAGAATAACCTTCTTATTCTCTAGTATTCGAAGAGTTTGATGAGTAGTCTCTAGCCCTTGGAAGAGGAAGAGGTAGAGAGATTTTAGGAAGAGTGTAAAGAGGAATTGTCTTGGAGGCTAGGTTTATATTTGCACAAATGAATGATTGCCCTAAATGGGCTAATATGATGAATTTATATGGAGAAGGGTTTATCCCTTTGTCCCTTCTCAAAGTATTTTCCTTTTCATCATTGATGCCAATTAATTAAATAACTCCTTATTTAATTAATTGGTACATTAATTAAATAATCATATATTAAATCTAATTTAATATATAGTTAATTAATTAAAATATAAACACCACATGTTTATATGCTTCCCACCTCTCTAACATTATAATTAATTAAATCTTCATGAATCTAATTCACATGAATTAAATATTTGAAACTCATTCAAATATTTCTCTCTAACATAATTTAAATTATAGATCATATCTATAATTAATTATATATTAATAACATTAATATACAATTTTATTAATTGATTTGAACAATTCAAATCATTTCTCATAATATCCTTTAGTGAGCTAACAAAGGGACTTCGTGGACCTACATAACAGAAGCTCCAACGATATGAGATTAATTGGCTAAACTCATTAACAAATTTCGTTAACTGTGGGTACACTTCACTAAAGATCCACAATTGCACTATTCTCACTGCAAATATATTTATGTGTTTATGGATATAGACCAATAACAGTAAGTTAGTCCGTCTCGATTGTTCGTAATGCTGGTTGGGCCAAATTATCATTTTACCCATGAGTTACCTCTATATTCTTAAGTACCAATGCTTCTCTAATGAACAACCTGTTTATGGTCAAACCATTAAACGGAAATCCCTCTCAAGCCAGTGAGAGGATATGGCTCTTTATTCAAGTCTCAGAGACACCACTTAAGGGAACACCCATCTACTTACCCTAATGTTGGGAATGATTGAATTCCATCTTGTATTATTATGTTCTCAGCTCCCAACTCGGTCTTCTCTTCCACATGGTAGGCTTATTCAGTCGATAAACTGATCATTCTTACCCATACAAATCAAAGGACAATCCCTCGTAAACAGGTGTTCATAATACATTCAGGATTGAGACTAAGTTACCTAGAGCATCCTATTCAAATAAAAACCTAATTAGTCAGTGGCGTTACATCTAATGGTTACTATTTCGCAGTCCGTTCTTATGCAAACTCATTACATAGGATACCCCTACTCACATGTCACCTACAAGAACATGGTGGATCATTGTGTTTGTCTCCACATACAGTTCAAGACTCATAAGATACCAGGATAAGATATCCAACCTTATCCCTATACTGTTAACCCTTTAGGCTGTATCTTGAACGTTTATGCTTGTATGTCTCCACATACAGTTCAAGACTCATAAGATAGCCTAAGATGTTAGTTTATTGGACTTAGAGCTATTAAGACAAAATAGAATACAACACAATCAATAAAATTTATTGAAATAACATTGATAACTCTTTATTTAAGATAGTCAATTATTTACATTTACTATCTACGAGTTTTAGGACATAAAACCCAACAACTTAGTGTTTCTGCAAACTATAGCTCCTCCATTAAGAATGAATACTAATATTGAAGTAGATTTCCTAGAATCTCTATCAGTCCGAAAATCAAAGTCAGTGTATCCTGCAAGAATCAAATCCTTAGACCCATACACAAGCATGTAGTCTCTCGTTCTCCTAAGATATTTGAGGATGGTTTTAATGGTTGTTGATGCTTGTATTTATGAAGTGGAAATATGGATGTTATACGTTGATGGAATTGCGTTATGCACTCAAGTTTCCCCAGTGGAATCCAAGTGTAAATTCCTCTGAGTTTCCTGGTAAGTCCAGGGTCAAACACAGGGACTTGTGAAAACCGAATGTGTTGGTAATTTTTATGACAACTTTGCGGTAACCAAGTAAATAAATAAGTGTTGGGTTTGTTGTTTGCATTGATGAAAAAGAAATAAATTAAAACGGCGGATTTGAGAAAGGACAGTTGCGTTGATAGATGCAGTGAGTATGCAATGAACGGGTTGTGAAGATCTTTAGCTAGCGTTACTCGGAAATGCGTCAGACAATGCGATCATGTTACAACCATGCATAGCAAGTCATTTTCCAATGTAAATGCAATGCTCCTAAATCTAGGACACATGTGTTGAATGCAAAATCTACATAGAGCTCATTCTTAAGTTTCTACTCTTGTCCTTATGCGATGATGAAAAATGCATGAAAGCAAGGTGACCGCATACAAATCATATCCTATCTCTAGGATGTATGCGATACGTTGCTAACAAATAGTGCTCATTCCTAAGCGCCTATCTCTTGTTTATGCGTTCTAATCTGGCTCTTCCGAGTCTAGATTCTAACCTGACCTTCCCAAGTCTAGATCCTATCCTTAGACTACCCTCCCGAGTATCTCTAATGAACGAATGAAGCATACATAAACAAGATAATTGCAAAGAATGAAGATTCCCTAGTTGTGCTAGCTAAATACTTTTCAACCCATTCAACTGATCTAGCTACTCATGCGTGAATAACAGAACGTGAACAAATACAGAGAAGGAAATTCCATTTTCATAAATGAGTTGAGTACAAAATGACAATGGAAAGTAAAGGTAGAGAGCCTGGTAGCAATTCCTTGCTAACCGAGGCTTTTTACATTGAAATCTCTATTCTGATCTAAAGATGTTCCCCCTTCCACAGGTGTTGGCCTTCTCTCAGCCCTTGGAGCTTCTGACGCTCTCCCAAGCTTACTAGAACGATCTACCGGCACAACTTTCTCCCTCGCGTCCGCCTTAAATGAAAGAAAACTAAGAACAAAGACGTGCGAACTGATCAACTAGTTAACTCTTTCTTTAAAGAATGCCCTTGGTATCTATAGAGCATCCGCGGTGAAAGACGACTTCTCTCTCCTAGTTGTACAGATGGGACAACTTTAATTCCTGATTGATGCGCCGAATAATTATCACTGATAAAGCTTAATGTACTTTGTGACCGTTATCGGCTGTCAACTTAATTTGGATTCGACTGTCATCAGCTTTCTATCCCATCGCTCTTAATTGGCCTTTCAGCCAGATGCGCCCACCTTGTTGCACTGACCAAGTTGCTGCAATCCTTCTTAGGCGAATGTTTGCGAGCACGATCAACGCAAAGCCTTGCGGTGAAGTTGCGTTCGACCAATGAATTCTTATGATCGCAATCTTTTCATTACGTTAATGCATATTATGCACAAAAATACAAAAATCAATTGTTCTAATGCGTTGGACGCATGCAACCGCAATATTAAGAAACTGATACTTAATGGACGCAAGTTAACATATTTCATCAATGCAATCCAACATTATTTAAGAACTTAGCACTATGATAACGTGCATTTCTGCCCGTTATCAGTTGTCCAGTGATCTAACCTTTGATTAGACTTGTATCTATTGACTCTCCCCATTATATAGAAAATGTCGGGCCTAGTACATAATATTGCATACATTAGGCTGCCAACAACCGATGCATAGGGGATTTGTCCCATCTTCTCAACTTCTTGAGGTGTCTTAGGACATTGTTCTTTGGACAAGAAAACTTCTTGCTTGAAAGGTAGCAAGCCTCTCTTGGAGTTTTACATCAAATACTTGACAAGCATCTTGTCAATGTACGATATCTGAGATAAGGCCAGCGATTTGTTCTTACAATCCCTAAAAATCTGAATGTTCAGAACAAACTGCACATCTTCCAAATCTTTTATTTGAAATTGAGCTGCCAACCACTGTTTTATATTTATCAGTAGACCTATATCATTTCCAATGAGTAGAATATCGTGTACGTATTGAAGGAACCCATTTTAAAAGAGATCCTTGAGCGGAAACAGATCGTCCAAATTCCATTTTGACTGAAAAACAAATTTACAACAAACAAATAGATATGCATTCTTAAATAAATTACAACATGCTTTTAATTAAGAAACAGAGTCCAAGAAATTATACCTTTGAAGAACGTTTCTTCTTGTATATCCTTCGATCTATCACGAACTCAAAGCCTGCAACAAACTTGAAGACCCTCTTTAAGAAATCTCGAACTAAAACAGAAGACATAACCACTAGGAACCTTCGGTATACTCAGGGTGAGAATCCAAGAGTTGTGGGCTCTGACTATTTTGGTTAGGAGGGTGAGTTTAAGTTTGAAGGAGGAAGAAGATTGAGGAAGAACACAAAACCTGTTCTTTATCATATAGTAAACTTCAATCATGCAGTGTTTATGGACCGTGTGGAAGAAAAGAAAACTATTTTTCATTTATTCCAAAATTTTCCCAAAAACTAATTAACCACCCACTAAGGTGGTTGGGGAGAAATTAGAAAAAATAATAAAATAAACATAAATAAATATGATAACTAACTTATCATATCTTATTTATATTAAACTATATGTTATATCAAATATAACACATAATCTATAGTTTTAATATTGTATCATATATAATATAAATTGTAGTTTCTTTTTCTCTATTTTATGGAATTTAATATTATATAAATCATATTTATATTAAATTTAACAACTATTTGAATCTCATTCAAATAGTTATTTCCTCCAATTAAATAATGTATCAAATACATTATAACAATTATATCATATATAATTGAATCAATATAATTATATCATATATAATTAAATCCTCTCTAATTAATTTGAACAATTCAAATTAACCCAAAAACTGATTATCAACTAAATCCTTTTGAGCTACTAAGGGGACCTTATGGACCTGTAGTTTGAAGCTCCAACAGTACGTGAATAATTAATTAAATTCTTTAATTACATTATCCTCCATCCGTTAATTGTCTGGCACTCCACTGAAGAACGACAGCTGCACTTTTCACACTACAGATATGTGTCTATTGGATATAACCAACCAACAGTACCATGACCCTTCACAAATTGCTCAAAAGTACAGTTGGGCCAAATTACCGTTTTACCCATGTAGCTACATCTAACTCCTTAAGTACCACTGATTCCTCTAATGAATAATAGATCATAGTCCTACTATGACTAAACCCTTCTTAGGCCAGGGGAAGGTGTGGCACCACATTGTTCAAGACCCAGAATTAGCCCTTAAGGGAGCAATTTATCTACTTACCCCTACTTCGGGGAAGGAGTGAATTCCATCTTGTGTAGTTATGTTCCTACCTCCCCAATCAAACGAATTCTCAAATGGTAGGCTTGTTGAGTCGGCGATCTAGAAACTCTCATCTTTATAAATCAAAGGACCGCCCTCACAAGTAAGAGTTCAGAAACACTCAGGATTAAGGTATTGTTACCTATGGTCATCCTGGTGTAATGAAAGTCTCTATTATGAATGATGTTATATAATGAGACTAAACATTTCGTGGTCTGGTCTTATACAACCTCATTTGTATAGAATATCTCCATTCGCATGTCTAATACATGAATTATCAAGATCAGATCATTTCTAGCACTTTACAACAATTGTAATACCTACAAACCGGACCATACTCATAGTGTCACAAGGATAAGGTACCCAACCTTATCCATATACTATAGACCATTTAAGTTATCATTTAAACATGATCCACCTGTATGCCTCCACATACATGTTTAAGTTACAACGATAACCTTGGATGATAGTTTATTGGTTTGTGGTTAATGCAACTAAAATATCACATATTTTATAGACAAAGTGAATAAAAATATTATATATTATTAATCACATAAGAGTTTGTTCATACAAAGTTTACAAACTATAGGACCCTATGAGATTTAGGGCAGCAACCCCAACACGTATAACATTAAGAAAGCTACTGAACTGTTGATGATTTTCTTGTAAACACCAAGCTCATTAACATTTTGATCAAAGTCATAAGATTTGATCGCAATATCAAATATTATATTTCAAGATTGAGAAGCTTGTTACAGTCCATTAAAGAACCGATTAAGCTTGCAAACTTTTTTCTCTTGACCTTAGGTTATGAATCCCTCAGGTTGCTGCATATATATGGTCTTCTCAAGATTACCATTTAGAAAGGCAGTCTTGACGTTCATTTGCCAAATCTTATAGTCATAATATGCAGAAATGGACAGGAGTATCTAGATAAACTTTAACATGGCAACAGGTGAGAAAGTCTCCTCGTAGTTAAGTCCCTTAACTTGGGTTTAACCTTTTGTCACCAGCCTAGCCTTAAAGGTTTGCACCTTACCATCTGTACCCCTTTTTCTCTTGTATGTTCATTTGCAACCTATAAGTTTTATCCCATTAGGTTGATCTACAAGATCCCATACTGAATTGAAATACATAGACTCCATTTTTAGATCCATATTTTTGTTCCGGTCATCTTTATCACATCCTCTATTGTCTGTTTATAAAACAATGGATCCTTAATGTCACCATCAGATATGACTATTAAGGTTATAGGCAGGTTCACTACCCTCCCACTACGTCGAGGTTCCCTCAACGATTGAGGTAGATATGACTGAATAGATGAACTAACATCAACAACTCTTGTTCGTGTACTTGGCTCTTCAATAACTCTTGTTGAAGATTCAGTAGTGTCTTTGGAAAATTCATTTAGTACTATCTTACTGTGCGGTTTATGCTCCCTAATGTTGTCTTCTTCTAAAAATATAGCATTTATCGATATAAATACTTTATTATCTTTAGCATCATAGAAACAACCACCTCTCGTTCCCTTAGGGTAACCTACAGATAGGCATCGTTTTGAACAAGGTTCCAATTTCATAGGATTAGCCTAAAGCATGTATGTTGAGCAACTCCAAATCCTGAAATGGCGTAAAGTACCTTTACGTCGATTCCATAAATTCCTAAGGTGTTCCAAAAACACTTTTGGATGGAACACAGTTCAAAATATAGGCTGCAGTCTATGCTGCATAACCCCAGAGTGGATCAGGCAAATGGGCGTAACTCATCATAAACCGAATCATGTCCAACAGGTTTGATTTCTCCTTTCTAATACACAATTTTGTTGAGGTGTACCAGGTGTTGGGAGTTGGGATACAATTTCATGTTCTATTAAATAGTCTTGAAATTTCAAATCCATATACTCTTTTCCTCGATATGATCGAAGTGTCTTTATTGTTTTACCTAATGAATTCTCAACATCTGCCTTGTATTCATTGAACTTTTCAAGAGCTTCAGACTTATGTTGCAATATGTAAACATACCCATACCTTGAATAGTCAAAGGTGATGAAATATTCAAACCCTCATCTTGCCTTAACTTTCATAGGACCACAAAGATCCGAATGTACAAGTTCTAAGAGTTTTTTGGCACTGTGATCTTTTCCAGCAAAAGGTCTCTTAGTCATTTTACCTTCAAAGCATGACTCACATACTGGTATAGAATTTTCTTCTAACTCACTTAGAAGTCCTTTTTTTAATCAATCTCTCAATTCTGACCTAATCTTAGGTGCCAAAGACGAACATTTTCTCTAGGGAAAACTTTTTGTCTTTTACTTTGAGTTACTGCAGTTTTGAACATTTTAGTATTAAGGAAGGCCTTAGATGCTAACACCCTTAACACATAACAGTTCCTATACTATAGATCCTTTAGGTTGTATCATGAACATTGATCCCTATATGTCTCCACATACAGCTCAAGACTGATAAGGCAGTCTTGGATGTTAGTTTATTAGATTTAGAGTTATTAAGACAAAATAGAAAAAAACACAATGTCATTTATTGAATTAAGATCTATAACTCTTTATTGATGATGATTAATTAATAACACTTACTATCTATGAGTTTTAGGGCATAAAACCCAACGGACTGCCACTTGAACTAAAACTCTAGTCAGTGGGTTGTACATGATATCATAATCCAAAAGGCAGGATTATAGTAAATAAATACAATAAACTAGGGCATCCATATACCCATTACACATCTCTCACTTACCCTAGATTATACAACTTACATGTCTCATAGATCTAGATTCTCCAGATGACCCTCAAACACTTTAGCCGAGACAGTCTTCGTAAATGGATTAGCAATTTTGTGCTCTGTGGCAATGTTAGGTTTTATGACCTAAAACTTGTAGATATTAAGTGTTATTAATTAACCGCCATCAATAAAGAGCTATAGATGTTAATTCAATAAATGTTGTCATGTGGTTTTCTATTTTGTCTTGAACTATATGTGGAGACATACAGGGATCAATGTTCAAGATACAACCTAAAGGGTATATAGTATAGGGATAAGCCTAGGTACCTTATCCTTGCAACACTATGGATACAACCTACTTTGTATTTAATACAAACACAATGAGCCAACGCGTTCATGTAGGTGACATGCGAGTGGGGGTATCCTATGCAATGAGTTTGCATAAGACCAAACCACGAAATAGTAACCACTAGTTGTAACACTTTTGACTATTTAGGTTTCTATTTCACTAAGATGACCTAGGCAACTTAGTCTTAATCTTAAGTATATTATGAAATCCTCTTTATGAGGGATTATCCTTTGATTTGTATGGGTGAAAGGTCAGTTTGCCGACTCAATAAACCTATCATTTTGGGGACAAGATCGAGCGGGGAGTTGGAAACATAATAATACAAGATGGAATTCACACCTTCCATTAGAGGAGCACTGGTACTTAAGAAGTCAGAGGTAACCCAACGGTAAAACGGCAATTTGACCCAGTTGGAGTTACGAACACTTGTGAAGGACTAACTTTTGGTTATTGGTTTATATCCGTGGACACAGAAATATACCTATAGTAAGAAGAGTGCAGTTGTGTGTTTCTAGTGGAGTGTACCCATAATTAACGAATATTGATTAACTTAGGTAATGAGTTTAGCCAATTAATCTCATATCGTTGGAGTTTCTGATCTACAGGTACACCAAGTCCCCTTGTTAGCTCACTAAAGGATATTAAGGAGGAATGATTTGAATTATTCAAATCAATTTGAGGAAATAGTCTATTAATATGATTAATATGGAATTAATTATGGATGTGATCTATAATTCAAATTAAGTTGGAAAGAAACATTTGAATGAGATTCAAATAATTAATTCAAGTGAATTAGATTTACAAAGAATTAATTAATAAATAGAGAGATGTTGCACATAGACATACGATGTTTATGATAATTAAATATATATACGTTAAATTGGATTTAATATATAAATAGATATTTAATTAATGTGCAAATTTTTCCTCCTCACCCTATTGAATCATCACTCTATACGTTAAATTTTTCCTCCTCACCCTATATGTTAAATTGGATTTAATGTATAAATGATATTTAATTGGATTTAATGTATAAATAGATATTAATTAATATATAAATAGATATTTAATTAATGTGCAAATTTAATTAATTCAACCATTTTTTGTGCAAATTTTTCCCTAAAACAAAAAAAGAAATCCTCTCTACTCTCCAAAGGTTTTTCCTCCTCACCCTCTTCCAATAGTTGGATATCGCCTATCCTTCTATTGGAATCCTTGAGAATAACAAGGTTATTCTCATGGTCGTGTTCAAGATTGTTCGAGGAGACATTCGTGTTCAAGATCATTGGAATATCGAGAGGAACGTTCTAGGAGCTTGGGAATCTATAAAGGTGAGAATAGTTCTTTCCTTTCTCTAAAGTATGCTATTTCACATATTTATTCTACACATATTCTGTTTTAGTACACTGATTTTGTTTATGTAAAATTCGATTTGCAGGATGCAACACGCTTCCATTCAAGATTCGAATCCCATAAATCTTTATGGTCAACTGAACAAACAAGAGCACCATTCTTGTAAATAAACACTTTATTTACATTAAAAGACAGAGAATAGTCTTGTTCAAGTAAGCATTATACAAAAATCAAGTTTCTTTTCAAATCAAGAACTATATATACATTGTTTAATAATAAATTCAATTTATGTAAAATTAAACAAAGTCCTCTCACTGCCATAGTGGAGATGACGTGCTCAGTTCCGACCCGTGTAGTCATCTCCCTAGTCTCCAGCTGCTGCTAGGAACTAATTCCCTGAAAGGAAGAACAAACATGGTTAATGACCCCTGAATCTATTATCCAGATTGAATCATCATTCTCCACTAAACAAGTTTCCAGTACGAGTAAATAATATTTACCTTGTTTGGCCTTCTTATGTTCTGTCAAATACTTAAGACAATTTCTTTTCTAGTATCCCTCCTGGTTACAATTGAAACAAATTCTCTTTCCAACCTTGGCCTTCTTGCCCTTTTAGACAGCAGCGAGATTAGCTTTCCCTGACCTCCCTTCTTCTTCTTCCACATTTTGGTGCCATAAGAAGAAGGTGTAAACTTTGTCTTAGAGGTCGAACCTCTTTAGAATTTCTTGGAGGATGAGACAACATTTTCCTTACACTTCTGTTCCTTGACTTTCATCAAAGACTCGTATGTCTACAGCTTATTGAGTAGGGTGGTTAGGTTGAAGTCAAGCTTGTTCATAACAACGTTGCTATGGGATTAGAGGAAACTCTCATATGGAATTTCCAAAATGAAGCTAACCAGATTGGCTTCGTCGATGACAAACTCGTTCATCACCGCCACATGAAAGTGGACAATCATGTTCAGAACATGTTCACGAATAGATGTGTCTTCTTTCATCCGTCCATTGAAGATGTATTTTTAAAGCATTATGGCAGAGCTGTGTGGACGGTTGTCCAAACATTCCCCTCAGGGACTCCATGATCTCACGGGTTGTGAGAATCTGCTCATGCTTCTTGGCTAAAACTTTAAATAAGTTGGCTAAGATATATGCTCGGGCCTTTTCATTCGCCTTGACCCATTGCTCATATGCCTCACGAACATCTCAGATTGTATTAGCAGCTGGGACTTGAGGACACCTTTCAACAAAGATGAATTGCAAGTCATTGATTATCAGCACAGTATTAATGGTATTTTTTTTTCAATTTATGTACTTGTCGTCATTAAGTTTATCAATGGAAAGCAAGTTAAATGTAGTGCTCATCATAATGAAATTACTGAAACTATACAAATATTAGTTATACATGCATTATCCAATTGAACAACTAATCAATTTAGCAAAAAATTCTAATGTACCCTATGTGACATCTATTTTGCAATGGTGCTTCAGTGACTCAGAATAAAAATCATCGTAGGGTGAACAGTTACCCCTTCACTGAATTGAGATCAACTAATAATTACATCTGAGTAACTCTTATTCGTATAATTATTAGTCACCATTGTTTAGTCCAGAAATTGTTAACTTACTTAACATTTTCTTGTAACTGTAATCCCTCATTTTAAGTTATAGAGTTCCGCCCCAATGAGCCAACTTAGGAAAAAACTGATTGGGGCAAATATTAAAGCAATTCTTTCCATTTATAGAGTTTGAGTAAAAATTCATGTAGACACCATTCGTAGGGGAACACAAGCAAAGTTGCCTCGAGGCCAAACATGAAAGTTTACTACAAACTAATGAAGAAGACTGTGGAATGTGTTGACACATGTCCCTCTCCCACTTACTATATATACTCTCTCTATTCACCTTATTATTTACCTATGCAAACACCATCCGTAGGAGAAGTAAAGGTGTCTCGAGACCGAGTATAGGTCTCATGGTGTGAACTATATAGGAGAAACATGAAAGGAAATTGAAGTATCATATACAACATTTTTCTTCCACTTAGTATTTTACCTAGGGTTGAATAACTTAGAAAAATTTGGCTAATAACTTTTATTAAAGAAAATAAGTAAAAGTAAAACAAGAATTGAAATGAATTTTTGGTAATGAGAGTAATGAGAGGGATTATTAAAGAAATTTCAACGGAAAAAGAATCTTGGGGATTTTATGTAGATTAACCTAATTCTATCATAAACTTAATAGATTTCATGCAATTCAATTGTTCCATAGTTTATTAAAGTAAGCCCTAATGCCCTAATTGACCAATTAATCAATTAGTCATAATTTAGTTCATAATTGCTTCCTAAACACATTCCACAATTAATCTCTAAATTGCATTAATTCCTTCGGTTTTCTTAACTATGACATTCTTGAAATTCAAAAGATTGAAAAATAAAAAATGATTATATGAATGTTCTAAACTAGTGGATTCTTTCAAGAAAATAGGAAAAGAAGTCCAAACTTTCAATCAAGATCACTAGTTTTTGCAATCTAATTACAATTTTGCTTTAGAGCCATGTAACTTTGCATACAAAAATCAATTAAAATTGAGTCGTCAGTTCATTTTTAACTAATTTTATTAAAATTTACAATAAGAACATTCAAGAACAACAAAATACAAGAAAAAAATTAAAGAAAAGCCTCAAGAACTAGCTAATCTAACATAATCCCCAATAAATGAACTTACCTACTCATGGAGAGGGAAAATCTTCAAGAAATTCATTGAATCTTGCAGAATTCGTATAAAGATTAAAGAAAAATGATAGAATCTTTCAATAAATCTTTCAGAGAAAAGCTCTTCATTTTGTCTAGAAGACATGGAAATAAAAGTATTGTTTAAAAAATTTTGTCTAGAGAAGATATGCCTTATTTGCAAAATGGAAGACATATTGATATAGTTTTCAATCCATTAGGAGTCCCCTCACAAATGAATGTAGGACAGATATTTGAGTGCTCTCTAGGGTTAGTGGGGAGTTTGCTAGATAGACATTATCGAATAGTACGTTCGAATCTCTTCACAAAAATCTGGAAAAGCTGAGTTTTTATTAATTGAAGGTCGCAGTGTTGCGACTCTACGTTGACGCTGGTCCAATGCACTTGCGCAAAGGCGCATGCGCTGATTTTTATTTTTCCATCAATGTTCGGAGTATTGCAACGCTGGAGATAGCATTACGATGATGCACTGTTTTGTAGCTACTATCTTCCAGCATCAGGTAAGTGTTGGATCAAGTTATGTTGGGAGCGTTGCAACGCTTCGATTGTTGCATGAGGCATGTAAATTTGGTTCAGCTGAGGGGTAGAATGGTAATTTGCCATGGTCTATTCTTCTTAGTTGGATCTTATGCCTAGTTTGACTCCATTTAGCTCCAAACTTCTTGTAATGACTCAAAAGGTATCGGGATTGGATTTTTCCTACAAAGATAACATTTTAAGCAAACAAATAATATAGAATTGAGGAATTTTAACATCAAGAACATAGCTCTTTTCAAGACCTATTATACATGCATATAATTAATATTTGAATCATATTCAAATATTTATTTCTCTCATTAAAACTTTATATTATAATATATCATCTACATTAGATTAATCATATCTCATATAATTAATTTCTTTTAATTAATTTGAACAATTCAAACTAATCCAAAAAATTAATTTGATTCTCACTAATACTTATTGAGCTAACAAGGAGACCTTATGAACCTACGGATTGAAGTTCCTATGATATTTGATTAATAAATTAAACTCTTTAATTAACTTAATCAACTTCCTTTAATTGGGTCACTCCACTAAAGACCGACAGTTACGCTCTTCACACTATAGATATATTTTTGTGTCCATTGGATATAACCAATCAATAGTGCGTTAACCCTTCAAAAAAATTTCGTAAGTACAGCAGGGCCAAAATTATAATTTTGCTCCTATAGTTACATCTAACTCATTAAGTACAACTATTTTCTCTAATGAACAATTAGTTATAGTTCAACTATAACCAAAACCCTCTCGAACCAGGAGAAAGTGTGACGTCACATTGTTCAAGTCACAGAATCAGCCCTTCAGGAGCAATTTCTCTACTTACCCTAATACTAGGGAAGGAGTGAATTTCCTCTTGTGTAGTTTCATTCCCAACTCCCTAATCAGACGAATCCCCAAAATGGTAGGCATATTGAGTTGAGAAAGTGTGACGTCACATTGTTCAAGTCACAGAATCAGCCCTTCAAGAGCAATTTTTCTACTTACCCTAATATTAGGGAAGGAGTGAATTTCTTCTTGTGTAGTTGCATTTTCAGCTCCCTAATCAGACGAATCCCTAAAATGATAGGCATATTGAGTCAGTGAATATGACCACTCTCACCCATACAAATCAAATGACCGCCTTCAAAGGCAGGAGTTCACAACTTACGCAGGATTCAAGTTAAGTTACCTATGGTCATCCTAGTGACATGTAATTCTCTTATAGTAACGGTGTTATATAGAGAGAATATTCATTTTGTGGTCCGATCTTATACAAACTCTTTGTATAGAATACCCACATTCCATATCTCTACATGAATGATTATGATCAGATCATTTGTAGTACTTTACAACAATTGTAACAACTACAAAGTGGGTCGTATTCATAGTGTCACCAGGATAAGGTACCCAGTCTTACCCGTCTATTATAGATCATTTAGGTTATCACTTAAATATGATCGACCTGTACGTCTCTACATACATGTTTAAGTTACAGCTGAAAAGCTTGGATATTAGTTTATTGGTTTTTGTGGGTTAATGTAACTAAATATCGAATAAAACCTCTAATTTTATTAGATAAATAAATTGTTCATACAAATACAATTACAAACTACAAGACTACAAGACTACAAGATTTAGATCATCAACCCCAATACAAAGGTCATTGATATTCCATAGGTAAACTATTATGACCGTATTTGATAGCATTCATAATTTCGTTTTAAGTATTAAGCAATGAATTAATAAGGATGATTGACTTAGTTTCATAATCTGATTTCTCTCCTATGTTTGTCAAATTAATAGTGATTCTATTAAACTCATCTAGATTTTTTCAAGGTCTTTTGATGCATCCATCTTGAAGCCAAAGAATTTCTCCTTAAGGTGAAGCTTATTAGTTAAGGATTTAGTAAGATAAATCTCATCTAATTTGGCCCATGCCTCTTTTGTTGTAGTTTGATCATTGACTTGACTCACGACATTGTTCGCCAGATACAAATTTATTGTGCTATAAACAATTCCTTTCATGTCTGTAAATTAATCTTCAATCATTGACTCAACACTTGCATCGAATTCATATAAAACTTTGGCAATCTTCTGTTGTACCAATAGTGCTCTCATTTTCTTTTCCCACAAAGAGAAGTCTCCCTTGCCATCAAATCTCTCCACTTCGAATTTGTTGTCATTTCAGCAACATGAAAAAAAGACCTGAGCTAAAGTAAGAAGATCAACCCAATGATCTTATACCAATTGTTAAATCTCAAAGAATAAAGTAAACACAACTCTAATCGCAACCAAAATTCAAACTACTAGAAGAAAAATATACCAAACAGTGAGTTGAAAAAAAAAAGAATAGAAACAAAGAGAAGAACAGAGAATAAAGAACACTAGATTTATAATGGTTTGATAAAAACATGATCTACATCCACTTGGTCACTATTATTGATTTTTAGTAGCTCAATTAATGAAATAGATGAATGAAAATATAGAGAAGAGTAACAATGAAGAAACTTCAACATCTCTCCAGCTTGAGTGACTGATTGGTCTTCTCATAAACTTTCTTAAGTAAGGATCACCCTCATTAAGCTCTCTGTTAGGGTGTTTTTCATTGCAATATTATTGGCTTATTTATTATAGGAAAAATCGGAATAACATATTTCTGTAACATGAGCAACAAGTCTTACAACATGTTGTGACATTATCAAGGAGATTGTAACGCGATAGACAAAAAAATTTGCATAATATTGTTTTCCTTATATGTCGAGATTTTTATATAGATTTCATGGCCTACTTTTTTCTTTCCTCTAGAGATAATTTATTCTTCCTTGAAGATCTTCTCACAGCCTCCCATATATACTAAGGTTATGTTCAATTTTAGGGTTGGTCGCTTTGAAGATTATTTTTGTGTCATTGTCTTGTGTGGATAATGAACACATAAGTGTGTCAATCCATGCGATTATGAAGCTTTTGCTATTGAAGATCTTGAGTGTTCTTCTAGATCATGTTGAAACATTCTACTACAACCTGAGAAAGGATTTTCATATTTAGGGGAGCCTAAGTTATTCAAGTGAAGGGGCTTCATTTGTAGGTGGAATGACAAACATTCTTGGCAAGAGGAAGTATCACACTCAAGGGGAGCCTAAGTGATCGTTCACTAATATTCTCACACTTAGGGGGGCCTAAGTACGTTGAAAGTGAGAGGATCTCAAACTTAGGGGTAACTTAAGTTTCATTGAGAGGGAGTTCTTACACTTAGAGGGAGTCTAAGTAATCATACGCTAAGTTAAGCTATGCGAGCGTCACTGTAATTGCCATTTAGTTATATATAAGTAATTGTTCTAATTGCTTGACTTTTATATTAACGAAAATATCTTTCCACGGGTTTACTGCCCCTCATATGTAGGCCCTATTGCACTGAACTGGGTCACCAAACTTTGTGTTTTGTTCTGGTTTTAGTTTTATGTGTTTATCTTTGATGTTATTGAATATGTTGTAACATCATGTTTAACATTACTCTTAAGTGTTAGATAACCTTCAAATTTCACTCCATCTTCTCGAAAATCCTAGGATAATAATCAAGTAGATTAATATCGTTTACAACAATTTCACTTACCAATTCTCTTTATTTTATCCTCCATACAAGATTTTTCACACATACTTCTGCAAAGAAGAAAAAACTCCTCAACTTAAAGCAATTCTAAGCAATGAAGGAAGGAATAATCTGCCTGACCAATCACAAAAGCACAGGGAATATGGTGCGCCTCTAACGGTGCAATAACAGAATTGGTTTCAAGTTACTAAGGCCTTGTTTGAAACCATTTTATTTTTGGTTTTTTATTTTTGAAATTTAATCAAGCTTATGTTCTTCTTATTTCTTTGCATCTTTCTAAAGTACAATGATTGAATTCTTAGCCAAATCGCAAAAATTAAAACAAGTTTTTAAAAACTACTTTTTCTAGACTTCATAATTTGGCTTAATTTTTAAATAATTGATAGAAAGTAGATGACAAAGAAAGAAATTTGGAGGTGGAAGTAGTATGTATAGACTTAATTTTTAAGAAAAAAAATCAAAAATCAAATTATTATCCAACAAGGCCTAAATTTTATGTGAATGATATACTATCATCCAACCAGCTCAACAACAGCTAAATGGTTCAAATTAGCACAAATATTAAGCTGGAGATAACTTAGCTATCAGAAAAGTAACAATCCAATATTTAGTTTATTGAAGATGCACAAGAAGTTAAACGAAATTACATTATTATCCCAAAACCAAAAACATTTGGTAGCAATTTTCATTAGAGATATTGCATTGCATTGAGAATGGTCTCGTAAGGCCCATTTGGGCGTGAAGCCATCTTTTCATGGATTCCTACTTTCATTTGTTGGGCTGGATATTTAATTTCAGGCCCAAAACATATGAAGAGTTCTGATCCAAAAAGAAAAAGAGGTAGGTGAATTTAAAAGCAAGGAAATGACCACGTAGATGGGCTTATGAAGGACACACTTGAAGCACTTTCTTCTTCCTTTAGTCGAGTAGGTGAGAAAACAGAGAAGAAATTAATTTATGATAAACACTTCTCTCTCTCTAAACATTAGTCTGAAACTCTCTCAAATCTCTCTAACTTTCTTTCGATTATCAATGACAATTTGTGTGTAATTTTTTATGTTTGTCAACATGCAAGTAACAAAATAGGAGAAGAAAAAGCTGAACAAAATGATATATGTGGTTCTGCCTAAAGATGACCTACATCCACAGGAAGGGAGAAAAATTTAGTGAAGGCTTACAAAAGATAAGGCTCTCACTTTTTACAGATTTGTTACTAACTGAATGAATAATGAAATTTTAGATGTAGAACTATTTATATAGCATGTAGATTTTGATACAATATTTCTTTAAAGATTGTTGTAAAGTGATGAAAAAGTAGCCGTTGAGAACATTTTGCTTCAAATCTCCACTTTGATCTTAACCCTTGTTGCCTTCACCCTTCCAAAACTTATGTTGCTTAACTTTTTTCAGGTAAATCAAAGTCAATCAACTCTAAGCATTTGAGGAGCTTGAGCTTTGAGACGAGCTTAGTAAGCATATCGGCTGCGTTCACTAAGGTATGAACTTTCAGAACCTCAACTTCTCCCCTTTTTATTCTCTCTCACAAAATGATATTTAATGTCTATATGTTTAGTTCTAGAATGGTATTGTGGATATTTAGAAAGATGGATTGTGCTTTGGTTATCACAATAGATCTTACTGTTTGTTTGTTGTCAAAGTCTTCCTTTAAGCCCTTTAACACAATCCTTCTTTTGTAGATAGGGTTGTCATTAACGGTAAATTTGCTTTCCAGCTTAGTAAATTTGGGCCATATAAGAAAACACAGCCTGAAAGAGATCTTATCTTGTCTAGATCTTCTACGAAGTCAGAATCAACATACCCATACAACTCTAGGTTTGTCTCTTGTATACTTTGATAGATCAGTTTAGATTATTTAGACCAAATTAGACACCTTAGTATTCATTTAGTTGCTTCTCAGTGTCTTCTTCTAGGGTTAGACATGTATTTACTCACTAAGCTTGCACAATAGAAGAGGTCTGGTCTAGTAGAGATCATGAGGTACATTAAACTACCCACTGCCTGACTATAGGAAATTGTTTGCATCTGTTTTAGGTGTTCCAAATCAGTTTCTACAGGAGAGTTAGCTGAGGATAGTTTAAAGTGATATGCAATAGGTATAGACATTGGTTTAGCATTGGTTAAGTTGAATTTTCTAATGATTTTCTCACAATAGCTAGTTTGACTGATGCTAAGAGTAAAGGAACCTCTGTCCCTTTTAATTTCAATCCCTAGGATCTTCTTAGAGTGACCCATATCCTTCATGTAAACTTCTCTCTTTAGGAGATCCTTGACATGAGTTAGATCTTCTTTAGAACTCCCAGCTAGCAACATATCATCCACATAGAGAAGTAGATATACCTTGTTCTTATAGGTGGTTGAATTAACATAGGTACGTATGTCATAGGTGCTATTCTGAAAACCAATACTCTCAATGTAGTCTCATCTTTTGTACCAACACCTGGGAGACTGTTTAAGTCCATAGATGGACTTAGTAAAGGTCCTCTTTCCCATTTTCTTCAAACCCCTTAGGTTGCACCATAAATATAGTCTCATCTAGATGTCTATGTAGGAAGGTTGTCTACACATCTAGCTAATCTTGTTCTAGGTTATACTGAGCAACCATAGACAATAATAGTCTGATAGAGGTCTGTTTATAACTGGTGAAAAAATCTCAGAATAATCAATGCCTTCTATCTGAGTGAATCCCTTAGTCACTAATCTTACCTTAAATCTAGGCTTTTCTCCATCAGAAGTACCCTCCTTTAGCTTATAAATCCATTTAGATGCTATTGGTTTGCATCCTTTAGGAAGAGGAGCTAGGTTCCATGTGTTGTTCACACTTGGTGATTGCATTTCCTCACACATAGCTTCAATCTGATTCCTTGCATCAGGGTAGCTCACTGCCTCTTCAAAGGTAACTGGTTCTTGGTCATTCGAAGCTATTGTAGCATTCAAAACTAGGTTCATATAGTTTGTTTCAGTATACCTAGCTAGAAGAACAATCACCCTTTTTTGTTTGTCCCTAGTTAATGAGTATTGACTCAAATCAGGCTAAGCTTTAACATGTTCAACTTGCTCACCTGTGGCTCCCTCTTCTTCTTCTGAATCACTTGGAGGAATGTTACTAGTGGATGTATCTTTTGGGGTCTCCACCTCAATTCTAGTGGTAGGACTCGTAAAAACTTCAAGAGTAGCCTTCTCCCTTTACATAAACATTTCCTTTTCTCTAAAGGTGACATCTCTGCTGATAACAAATCTCATCTCAATAGGATTCCACATCTTGAAACCCTTCACTCATCTGTGAACCCCACAAACATACATCTTACAACCCTAAACTTAAGTTTACCCTGGTTTTGATGTATATATCCAACACATCCAAAAACCCTTAGGTTTTCAAGATTAGGTGGATGTTTGGACCATTTCTCCTCAGGTGTTAGGTAGTCTAAGGATATGTGTGGGCATCTATTTAGAGTATATACTGTATAGGCAGTAGCTTCAGCCTAATATCTCTCACTGAGTAAAGCATCTAACAATAGGCATTTGACCTTTTCCATGATGGTTCTGTTTAACCTCTCTACTACCCATTTTATTGAGGTGTAAATTTGACTGTTTTGTGCCTAGTGATCTCTGTTTCCTTACAAACATTGTTGAATTCTTCACTACAAAATTCCAGCACATTGTTTGTCCTTAGGTATCTGATTTCCTTTAAGGTTTGCTTCTCAATCATAAGTTTCCATTCTTTGAATTTATCAAAAACCTGATCTTTAGATTTAAGAAAGAAAACCCAACTTTTTCTTGATAAGTCATTTGTAAAGGAAAGTAAATACTTAGAGCCACTTAGGCTTGGTGTTGAGACTAGTCCCTAAAGATCTGAGTGAATGTAGTCAAGAATAGCTTTGGTTGAGTGTATGCCTTAGTAAAGTTGTGTTTAGTTGCTTTCCCTAATGCACAATGTTCACACAAAGTGAGCTGGTCTGTAATTCCTTTTGGTAGAATACCCTGTTTAGATAGAACATCCAGCCCCTTAGCACCGATATGAGACAACCTCTTATGTCAAATGTTTGCTTCTATCAATTCATTAGGAGTAACAGCATATGCCCGTGACATCATCTAAACTCCTCTAACCACAAATAAGTCATTGATTTTCTCCCTAACTAGAACCATCTTGGAATCTTTAATGACCTCAAGAGTTCCTCCCTTTCCTCTGTACTCACACCAACTGCATCAAGTACTCCCAAAGAGATTAAATTTCTCTTAAGAAGTGGTACATGTCTGACATTTCTGAAGAGTTTCACAGTCCCATCTTTGAATTTTAATGACACTGATCCAACCCCTTCAATCTTACAAGCTTGGTTGTTGCCCATGTAGACCATTTCTCCATCAATTTTCTTGTAGGTGTTAAACCAAGGCCTCATTAGAGTCATGTGGTAGGTGCATCCGGAGTTCAAGACCCAATCATGTTTCCCAAGGGGGTTCACATGATTGGCCTTGTCTTGTGTTGAGGCTAATGCATCAAAGTAGATAAAGAAGCCTTCTACAACTGAGCCTTCAGGCTACTTGCCTTTAGCTTCTTTCTCTTTTTCTTGATTCTTCCTTTTTAGGAAACATTCCTTGATCAGGTGGCCTTTCTTTTTGTAGTATTTACACTTGATTTTCTGTTTAGGCTTATTCTCTTCAGCATGTTGTTGGTTTCCTCCTTTAATTAGATTAGGTTTAAAATTCCCTTTCATAAACAGCCCTTCACCATTTGGTTCTTCCTTCTTCATTGTCTGAAACTCAAGTTCTCTGGTTCTTAAGGCTGTGATTATGGCATTTGTTGTTATAGAATCCCTTTCATACTTCAAGACATTTTGCACTTCCTTGTAGGAGTTAGGTAAAGATTTTAGAAGCACATAGGCCTCATTATCATCTCCTAATTTCTCCCCAATATTCTTAAATTCAGACACAATCTTCTTAAATTCATCAAGGTTGTCTGAAAGAGATCTTGTAGAGTCGATCTTGTATGTAAAAAATTTCTCCCTTAAGTACATTTTATTTGGAAGATCCTTTGTAGCACATAACTCTTCCAACTTAGTCCAAATCTTGTAGGTTGTCTCTTGACCAAGGACTTGCCTTAAAACATTGTCACTAAGATTCAGAACTAAGGTACCATAGGCTACCAACTCCTAATCTTCCTTCTCTTGATCTATGACTATATTTGGAAGTGTGGATGGGTTCAAAAGAGCCTTGTGAGCCTTCTATTGGCTAAGAATAGCTTTAATTTTGGCTTTCCACAAGCCAAAATCACCATTTCCATCGAATTTCTCCACTTCAAACATTACCACTACCATTTGAACACTGATTCTTGAATCTTAATCTTCCAAGAAATGCTTTCTTGATAGTCTAATTGCTCTGATACCAATTGGTCGGGTTGGATATTTAATTTCAAGCTCAAAACAAATGAAGTGTTCTAATCCAAAAAGAAAAGAATGTAAGTGAATTGAAAGACAACGAAATGACCACGTAGATGGGCTTAATGAAGGCACACGTGAAGCACTTTCTTCTTCCTTTATCTGAGTAGGTGAGAAAACAGAGAAGAATTTAATTTCTGATAAATACTTCTCTCTCTAAACATTAGTCTGAAACTCTCTCAACTCTCTTTAACTTTCTTTTGATTATCAATGGCGATTTGTGTGTAATTTTTTATGTTTGTCAACATGCAGATAATGAAATAGAAGAAGAAGAAGCTGAACAAATGATATATGTGGTTCAGCCTAAAGATGACCTACATCCATGGGAAGGGAAGAAGAATTTATTGAAGGCTTACAAAAGATAAGACTCTCTCACATGTTACAAATTTGTTACTAACTAAATGAATAATGAAATTTTAAATGTAGAACTACTTATATAGCATGTAGATTTTGATACAAGATTTCTTTAAAGACTGTTGTAAAGTGATGAAAAAGTAGCCATTGAGATTAGTTTGATTCATCACTTTTGCCCGCGGTATGCTTTGTTAATGTCGAAAGAAGTTAAATGGATCCACCATCGTTTTCATTTCCACTAACCTTTCAAATTATTCCCAGAATATGGATGCGTTGGGGTTGATGCCCTAAATCTCGTAGGGTCCTATAGTTTGTAAATGTATTAAACAAACTCTTTGTTTATTTAATAAAATATATGATATTTTATTCAAACTTATTGTTTATCTAATAAAATATATGATATTTTATTTGCATTAACCATAAACCAATAAACTAACACCCAAAGTTATCTAGTAACTTAAACATGTATGTAGAGACATACGGGTGGATCATGTTTAAGTGATAACCTAAATGGTCTGTAGTAGATGAATAAGGTTAGGTACCTTGTCTTGGTGATACTACGAGTATGGCCCGTTTTGTAGGTGTTACAATTGTTGTAAAGTGCTATGTATAGAAATGTGAGTGGGGATATTCTATACAAAGGAGTTTATATAAGACCGGATTACGAAATGTTTAGTCTCATTATATAGCACTGTTCATAATAGAGACTTACATTTCACCAGGATGACCATTGGTAACATGACCTGAATCCTGAGTGAGTTATGAACTCCTGCCTATGAGAGTGATTCTTTGATTTGTATAGGTGAAAGTGGCCAGACTACCATTTTAAGGATTCGTCTGATTGGGAGCTAGGAACACAACTACACAAGAATGAATTCGTTTCTTCCTCGAGGTCGGGGTAAGTAGATAAATTACTCCTTAAGGGCTGATTCCGAGGCTTGAACAATGTGACGCCACACCCTCTCCTGGCCTGAGAAGGGTTTAATCATAGTTGGACTATGATCTATTGTTCATTAGAGGGATCAATGGTACTTAAGGAGTTCGACGTAACTACAGAGGCAAAACGGTAATTTTTGCCTAGCTGTACTTACGAGTAATTTGTGAAGGGTCATTGTATTGTTGATTGGTTTATATCCAATGGACACAGAAATATATCTGTAGTGCGAAAGAGTGCTAATGTCGGTCTTTAGTAGAGTGCCCGACAGTTAACGGATGGTGAATAATTTAATTAAAGAGTTCGATTAATTATTCATGTACCGTTGGAGCTTCAAGCTACAGGTCCAATGAGGTCTCCTTGGTAGCTCAATAAGATTAAATGAGAATCGGTTTTTGGATTATTTAATTGTACAAATTAATAGATGATTTAATTATATTTATATAATTAAGTTATTTTAATTATATGTGATATAATTATTATAATGTATTTGATACATTATAGATTAATTGAGAGGATATAAATATTTGAATAAAATTCAATATTATTAATATGAATTTGATTCATAGTTGTTAAATTTAATATAAATGTGATTTATATTAAATGTCATATAAGATAAGAAAAAGAAACTATAGATTATATTGTAATACAATATTAAAATTATAGGTTATATGTTATATTTTGATATATAAATAATAAATTAATATACATATGATAAGTTATTTATCATATTTATATTTATATAAATATCATTTTTTTATTTTAAATAAAATGAGGGAGTTACAACTCCTTTCCCTCTTTTTTCTCTCTACTCATGTAAGTGGGTAGTTGTTATATTTGGCATTCTAAAAAAAAGCTTTATTTTCTTGCTTTTGATCATCGAATTGAGAGTGAGGAAAAAGACAGAATTGATCTGTGAGTTACTGGATTTGTTGGTGAACAAATTTCAATACTTCCTCTTCTCTACTAAAATTTTCCTCTTTCCAAAATAGTCAGAGTCCACCACTCCTGGGTTCTCTACTTGAGAATACCGAGGAAACCATTATGGTTGTGTTCTCGTTTTGACCGGGGTTTTCTTGAATAAAGTCTTCAAGTACTATTCGAGGGTTTTTGAAGAAAAGTCTTTCAAAGGTAAGGTTTCTAAAACCTAATTATATAGCATGTTATAATTTATGTAATTGCATATCTTGTTCTTGAACTTAATGTAAAATTTACATTCAATGAAAAATGGGATTTGGGACGATCTTTCTTCGCCCACGGTTCCCTTCAATTTAGGATCCCTTCAGGATGCCCCCAAACAGTTGCTTCCTCATAGCTAGTCGGGATCCCGTCCTCATTGTTCGTTCCAATGTCAAGGTCTCTGTAATTAATATACATAGCTCTCGGCGGTTTCAACACGAAAGGAGTCATGTAATTGTGGAGCACTCAAGTCCATTCCAAGTGTCTCAAGTCAGCGTCATGTAACGTAGTAGCCAATTTGTATTGTATATCTGGCTCGATATACGATAGGAGTTTTTGTTTCATAAACCTCATTTATTTTACCTCCAAAAGGGATCAACATGAGCTGCACTATTTCTAGTTCTTCAATTTTGAACCTTTCCCACATACCTTTGAGGGCAATTTTTTAGATGGGTTTAGTTGCATAATCTGATTTAATTTTATGTTTTTTTGTTGTTAATAGAGTTCTATCGAGCAATAATTTTACATTATTCGAAGAAACGAACCCACATCCGATAAAGGCCATTGATTCAACCCAACTAATTTTTAGACAATCTTCATTTTTAAGCCCCAGCTCTAGGAAAGTATTGTGCATAAGAGAAAGAAGCTCGTCTGCTTTTCCAAGAAATAAGGAAAATAATGAAGCCTCAATAATTATTCCACCTCCGCTTGAATTCAAAGCCGGTAAGATTTAATGGTGCTTTTCTGACCATATTTTCTACAGCAACAACATAAGCATCCACCACATTATCTACAACAAGACCATATTTTCTTACCATCATCCCAAACCCACCGCCGCTTAAGTACCCCCAACTCCAATCGTCAAAGCAAAACTGCCGGAAATCCAAGGGTTTTTATGCCGATTCTATGGTAGAGTTCGCCCAAAGTCGCCTCAAATTGAACCCATGCACTTTCGTCCTCCATTTCGATGGCAGTTAAATCGAGGTTTATCAAATCGATCAACACGAATGGGACGTCTGTGACGTAAGAAACGACCTTTGAAGTCATGGCCACCACTGCGAGTTCGGATTTGGAGGCCATGGCTTTTGCAGCAAATGACCGCAGCTTAGACTTGGGAAGCATGTGATGGTGTGATGATAGCTACTAGCTTGGGAATTTCGGGTTCGGAGAATCTAAGGTTTCGAATGGAGAAATTTAGAACATAAGAGTAAGAGAAAGAAAATGGAGTGTGAATGAGGGTTTAATTTGAGTCATTATTGTTGGAATGAAGATTGTTGGACTGAATACTCTTCACAAGTCCCAAATACTCAAGATCACCATTGAAGAGATGAAGTAATGGCTCAAACCAATTCTGTCAAATACTCGATACTTGAAACTCGACGCTCGATTTCTTGCTACTCGATCCTCGATCAGAATTCCCTTCTCGTCTGACTTGTCTCTATTAAATCCTCGATACAACTCGATGACAATAAAGTTAATATTCGATCGTACTCGACGGTTCTTGAATGATACTCGGTGCAACTCGATGGTAAAAACAATGTACTCGGACCTACTTGATAGCGATGAATCGATGCACGATTGACTTTATAACTTGATTACTCAATATGATTTGTAATATAAACGATTGGCATGCAATTTGCAGTAAGGAAATACTCAATTAAACAAGAAAGATAAGGGAAGAAGAAAAGAGACACAGTATTTACGTGGTTCGGTAATATTTCCTACGTCCACAGAAAGATCTTAAATCTTTTTACTTAATGAAGATTGCTTACAGAATTTTTGTTTGCAGAAAAATTAAGAAATAATGATAACTCTCTCTCTTTTGAATTCGAAATCAGTGGTATTTATAAGGTTATACCAGCTGACTGTTACAAAATATTATTTATAAACAAATTAAAAATCTAAGTTATTTGAGTAAAACTTTTTCAAAGATAAATAAAGTGAAAAAAATCTCCCATATTACCCCTACATTCCAATGTTGCTAATGCAAAAAGAAGAAGAAAGAGATATGAAACCATAATAGCAGCTCCAAAAGTATTTCATTCTTTAATTCTTTTTATGTATGCATTCAAGTGGTTGATTATTTATAAATAGTATTAGACTCAAAAGCCTATCTCCCTTTTAATATAATATTTAGGGATTATTTGGATTGACTAGAGAAAAAGTATTTTTCAAAAAGTCATTTTTATTTAAATTTTTTAATAAAAACCACTTAAAATAAACTTTAAAAATGTTTTAGAAGCTATTTTGGATTATTACTAAACACTTCAATTTTTTAAAACGACTCATTTTCAAAATTAAATACTTGAAGAGTTGAACCAAACACATTCTTGATACTTTACAACATCTACTTATCGTGGACCATCAATGAAGCCTAGCTACAAAATATTTATTTGTTATAATTAGGTGCAGTATCTTACATAACTTTTTTTTTTGTACATAGTAAAAAAAAACTACCACTATCTAGGCTATATAATGGTTGCACCAAGTTTCTGTTAGGTGAAAATTTAACTTTCAAAACAAAGAGAGAACCAACTTTTTTGGTTGGAGAATCCCACATTAGAAAATTTGGTGTTGGAAGTCTTCTTTATGTACTCCAACCTTGTGTTTTTGGTTTGGGCCCCAAGGGGTACCCATGTTTTACTCATATTTTGGAGGGAGTGAAGAGATAGACCAATGTGGGTTTAGTGGACATCCCACACGCATGCCGCCAGCCGCCTGGTCAGTCGTGGCGACAGTGATGAATCGTGCACGTTTCGCTCCCTACAGTTCGTAACACATAGAATTCATTTTCTTAATTTCCCACTTCATTTTCCTCTCTCCCTCCATCTTAGCTTTCCGAGCAGTGAGTTTAGATTCATTTTTCTCTCCCCCTCCATCTTAGCTGATCGATAACGGTGCATTTCTGATCGGTTTTCATTTGTTTTATCCTAGAGACGACATGGCAATTTTCAGACCTGCTTGCACACTTGGGCAGAGCCGCAAAACATCTTAAAGAGAGCGAGCTCCGCGACTCAGCCTATAACGAGTTTTTGTTTTGCAAGTTTTGCTCTTCGCTTGACCGTTGTGCCTTGATGGTTTAAAGTTCGTCGTTCTGAGGGCCCTGCTGTTTCCAACAATTTTAAGACGTTTCGACATCATCAATGGCCCTTAGTAGCAACAATGAGATATCTGACCTCAACTGTCCATTCTGGTTCGAAGGAGCGAACTTCAAGTGATGGAAGCAAAAGATATTGTTCTTCGTCGCCGTCAAGAAAGTTTTCGAAGCTTGTACCAGCGCTAAGCCGATCATCCCTTTAGAAGAACCAACTGAACAACAGATAAAAGAAGCTGCTGACTGGGAGGAGAAAGACTTTCTATGTAAGAATTTCATTTTAAATGGTTTGATTGATGATTTGTATGATGCTACAGTACAATGAAGACAACGAAGGAGGTCTAGGATGCCCTATAAAAGAAGTATGACACGGAGGAGGCCGGATCGAAGAAATATGCGGTTAGCAGTTATTTCAAGTTCCAGATGACGGATGAAAAATCCGTGGAGGCCCAATCCCATGAACTCCAGAAGATAGCCCACGAGATAATTACTAAGGGTATGCCTCTAGACGAACAATTCCAAGTTGTTGTTATTATTGATAACTGTCCCCCTTATGGAAGAACTTTAAGAACACTTTGAGGTATAAGACCAAGGAGTTCTCCTTGGAGAGTCTTATAACTCAGCTAAGGATCAAGGAGGAAGCCCGGAAGCAGGACTAGAGGGAGGAGGTGAACGCAGTACCTAGGAAACCCGCCTCTACCGTGGTAAAACCTGACCAAAAACCTAAGGAGACAAAGAGGAAAGGTCATAACCATGGCTCTAGCAACCAGAACCAATAAAAAAAATAGAAGCCCCCTTCAGGAGAAACGGTACAGTTCCTCTACTTTAATTGTAATAAACCTGGGTACATGACTAAGAACTGTAGGAACAGGCGTCGTCCTGCTGGTCAGGCGAACCTGACAGAAGAATCGTTAGTCACCATGATCACAGAAGTAAATGTGATCGGTGGTTGTGAAGGGTGGTGGATAGACACTGGCGCGACACACCATGTCTCTCACGACCTTAGTCTATTTAAAACTTATACTGAAACTAAGGATAANTCACGACCTTAGTCTATTTAAAACTTATACTGAAACTAAGGATAAAAATATTCTGTTGGGAGATCACCACTCCACGAAGGTTGCTGAAACCAGCAAGGTGGAACTGAAATTTACCTCTGGGAAGACCCTCACGTTGAAGGACATTATGTACACTCCGGAGATATGAAAGAATTCGGTTTCGGGGTATCTCCTCAACAAAGTCGGGTTTACTCAAACTATAAAGGCAGACACATATACCCTTACCAAAAATAATGTATTTGTAGGGAAATGGTATGCAACTGAGGGAATGTTCAAATTAAATCTAGACCTTAATAAAATGAAATCTTCTGTGTATATATTGTGCTCTATGAATATTTGGCATGCTAGATTCTGCCATGTGAATAAGAATTTAATTAGTAACATGATTAGGTTGGAAATGATACTGAAGTTATCCATGAATGATTTTGATAAATGCGAGTATTTTAATCAGGCTAAAATTATTAAAACTCTGCATAAATCTGTACTTAGGAATTCTGAGCCTCTAGATTTGATTCATTCTGATGTCTGTGAATTTGATGGCATATTGACTAGGAACAGTAAAAGGTAGTTCATTACTTTTATTGACGACTGCTCTGATTTTACTTTTGTATACCTGCTGAAAAACAAAAGTGATGTTTTTGATGTCTTCAAACTTTTTGTTTCTGAGATAGAGAATCAATTTAATAGAAAAGTTAAAAGACTTTATAGTGATAGGAGAACCGAGTACGACTCGGACAGTTTTAATGAATTCTTTAACTCACATGGAATAATACACGAAAAGACCGCATCTTATTCTTCTGAAATGAACGGAAAAGCCGAAAGGAAAAATAGAACTTTAGCTGAACTAGTAGTTGCTATTTTACTTAGTTCAGGAGTCATGTCTTATTTGTGGGGTGAAATCATCCTTACCGTATGTTATGTTCTAAATAGAATCTCGAAATCTAAAAATAAAACTTCACCTTATGAAATTCTCAAGAATAAGAAACCAAACTTGTCCTACTTTAGAACATGGGGTTGTCTAGCCTTTGTAAGGATTCCTGACCTAAAAAGGAGAAAGTTGGCTAGTAGAACTTACGAGTATGTCTTTATAGGTTATGCCTTAAATAGTAAAGCCTACAGGTTCTATGATCTAATGAACCAAGTGATCATTGATCAAATGATGCCGACTTCTTTGAAGATAGGTTTCCTTTTAAATCAAGGAATAGTGGGGCTCTAGTTCAAGTGGTATAACCCTAGTTAGAAACCCTAACCCTAGAGAGGAAACTAACCCAAAACTTAGAAGAAGCAAAAGAGCTAGAACCGTCAAAGATTTCGGAAATGACTTCCTGACCTATAATGTAGAAGAAGATCCTAAAGATCTAAGAGTTGCCCTATCCTCAGTAGATGCCAACCTATGGCAAGAAGCCATAAATGATGAGATGGACTCACTTGAGTCAAATAGAACTTGGCACTTAGTAGATCTACTCTCAGGATGTAAGGCAATAAGGTGCAAATGGATCTTAAGGAGGAAACTTAGACCTTATGGGACTATCAACAAATTTAAAGCCAGGTTAGTAGCGAAGGGCTTTAGACAGAGAGAAAACGTAGATTTCTTTTACACCTTCTTCCTTGTCACTAGAATTACCTCTATCCGTGTCCTGTTCTCTCTCGCTGCCTTTTATAACCTCGTAGTACATCAAATGGATGTAAAAACCACTTTCCTAAACGATGAACTTGAAGAAAAGATTTACGTGGAACAACCTGAGGGTTTTGTTGTCTATGGTCAAGAAAATAAGGTGTGTAAATTAGACAAATTTCTCTATGGATTAAAACAAGCTCCTAAGCAACGGCATGAAAAATTTGACAACCTTATCCTATCTAAAGGTTTCAAGGTCAATGAAAGTGACAAATGCATCTACCATAAGTTTGATAATAACCTCTGCACTATCTTGTGTCTATATGTAGATGATTTATTGATCTTTGGGTCGAACTTGCACGTCATAAATGATGTAAAATCAATATTGAGTGTGAACTTCGACATGAATGACTTAGGAGAAGCTAGTGTAATCTTAAGCATAAAAGTAAATAGGTCTGAAAAGGGAATTTCTTTAGATCAATCTCACTATATAGAAAAGATTCTAAAAAAATATAATTACTTTGAGTGTAAACCAGCCTGTACTTCTTATAACCCTAATGTCAAGTTGTTCAAGAAGACTAGTAACAATGTTAATCAATCTGAGTATACGAGCATCATAGGCAATCTTAGATACGTTGCTGACTGCACTAGGCCTGACATAGCTTATGCTGTAGGACTACTTTGCAGGTTTACAAGCAGACCTAGTAAAGAGCATTGGAATGCTATAGAAAGGGTCATGAGATATTTAAAGAAAACCCAAAACCTAGGATTACATTATCAAAAGTTTCCCTCTGTCCTGGAAGGGTTCAACGATGGTGATTGGAACTTTCTTTCGGATGATTCAAAGGCTACAAGTGGCTATATCTTTAATATAACTGGTGGAGCTATCTCTTGGAAGTCTAATAAACAAACAATTTTAGCCCAATCTACGATGGAGTCAGAAATGATAGCACTAGCGACAGCTAGTGAAGAAGCAAGTTAGCTTAGAAGTCTACTATCAGAGATTCCCCTATGGAAAAAACCGATACCAGCCATATTGATCCATTGCGATAGTACTGCAGCAATCGCAAAAGTTCAGAATCGTATTACAATGAAAATAGACGTCAAATAAGTCGTAAGCACAGTACTATTGAGAGTTTCTCACTACTGGTGCAGTCAGAGTGGATCACATACAGACTGATGAAAATTTGGCAGATCCTTTAATGAAAGGACTGGCCAGAGAAAAGGTTTTCAGAACCTTAGAAAGGATGAGACTCGTGCCTATCGAAAAATGAATCACAGTGAGGAAAACCCAACCTGTAGACTGGAGATCCCAAGAAACATGTTCAACGGGTAATAACTGATCACAAGTGATATGTAGTGAATCATGCTAAACCATACACAGAGTTCCATTCCTATGACTTAAAGTATGAGCATGATATCCTGAAGCATAAGAAATGTTGAACTCAGTTCTTAATGAGATCTATACTTGATGACAAGTGGGGTACCCAGCTACAAGAGTACCCTTGATAAACTCACCTGTGTGAATGTGGAAGTAGGGTCGCTTCCTATGGAGTTTTTAGGCAAACTCTCTAGAGCATTCACTAAACCGGGATTCACGTGCTAGGCCTTAAAAGCATGGGCTTTCGTACTACACCCTAATGACACTCTGTGTGAGATGCTGTTAGAGATAGAGTTTAAAACCAAGGGATACTCTAGTATATTCTAAATCATTTACACTATGTAAAGGTTCAAGTCGTAAGACACCTTTGCTTATGCACAGTGTTGTATAGATTGAAACTGCTGGATGAAAATCTTTTCTCTCTTTTCCTTTTGTTTAAATTTCCAAATGGGGGATTGTTGGGTGAAAATTTAACTTTGAAAACAAAGAGAGAACTAACTTTTTTGGTTGGAGAATCGCAAATTAGAAAATTTGGTGTTGGAAGTCTCTTTTATGTACTCCAACCTTGTGTTTTGGGTTTGGGCCCCAAGGGGTACCCATATTTTGGAGGAGTGAGGAGAAAGACCAATGTAAGTTCGGTGGACATCCCACATGTGTGCCGCCGTCCGGTCGATCGGGCGTACGAGGCAAGGTGTATGTGTGATGATTATTTTTAATAAAAAATATTATTTTATTATTATTATTATTATGCGCATGTTTCGCTCCCTACCGTAACGTCCGCGCACATTTTGCTCCATACCGTTCGATGCTAAAGGCCTATAAAAGGCGAGGACTTTAGCAGTTTGTAACACACATAATTCATTTTCTTAATTCCCCACAACTTTCTGAGCAGTGAATTTAGAAAGGGTGTACGTTCCGATCGGTAACGGTGCATTTTCGATCGATTTTCATTTGGCTGTTTTATCCTGGGGATGATGTGGCAATTTTCAGACCTGCTTACATACTTAGGCAGAACCGCGAAACGTCTTAAAGAGAGTGAGCTCCGCGACTCAGCCTATAACGAGTTTCTGTTTTGCAGGTTTTGCTCTTCGCTTGACCGCTATACTTTGACAATTTAAAATTCATCATTTTGAGAGTCCTGTCGTTTCCAACAGTTTCTTTCTTATTTGTTTCACAACCAAGCATATCATGGGATAGGATTCTAAGTTGATAAAAAGAGAGAGAAAGTGTAGTTTTATAATAAATTGAAGATTTAGAAGTGTTTTATGTTTAAAGAGACTGCCATTAGCTGATATGGTTTGAGATCAAAATTAATGCTTTATTTATCATAAATGTTTATTATTATATAAATGTAAGTTTGTTTTAGTTACCCTAAAAAAAGTTTGTTTTAGATTTTATAATTATAAGTTTGAATAAGTTAAATTTAGTTGTTCGTTTGATTAGTTTGATTTAATGTGTTACTTCATTATTTTTTGAAAAAGTTTGTTGTCTTCTTTGTAGGGTTGGATAGGTTAGGTGTAGTTGTTTGTTTGATTAGAATAATTTAGGTTCTTTTTTATAATTTTTTTTTTTTTAAGCTAAGCCTATAGATATTATTCTTACCTCCAAATTTTTTCTTTTGTTATCTACTTTTTAACAATGGTTTAAAAACTAAGTCAAAATTTTAAAACTAAAAAAAAAAAGTAACTTTTAATTTTTTTTTTCCTTAGAATTTGACTAAGAATTCAATCACTGTACTCTAGAAATATGTAAATCATTGTAAGAAATTGTGAGTAAATAGCCTTAATTTTCAAAATAGGAAAAAAAAAATAAAATGATTACCAAACGAGGTCTTAATGTGTTAGTTCATTATTTTTTAAAGCGTGAATTTAATTTAGTTTGTTTTACATACTACATAATTTAGTTCATTTTGGTCCTTATACTTTCATAATATTCTTAGTTCTTGTATTTTCAACTTTGGTTCATTTTGCTCCTTGAATTTTTTTTAAAAAAATGATCATTTTAATCCTTAAAAAATAAAGGGACCAAAAGGTCACTTTTTAAGGTACAAGAATCAAAATGAATATTTTAAAGGTACAGAGACCAAAATGAATTATAGTCGAAAGTATATAAATTAAAATGAACATTTTGAAAATATAGAGAATAAAATGAACAAAAACCAAAAGTATGTGGATCAAAATAGTATTTACACCATTTAGTTTTTATATTTATAAATTTGGATAAGTTAATACTGGTTTATTTTATTAGTTTAATTTAGGGGACGTTTCATAATTAATTAGTTTTAGTTTTTTAATTTTTATTTTAATGAAATAAGACGTCTGGTATGCTTTTCTGTTTTTTTTTTTAAAAACAAATTTGAAAAAGTTTTTTAAAATGTTAAGAAAACAAAAAAAAAAAAAAAAAATCATTTTCAAAAATGGTTTTTGTTTTTTAAAAAACATGCGTGAAATTATCATTTGAAATGGCCTTACAGTCTAGTACATGGTTGTAGTTTAGTATGGCAACCGGCATACGAGAATGAATAGGGTTTATTAATATTAATTAAAACTTTTTTTTATTGTGGATCTAATTAAACAAATCAATATATCTTTTAGCAAATAAGAATTTAAACAATAATTTCATACAAAATACTTCAACTTAGGGGTATCCAAAAAACTCGATGACTCAAAAAAACCGATCAACCCAACCCAATCCGCGCGGTTTGGGTTGGGTTATCAACTCATTTGGGTTAGGTTGGATTCAAATAAATGAAAATTTTATGGATTGGGTTGGTTCAAGGGTTCACCTAATATAACCCAAACCAACCTGAGTCAACCCGAATTTATTATTACCTTTAAAAAACATATTTTAATGTAAATAATAAATTCGGGTTGACTCAGGTTGGTTTGGATTATATTAGGTGAATATAAAAATTATAGAGCATAATGTGAATATAAAAATTATGCACAAAAAATTAACGACACAATAAAAATATCTCTCCATATTGAATTAGAACTAACTCTACAAAATTATTTATAATAAAAATATTAAAAATTATTACATATATTTTAAAATATAAGAACTAAAAAGCCTAAGAAAATTTTCAAAGTTACATATACAGTGCAACGAGTAACAAAGAAATTATCTTGTACCTAAAAATTAGGTAGGAAAAGAAAGAAAACATTATTACCTTTTTAAGTAAGATTTGAACTTGGGCCACAGGTATTCAAGTTTGCCCACTAACCAATGAACTATGAAGGGATCCCATTAATAAAATTTATTAATTAATATGATTATTACTATTAAAAATATAAAAATCGATAATTTGAGGGGATATGTCCCTCTTGACTCCCATGTGGTTATGCCCTTGAGCATTCTATATAATTCTAATAATAATATTGAAAAATGATATGCAAATCTAAGAACTACCAATAAAATGAACAAATATGAGGAATTAATTCAAGAACAAATTATGGCAATTAATTTCATGCATAAAATATAATAAAAAATTAACTTCAAAATTAAATAGGAGATGAATAGTGAAAATGACACCGAAAATTTATAGTAGGTTGACCAAACTCGACTTACATCCACTTTTTCAAACGCCTCTTGAGATTTTGATTAAGAATCTCCTTAGAATCTTTCTACAGAATAGAGCCGAACTACCCTGGCTCCTTTTACGTATTCAAAAGCAAACTCAATCCTTTCCATTTAATCGTTATAATGTTCGGAAGCTTTGGATATACACAACGAACCCTCTAAAAAGAATGGATGTATAAATTTGAGCTCATAATATTTAATACCCACAATACAATAAAATTTTCTCTCAATAATAAGATGAAAATAATGAAAAGTGATTGTTTGGAGAAAGAGCAACAATGATTGGCTTTTTTTTTTTTTTTTTTTTTTTTCGCTAATTTGAAGGATTTTAAAGTTGTGAAAAGTTAGAGAAATTTTGGGAAGATGAAGCTTAAAAGATAGGAAGTGGGGTAAAAATAAAATTTGAATTTAGGTCTTTGTGGTTGAGTAAAAAGTAAAATTAAAGTGGAGATTACAAGTAAAAATATATATATATTATTATATATATATATATATAATAATCAAATCCTCAGCATAAATATTTCATCGTTTTTCCTTCGATTTTTGTTTAGATGAAAAATGCAGAAAAAGGTAAAGAATTAAATTACAGACATCAACAGTGAATTCTATAGGTTAAGCATGAATTAAAAAGAAAGAAAGTTACCTTTAAAGAAAATTACTGGTAAATCCTCTTTGAAGAACTCTTCTTCCAACAATTTGCAGTAGTAAATCCTCTTAGATTCTTGTTCCAGTAAATCCTCTTTGAATTTCAAGCTGATCTCTTCTTCTCAATAAAGATATCTTCAAATGGTCTTCCTCGCTATTCTCTTAGCAATAACTTGATTGATAGGAATCAACTTAAAAGAGAAAAAGAATTGACAATCTTTTTGCAGAGAACCTTTTCTCTGTTATTATCTCAAGAGAGAGATAATTCACAAAATGCAATCTCACACCAAAGAACAGTTCTGTATGAGTTTAAAGTATTGTAGAGGGCAACTATCCACCTCCCCACTCCCCCTTCATTAAAGGGGAGTTATTGATTGATTAATTAATTAATTAAATTAGTACTTAATTTAATCAATTAATTATTATGTAATTAAAAATTAAATAGTAATTAATTTAATTAAATATCTCATATTTAATTCAATATAGATTTGAATCATATTCAAATGCATATTTAAATCTTAATTTATAGTTTTAATATAATCTTATTCATATCAATTTATTATTTGAATCATATTTAAATAAATATATCTCACATACTATATAATTCAAATTTGAATTATATTCATAATTAACTATATAATAGGTGTATCTAATACAATAAATATATTATTCCCTAATCAATTTGAACATTTTAAGTTATTCTTTCAATACCTTGGTCCTTATTAATCCGTTGTGAGGTAGCAAGGGACCTTAGACCCAGATTATAAGCTCCAGTGATTTGAGATTAATTAATTAAACTCTTTAACTGATTAATCAACTTTCATTAACTATGAGGTAAACCACTATAGACCTATAGTTGTACTCTTATGCACTATAAGACATGTGTGCATCTATGGATATAATCATTACACATAAGTCAAACTTTCACTAATTGTTCATAATTACAGTTGGGTCAAATGTACGTTTTACCCCTGTAATTATCTCTATATCCTTAAGTACCATTGATCCTCTAATGAACAATTTGTTTATGGTCCAACCTTAAACCAAGTCTCTCTTGGCCAACGAGAGGGTAGGCCCTATTGTTCAAGTCTCGGAATCAGCACTTAAGGGAACTATTCATCTACTTTCTCAATACGAGAAGGAGTAAATTTCATCTTGTGAAATTATATTCCTAACTCCCTATTAGGTCAAGTCTCCAAAATGGTAAGCTTATTGGGTTGGTGGCTCGGCCTATCTTACCAGTGCAAATAAAAGGACGAGTCGTAATAAACAAAAGTTCATAACTCACTTAGAATTCTAATCAAGTTAAGTATGATCATCCTGTGAAATATTAATCTCTTCAATTAACGGAGTTACAAAGAGAGATTAATTATTTCACAGTTCAGTCTTATGCAAACTCTTTGTATAGAATACCTTCATTCGCATATCTCTACATGAACTGATAGGATAACATGTATAAAGTGGAAGCAAACAAAATCATTAAGCACTCTTATTACACTTAATTTGAGTTCCAAAGCATGCTAAAAACATATTTAATAGAAAGAAGGTTTCATATATATACCTTTGTAGAATTCTTGTTGATTCTTCCTGAACTCCTCGAAATTGAGCTCCAAATCTCTAATAGACCACCAAGAGGAGCTTCTCTACATTCTGAACCTTGGATTGAGTGGTGGAAACTCTCAATTGAGCTTAGTAGAAGTTGGGATTGGAGAAGGTTTGAGAGAGTTTTATAAATTCTCGGATTTTTTCAAAATTCAACATGCATCTCCTTTCAATTTCTGAAATTGAACTATTTATTCAATAAACACGTGCAAGCATTAAGTTATCAATTAATTTAACACTTCAAAAGGCAATAACATAGTGGGCTACGTGTTGATTTTGGGATTAATCCATAAAATGTTGGATAATTCCACTATTTGCAATTTCAATTATAATTAATTTAATTCAATTTTAACTTAAATTAAATAAACTAAAAAACAATTTCCAAAATTGAATTTTCTTAATATTGAAATGAATTAATTAATAATTTAATATCAAATATCAAATTAATAAAACACCTAATCCAAACATGAATCCCTATTCATGTAATCAATATTTAAATATTTTAAACTCTCCAATTACATTTAATTTTGATAAGCTTAAACGTTAATTATATCGAATACAATTATCCAAACCCTAAAATTGAAATTGAACCTTTCAAATTCCAAACCCTAATTTCGAATTTGAACATTTCAAATTTGCTCAATTTTCTAATCCAAGGTTTAATCTTTTACGAGTTAGTATGGAGTGGACCTACAGATCATGAACTCGAACAATTTGAGATTAATTGGCTAAACTCTTTAAACTGAATTAATCAATATTCGTTAACTACCAAGACATACCACTATAGCTCGATAGTTGCACTCTCCTCACTGTAGATATATTTCTGTTCACTTGATTTAACCATAATTAGTAAGTCGATCCTTCACAGGTTGTTCGTATTTACAACTAGGTCAAAATTATCGTTTTACCCTTGTAAATACATCTTACTCCTTAAGCTTCCATTGATCCTCTATTGAACAATTGGTTTGTAGTCCAACGAATAAATCATGTCCCTCTCGGCCATGAGAGGGCAGGGCCCCTTTGTTCAAGACCAAGAATCAGTACTTAAGGGAACAACCTATCTGGTAACTCTAAAACAGGTAGGAGTGAATTCCATTTCATAGGACTATGTCCCCAGCTATCTATATCCAGTATTTTCCCCAAAATGGAAGGCTTCGTTGAGCAATGTTGTTGAACTACTCTTATCTATGCAGATCAAAGGATAATCCTGAATAAACAGGTGTTCATAGTTAACACAGGATTAAAATCAAGTTACCCTAGGTCATCGAATTGAAATAATCAGTTTTAACAGTAATCGGTCGTTATAAAGAAAAGTGATTATTTTGTGGTCCAGTCTTATGCAAAACTTTTTTGTATAGGATGCCTCCACTCGCATGTCTCCGCATGAACGATTTCAGGAATACATCATTTGTATCAGGATACAAAGTAGGTCGTATCCATAGTATCTCCAGGACGAGGTATCCAATCTCATCCATATACTTATAGACATTTTTGGCTATATACTATAACTTGATCCTCTTTTATGTCTCTACATAAAGTCATACTATTCATACTATAGCCATGGATTCGTTTATTGGATTTTATAACATAATGCAATTCCAATTTCAATAACACTTTTATTGAAAAAAAAAATCTTCACTAATACTTTTATTGATAAATAGAATATGTTTCCATGATTACGAACCGCAAGTTTTAGGAAATTCTCAACATGAATGATTTGAACCAAATTGTTTGTAACAATTACAAAGTGGGTCGTATCCATAGTATCACCAGGATAAAGCACTCAAGTTTATCCATATACTATAGAAACTTGAACATGATCTACTTGTTTGTCAACTACATATTGTTCAAGTTTTCATAAAATAGCCCTAGATTTTTACTGTAATAGATAATTCATTATTGCATATTTGATAAAATAATCAAATAGTATATTAAATAACTAATTAACTATAAGGCCTTAGGACACAAATCTCAATATGAATCACATGCAAATACATATATTCTCTCATACTATATATTGTTTAAATTTGAATCAAATTCATGATTTAACTATATAATAATGTATCCACATACATTATAGCTTATATTAACTATATCTGATACAATAAATTTCTTTTCTCTAAAAATTAATTTAAACATTTCAAATTATTTTTTTCAATACAATAGCCCTTGTTAATCTGTTTTAAGCTAGCAATGGACCTTATGGACCTACAGATTATAAACTTTAATGATTTAAGATAAATTAATTAACCTCTATTCATTAACTATGGAGCAAAATACTATAGATCCATAATTGCACTCGTATGTAGTATAAGACAAGTTGCGTCCATGGATATAATCATTATATGTCATTCGATCTTTCACGAGTTGTTTGTAATTACAACAGATCAAATATCGGTTTTACCTCGGTAATTACCTATATATCCTTAAGTACCACTATCCTCTAATGAACAATTTGTTTATGGTCCAACCATAAACCAAGTCTCTTTTATGCCAATGAGAGGGTGGGGTTCATCGTTCAAGTCTTGAAGTTAGCATTTAAAGGAACTGCCCATCTACTTACCCTATACAATAAGGAGTGATTTTCATTATGTGAAATTACGTTCCTAGCTCCATATTTAGTCAAGTCCCCAAAATGGTAGGTGTATTGAGTCGGCGACTCGGGCCACTCTCACCCATACAAATCAAAGGACGACCCTCACAGGTAGGAGTTAACTCACTAAGGATTAAGATTGAGTTACATATGATCATCCTAGAAGTGCAACAAAAAACCAAAAAAAAAAAAAAAAAAAAAAAAACCAAGCCAATCCAAACCGATCCAATGGTTTGATTTGGTTTCTTAGTATAAAATTAGACATCTTTGTTTGTATTTGGAGAAAACAAAAAATATTTGTTCGGGTCGACTTTTTATTAGAAAAATAAATCAAAATCAACTGATCCAATGGTATATATATACCCTTAAAAGTAAAGTATCTCGTAGTATTTTAATTATTATAGTGCATGTATATTTGTTGTTTAAAAAAAATATCAATTATTATGGACCGTGTATGTTTTTTATTGAGAAAAGTGCCAAGAAAAAAACAAAGATGTCAAATTTCAATTTATAAAAAAATAAATAGACCAAATTTTAATTTTAAATTAGCAAAAATGATCAATTCAAAACAAAAAGTGGTAATAAAAAAAAATTAAAAAAAATGTCAAAAATCATGAACCAAACCGATATTAAATCGATCCAAATAAAACCAATCCAATGGTTTTGTTCTTTATTAGATTTTGATTTGGATCTCTTCTTTTCAAACCAATTGGTTTGATTTGATTCTTGGTTGGCCTCAAAATCGACAAAACCCAACCAATTATCATTGCTATATGTGAAATATTAGTCTCTTCAATTAATGGAATTACATAGAGAGATTAATTATTTCACGGTTAAGTCTTCCACAAACTCTTTGTATAGGATACCCCATTCACATATCTCCACATGAATGATTTGGATCACATCGTTTGTAACAATTACAAAGTGAGTCGTATTCATATTGTTACTAGGACAATACACCCAACCTTATTTATATACTATAGATCTTCTAGGTTATTACTTGAACATGATCCACTTATATCTCAAGTACACAGTACTCTTCAAATCTCATGTAAATAACGTTGGATTTTACCTTATTAAATTGAGTTAGGCAAAAGTAAAACACAAAATAAAATAACAAATTATTTTATTATTAATCAATAAATTGTTTGTTTATTTACAAAGCATGAGCTTAGGGCATAAAATCTAACAAAACGGAGTAGGTTTTTGTTTTTTGGTTTTTTATTATTTTTTTACAAATCAAATATTTTATAATAATTTTGATTTTCTTAATTTCAAGAAATCAAAATCCACGTGATACAAATTTAAGGTCTTATGTGTCACTTACTCTATAACTCCAGTGACACTTTTTCTAATTGGTCCAATTTGATTATTTGATCGTCACGTCACCACCTCGGATTCAAGATGCGTTAATATTATTTTGGCTATATCTTCTTCGGTTGAACTCCAATTTGAGTGATTCAAGAGACGTTGGAATTGTTATTTTGAGTTCTACGTTATGAACTATTCAAAATATTAAAATTATTAGTAAAAAACTAAATTATCATCTAAATATTAATAAATTAAATTTGAGATTAATAACAAAAAGTCGATTGCAGTTTGGAAACTTGTCAAGCATCTTGTATTCTTGGGTTTGATTTTCAAAACTTGCATTTTGTTCTTCCATTTTTATTGCTTTTCCATTTATAATAACGACTTCTATTTTCTATATGAAAATGAGGTAAATAATGTTGCCAAATATTTTGTTGTTTTACATTTCATTTTCATATCAATTATCATTTTCGTGATTAATTTATGCATTTAAAATATTGATAATGTTTTATGATTCCATAACTTTTTCGAAACCATAATAATTCTATAGTTATGTATATTAAATGGAAACTGTTTGTAAAAAAAGTTTCATTTTAGAGAAATTTTCACGAATAGAAAAAATGTCAAAATATTTATAAAAATAACAAAAAAATATTTATAGATATTTTTAGACTTCTATCAACGTCTATCATATAGTATCAATGATAGATTTCTATTAGTTTGAGACACTGATAAACTTCTATCAGCTTCTAACAAAAAAAATTAAATTTTGTTATTTTGTATAAATAGTTTCTTTTTATCTTTCTATTTTTGAAAATACCTCTTGATTTTATATTATAAAAAAAATATAAAACTAAAAAATCGTCCATAACCGTATTTTGATTTTATAAAAACGAAAAATAAAAAAAAAATTCCAAGCATGTTTTTTTTAACAGAAAACCAAAAACAATTACCACACATTTTCAGGTTTCTGTTTTTTTTTTTTTAATAAAATATAGCGCACATAACCATTTCATTTTTTTTATTATTATTTTTTTAAAAAAATAACGTTGTTTGATAACTAATTATATTTTCTATTTTATGCTGTTAAAAACATTTTTCTATAAGTATTTTTTTAAAAAAAGAAAAAGTAGTTTTAAAAATAGGTTTCTATTTTTCAAAAACTAGTTTTTGATCTTTTGATACCCATATTTTTCCTCTTTTATCTCTTTCCAACAATTTTTTTTCTAACCTTTTATCTCTAAATTTTCTCTCTCAAGCATTTCTTGTTGTCTCCCTACTTTTTTACTCTATATAATTTTATATATCTCTCTCTAATTTTGCATGAGTACATAACCTCTTTCTCTCAAATGTTCATGTTTATTTTAACTTTCATTTCTTTTTCAATTCTCATATATCTCTCCATTTTCTCGGTCTAAAAATCAAATTTTTTTCTAAGGTTTTTTCTCTCTACCTTATTTATTTCTAACTTTTCTCTTAAGATTATTTTATTCTCTAATGTTTCTCTCGCTCCAACTTTTCTTTATGTTTCGCATTGATACTTATTTATCTAACATATTACTTACTCCTAACTTCTCTCTCTCTAAATTTTACTTCTCTAAAACAAATTACTACCTAATTTCCCCATGTTTTACTTCTCTCTAAAATATTTGTACCCTCCAAATTTTTACTTACATATCTTTACACGTTTTTCTCTCTCTAAAACCTCTCTTCATCTTTTTCATTTTTAAAAAAACTAAAAATAATTACCAAACATATTTGGTTTTCTATTTTTTTAAAATAAAAAATAAAAAATAGTTACCACACAAGTTTTTGTTTTTAAAACGGAAAACCAAAAACCAGAAAAGTGAAAATTAAAAAAAAACTAAAAACTAAAAACTAATAGTTATTACAGAAGAGCCGTGGCTATCAAATGAGATTTTAGTATTAAGTCATTAGTTTTTAAATGAAAGTTTGGTAGCTTGTTTGTTCTCTATTTTAGAAAGGCTAGTTTATTCTAATTTTTTTATTTACAAATTTGGATAAGTTAAGTTTAGTGGTTGGATTGATTACTTTAATTTAATGTGTTGATTCATTATTTTTGAAAAGTCTGCTGTTTTTTGTTTACAAATTTGGATATGTTAGGTTTAGTTGTCTGTTTGATTAGTATAATTTAATGTGTTAGTTCATTATCTTTTAAGAGTAAGTTTAATTTAGTTTTTATATTTATAAATTTTGATAAGTTAGTAGAATAACCATTTAGATTTTTATTTTAGTTTTTTAATTTTTAAAATCTTTTCTTTGTTTTTAGTTTTTCAAAAATAAAAACCATACATGTTTGATTACTATTTTTTACAAACAAAAAAACAAAAAACATATTTGGTAATTGTTTCTAGTTTTATGTTGTTCAAAAATAAAAATAAAAAACATGTTTGATAATTTTGTTTTGGCTTTCTATTTTTTAAAAAATAAAAATACTTTTTGATGATTTTTTTAGTTTTATAATTTTTATAAAAATTAAATCAAACAAATTTTACAATATTTTTCCATCTAATATACATAAATATAAATTATACATTTATTTTTATTTTTCTAAAAGTTCCATATTGATAAAATAATATATCAATATTTTAATGTACTATTAATCACAAATCAATAAGGAAAATTAACAAAACCAAATATATTTAAAATACTAAAAAAAAATAGTTTTATTTTTATAGAATTAAATTACAGGAATATAAAAAATCAATGGAAAAAATTAATCTGAACCAACAAATTTACGATCTTTACTTAAGAATATTTTGTCCTTCTTTGATACTCAAAATATCATAAACAATTGTCTCCCATGATAGACAAATTAATCATCATGAATGCAACATTGCAACTATGAGACTTGACAAATCCTAAAATATGAGTGAGTAATTGTATATAAAAGAGATTAACAACTAGGGTAATAAATTTCTGTGTTTTTATAGATAATTTTTTGGACAGTTTAAATAGTCATATATCTCTTAGTATAATGGTGTGTTTTTTAAAATAAATGTAACATTCCATTAAGGTTAAAAAAAACACCCATCTAATGAAAAGTTGTGGTCTCCTAAAGAAAAAATATAAATTTCTTTTATATTTAGGAATTTTCAAAAATAGAAAAATAAGGAAAATTATTTAAATAAAATAGTAAATTTTTAATTTTCATGGATAGAAACTGATAAAGGATGATAGAAGTCTATCAATGTCTATCGATGATAGAAACGGATAGAAATTTATCACTATTTTTTTTTTTTTACTGTAAATAATTTGATGTTTTTTCTATTTATAAAAATTTTCCTTTATATTTTCCAACAATTATCTTTAATTTTGAAATTCTTTTTCAAAAAATGATATTATTGTTAAATATTAAAAGAGAGAGAGAGAGAGAGAATTGGCGTGGAATTAAAGTTTTAAATAAAAAATTCTGATGGGAAAGGGATTCAAACTCAAGAACACACGGTTTATGTAGACGCTTAAATTGCTGGAACAAGAAGGCATTATATTAAAACTTTCATTTTATTATAAATATATACTGCATCATTTTGAAAAACAGTGTTTTTTAAAACGATTTATTTTCGTTTTCCAAAATTGTTAACATTCTCAAAAACGTTTTTAAAATTCTAAAAACTAAAAATCAATTGATTAGCATACCACCACTTAAATAATAGTTTTAAATGTTAGTTTAGTTGTTTATAAGTTTGGATAAGTTAGGCCTAGTGGTTTGTATGATTAGTTTAATTTGATGTGTTTCTTCATTATTTTTGAAATGTTAGTTTAGTTTATGCAAAATAATAATAATAATAATAATAATAATAATAGCAATAATAATAATCTATTTTTGGTTTTCCAGCAATTGAATATAAGCAGTATATGATTTTTTATTTTGAAATTTTTAATGGAGAATAAAACTTGTAGTATAGAAATAAAAGAAAAGAATTACAAATGATACAGTATAATCGTAGTACTAAATTTCCATCGACATGTCGATATATTTATCGATATTTTCATATTTTCATGGGTTTGATATCGATACGTGGGATGAATTGATTTTCCATCATATCGTAGAAAGATCCTCGAAACACAAAAGATAAGCATCAAAATTTTATTAATAAAATATCATATAAATCATAGATATGTTTACTTATTTGAAAATAATAGAATGTTTATTTACTCATCTAAATTTACCTTTTATGTTTTTATAATTTTTTCAGAAATATTTATTGAAATCGATATTTCTATTGAATTTTCTGATATTATTTCTATCGACATCTATATTTTAAACTTTCGGTACAATTTGTTTTTTTTTCCCAAAAAGGAAAGAATCAAATAGAAATTTTTAGATACTATAGAAATAGAAATTTTTCTAAAAAAAATGGAGAGACCAAAAAAGGGGAAAAAAAAAAGAAATGAAATGAAAGCTTTGGAATGCGCTTTGGAGAAAAAACAATAATGAAGACAAGATGCATAGAACTTGGTTAATTGGCATTGAAGCCAAATATGTCGGAGACAGTGAAAGAAGATAAAAATAAATTTTAAAATGAAGACATAATGGAAAAACTTCTTCTATTGAGTTTTTCGGAGAAACTTACTAATTCATTGTTTCCTAGAAAAAAAAAATAGCAATAAAGAATTATATGGGATATATGAAACAAATGAATAAATCATTTGATAACGTGTATGCTGGCTTTTTTACTCTTAATCTCAAATTAATTAATTTTAATTAATAATTTTGATGATAACAAACTTTAATTCATTTACTAACAATTTGAGTGTTTTGACATGTCAATAGTATAGAGCTTGAATTTACGAATCCAACAAATTTTGAATTACTTGAATCGGAGCTTAAACGAAAAAGATAAAGCCGAAACAAACTTAATGGAAGAATACATGTGTGATTGTGTCATGAGGTGGCGCCTAAATTAATCAAATTGGACTCTAGAAGATGACATGTGGATAAATAGAGGAGTGATACTTGTGCTTTGGTTAGATTTAAAAAATAATAATAATTTTGGATATTATTTGATTTTTATTTTAAAAAAGAAAATAATTTTTTTAAAAAATTATATAATGTTATTATATATAAGATATAGAGAAATTTTCACAGATAGAAAAAATGTCAAATTATTTAAATAAATAGTAAAAAAATACTAATAGATACTGATAGACTTTTATCAACTTCTATCAATGATAGACTTGTATAAGTTTTTATCACTGATAGACATTAATAGATTTCTATTAATCTCTATCAATGATAAACTTTTATCAGTTTTTATTAATGATAGAAACTGATAGACTTCTATCAGATCTATTTGTGATCAACATTGATAATAATGTCTATCACAATTATAATTAAATTTTGCTATTTGTTTAAACTTTTTTTTTAAAAAAATCCCTTTAATATATATATGCCTAACGACACTTTGTGAATGTTTTTTTTAAAATTATATATATATTTTTGTGTAGTGTGAATGCTCACGGCTAAAGTCCTTGGAAAAAAAATTGAGGCATTTGGCGGGCAATAAAAGCAAAGAGTTGAGTTGGTAATTATTATCTGGAGAGTTACATTGTGTGTGTTTGGTGTGCATAGTTGAGTTGAGTTGATAATTATTGTCTGTATTTGGGGCAAAGTTGAGTTAAGTTTGGGTATCTGATGCTATTTTTGTAAATGAAATTAATTTTATTTTTTTTCTATTGTTGATTTTAATTTTCAACTATACACATACTTTTCTAACCTTTCTAAGATAAAAACAAAAAAACTTCGAATTCTTTTCCATTCTCAAGACATAACAAATTATCTAGAAAGTATTCATATACAGAACACAAAATTTTGAATTCAATTTTTTAAATACACAAATAGAAGTGATTATTCCATTCAAAAACTCAACTTAATCATTAATTATCGTAAAAGTTAAAAATAACTTATAGAATTAGTGTCATCAAATGAAACTATTGACACTATTTTAGATGGAAGGGGTGACACTTAAATGTTAATCTTAAAGAAAAACAAAAATATTACAATTTAAATCATAAAACCAACTATTAGATAGTCTTTTTTTTACCAATTTGTGGAATATGGATTTACTTTTTTCTAAAATTGGTGAAATGATTTTAGAAATATTGATGTCTATCTTTTCTACTATTATGTTGAATCAATTTACAAACTAAAAAAATAAATAAAAAAAAAATCATTGAACCATAATTTTAAATTTCACTATTTCATTAGAATTATGTAATATTTGAAAATATCAAAGGATAGGTTGCTTAAAACATATCGTTGAACTTTTGTTTAGTGAAACAATAATAGGACATCATATGTAATATTTTTTAGATCTAAAAAAATAAAATAGAAGAAGAATAATTAGATCCAAACGAACAACCATAGAAAGAAAATCAAAAAAGAGAAAGAAGTTAAGAAAGAAATGGGGAAATAATACCCATACAAACCAGATAGAGAAAGAAGAGAGAAAATGAAAAAGATGAACCAGAAGGCGAAAGAAGAGAGAAGATGAGAGAAGGGGAGTAAATGTGAAGAGACGCATGAAAGAGAGAAATGACAAAGTAATTGAGGAAGTTGGGAGAGTAATGAAAACACGTGGAAAAACGGGTGAGAGTAAGAGTGATAAAATGGTGGATAATTAAACCCACCGTTTTATTTTTATCAGTAGTTATCGAAGTTGAGCACACAAAGGTGGTAGTTAGAGTATGTCGCCGAAGTTGCTTGTCCGAAGGTAGTCGTTGGAGTTAGTCGCTAGAGTTATCATTGGAGATGGTTGGTGGAGCCTGGAGTTCTTCGTCGAAGTTGGTCGTGCGAATATGAAAGTCAGAGTTATTTTGTACCAAGGTGGTTGTCAAAATTGGTTGCCAGAGTGTCTTTGGAGGTGTTTGCCAAAGTTGGTCGTCGGAGTTGGCCATCCGAAGGTGGTCATCAAAGTATGTCACCAGAGTGTGGTAGCAGTAATCACCAACTGTAAACCCTGAACCCTAATTTTCCTACTTGTGTATGTTTACTACTGAGACCAGTATGGTAAGTAGGTTAATGAGAGAACTAATGTCTAAATGTAGGAAAGTGGGTGAAGAATTGGAAGAAATATTTAAGTTGGAAAGCTTGACTCTCGGGTGAAGCTAGAATTTGGCTAAGTGTTGTTAGTGTGTAGCCATGAGTTGGCCTTGTGTTAGGCATTGGAGGTGAGCCATGGGTGTTGCCCTTGCTTTTGAGGTTAGTTGGGCTCTTAAGGAAGCCAAGTGTGGCCGAGTGAGGAGAAGCCATGCGTTGGAATGTGCACGCCAAGAGGAGAAATGTTGAACGCTTGTAACCTTATGTATAGACAAGGCATGTGGCAACCAAGTCTTGTGAGGTTAGTATGTGTACGGCGGGAGGGTGTTGAGCGTTGCCAAAGAGAGGGCGCATGGTTGATGAGGCTGTGGCGTTGGCTCGGAAATAGGTGTTCAGCCTAGCACACGCACATGAGAGGAAGCGAAGGCAAGGTTGTGCATTAAGGTGGAGCGCGCGAACGAGCATTAGAGGTTAGCATGCAATAAGGGTTGCAACAAGACAAGCCTCAAGCGTTAAAGCAAGCAGTGGCTTCGGCGATGGCTGGGTGTACGATGATCAAGCTTGGCATGCGATGAGTAGGTCTTGCCTTGGTCAAGCCTTGCAAAGTTGAAATGGCTGGAGTTGCAAGGATGATTGAAGCCAATAGGAGGCCAAGGCACAAGGCACATTCATTGGAGTTGGCTTGCGTGAGAACTATAGTATGCGTTGAACCTAATTGAAGACATGTGTTGATAGTAGGTGAAGTAATCAGCCTAAAACTACCGATTAAGGGCACCAACTATCCTAATCTCGTGAGTTAGGCCCACTTGAAGTAGCGGTGTCATGATAAGAATTCATGAAAGACGGTGGGTGGTAGTATAAAAGAGAGGATTAACTTCAAAATATCAGTTTGAAAAATTCCTCTGTGCAAATTGAGAGTTCTTAGTGTTTTTGGAAAGCTCTATGAGCTTAGTTTTAGAAGCCGAGCTACTGGAAGAAGATCTCACTGGAATAAGGCCGGAGAAGGAAGAAACTGACAAGAGGTTCAGTTCGCAGGTGAATCTAGGTCATCGATGAAGAATTGAGGCTCTAGAATGAACCACAAGAAATTTTAAGCTGAAATTTTAAGGTAAGCTTCCTAAGATAATTCTAAACAAGTTTGTAGAAGGAAGTTTCTTGAGATAAGCTTTATAATTTGAGTTACTAATGAAGTAAATCGAATCTGGAATTTTATGAACAAGTAGGCAGCTGCTTGGGTAAAGTAAGCTGGCAACTCACAATAGACGCACGGGAAGACGAAAGGCTGAGTACTCCTATGCATTTAACCTGATGTTAGGCTGAGAAGGCTTGCATTTAAGACTAGGATGGATAGGTGCTTATGTGAATGACCATGTGCGGCTGAAGGAACACTTAAAGCAAGTGTTGGTTGCATAGTGGGAATGCGTTGATGAGTTATGTTGTCCGCATAGCAAGAACGTAAATCTCAAGGAAATTTTTAAGTGTTCGACCTATGGCCAGGTATACGTTTGAGTGAAGGTCTTCTAGGGAAGGCTAAACGCAAGCTTAATTAAGAGTTAGTCTCAAAAGGGAGACCATTGCTAGTAGCTAAATCTATGTTGTTGTGTCCACAGGATTGACACTAGCTAGAAGCATATCAACCTTTAAGGAGTAGCCCTAAAGTTGTGAGTGACTAAGTATTTGTAATGATTTTTAAGAATCCATGATTTTAAGAAATATTATTCTCGTGCTAGCTATTTTACAAAGTAATTTTTCCAAGCAAACTATGAGTTTATGTTTTCCAAACACATGCCATGTATGAAAGAATATTGCAAAAATTGTAAAACTATTTATGTGTGTTCATAGGCATAAAGCATGTGTTATAGCCTTTAAAGACATGTTATTACTATGTGTTCATGCGTTAGAGCCTTTAAAGACATGTTATTACTATGTGTTCAAGTGTATATACTTTAAAGAGTAAGTCTTAGTATGACTTATATTACTTCAAGCTTGATACTGAAGGACTTGGAAAAAGTATCTGAGCTATAGTACCTAAGATGTGATTGTACTTAGTTATAACCACGTGCACATAGGTAATTAGACATTAAGAGATTGAGCAAAATGGTTCTCTCTTGACTAAGGTTTGACGTTGGGAATTAACTATATCAGGGTTACTTGATAACTTGTAGAAATACAAGTTATTTATGCTGTTTTATTTAGATTATGCGGCAAAAAGAAGGAAAAGTTGTGTCGATAGTATAAGAATTGGCTTAGAAATGCGAAAATTATAAAGTGTCGCAAACACACCCACTAACCCCATTGTGATGGTGAAATGGAATGTCCAAGTATTTGTTTTGCAAGAAATAGGTCACCGCATGCGTTAATTGCTCGAGGACAAAAATGAACAACGCATCCACAACAGCATGGGCAATCGATCAAGAATGAAAATGATCAACGCAATTGCAGCGTTTGTGACGATCGATCATGGATTCAAGGATCAACGCATTTTCACCGCATGCGGCGATCAACAATAGATCAAAACAACTACACCGCATGCAGCGATCACTCGAAGATATGAAGAGCAACACATTCGCGGAGCATTCTGACAAGTGTACAGCTTTTCTATTGTACGATTCTGACAAATTGATCCTGGAGCAGAGCGGAATTTTTTATTACGCCATGGCAGGAATTATTAGAATTACACAGTGGGACCACCAACACAGAGAATCAAGGTCTATAAATAGCTTCCTCGAATTCATTGTTAAGAAGGCTGGTCTGAAGAGACAATACAGAGAAAATCCGGGGGAACGATGAGACAAGACTGAAAGGTGAGTCTCTAAGCAAGAAATTCTTCCCATTCCCGAAGTAAAAGCTCTGTGCAAGAGGTCACTTCTACTAGGAAAGCAAGCCTGAGAGGGAAGCTTTCCACTCCATTTCATCCACACGCCGGCAAGCACAACGTCTCCGATCGGGATCTGTATCAAGACATTGACACGCTTTCCGTATTTGTTTCTATTCTTTCATTCATCTACTGTGTTCATCTTTCTTTAATCTTTCATTCACAAATCATGTATCAAATGCTAATCTTTAGATTTAAATATCATTATCGTCATCATTATCATCTCTCCGTTCCTTTCCATACATTTATCATCCATTTTCTCCATCTTGTGTCCTTAATCCCCTGGGTAAAGGGAAGAATTAAGCGAGTGAGTTAATCCTTGTTAAGGTAATCGGGTGAGTTTAGCTAAAGCATGCTCGACACCATCTTCACCTATGAGAGCAGAAATGAAGATGTCATTCTGTCTATCGAGAGAAGATTGGAAGAATGCATTAACTAAAGCGAAATGTATTTCCAGAGATGGAAACAACCTTGCGTTCATTACGTTCATCCCTATTTCACCATAGACGTATGGGAACGTGACCGATCGCTGAAAGGTGTAAGACAAGGGAAAGTGGAACCTCAGTTGCGTCCTTAACGGGATTGACGAACTTGCGATGTCCTCTCCCTCGACTCATTATTTTTCTAATTCATTCATAAGACTTGCCACTGCATTCATTAGATTCTTTTGTACAACTTCACAGCCAGTCCTCACCCTGTAACATTAGTAGTTTAGTCATTTATTTTATCGTCACATTTTATTTACAACGCAATTTACATTTCTGCACAAACCAAATTCTTTATTCTTTATGTTAAACCGGTCACTAATACCACACTAGTATCGCATCTAAACAACAACAATCCCCATGTTCGACCTCAGGTCATTCTGAGAAACTTGCGTTGGAATTATACTTGGTTCTAGCGTAAGAAAACTTGTGACACAGACTACATCATCGCATACTACGAAGCATATTACCATTAACGCATACACATAGACCGTAGTATCGCAACAATATCTTTATCGCAAAGCACTTGAGCGCATAGAGCATCATCATATTCAATTTCATTCATAAGCAACGCATTAGATAAAGATATAAATATAAATTCAATATTACAAGTTTTTGGCACCGTTGTCGGGGACAAGAACTTGAACCATCATTCATCAGTAGTGCATAAGTGATATAGCAAATAAAAAAATCTTTTTTAAATGATTACAAGTTTTTGGCACTGTTGTCGGGGATTTGTTACGGTTAGTGTTGAATATTTTTGTGGTATTTTGCAGGACAGATCTCTACTGTACTATCTGTTTATCGCGAAGAGCAGACTGGCGGTTTATGAGTACTGGGACTGATCTAGAATTCTAAGCTGACCCAGAGATCGAGTGTACTTTTCACACAAGAGCACACCATAACCTAATTAGGCGAAGAAGAAACATGGCGAATAATAATGAGAGGCCTGATGGGAATTAAAGGGTAAATCGGCCAGTGCAAGACCCTGTTTTTCTTGCTGCCGACCGCAATATCCCAATAAGGAACTATGCGGCGCCCAACTTATATGATTTCTTGCTCGGAATCGCAAGACCCACGATTGAGGAGAATGCAAGGTTTAAGATAAAGTCGGTCATGCTACAAATGATCCAAAATGCGGGACAATTCGGAGGTCTACAAGGAGAAGATTCGCATGCTCACTTGACCAGCTTCATAGAAATGTACAACACATTCTCCATACCTGGTGTGACTTCTGAAGGAATTAGGTTGTATCTCTCCCCGTATACACTGCGGGATAAAACAGCCAAATGAAATCAACTCATGGGACCAGTTGGTTGAGAGGTTTATGAAGAAATTTTTCCCGCCCGCCGTCAACGCAAGAAGACGGAGGGATGTGTTAAATTTTGAACAGATGGAATATGAAACTCTGAGCATCGCCTGGGTGCGATTCAGATGATTAATGAAGAATTATCCGCACATCGGGATTCCCGATTGCGTTCTGATGGAGACTTTTTATAACGGCTTAGATTGATCAACGCAAGCAGTTGTTGATGCCTCCGCAGCAAGAGGGTTAATGGACAAGACGTATATGAAAATGAAGATCATCTTAGATTGTACTTCACGAAATACAGATGATTGGACGCATAACGGGTATGGGGGAAGAGGCTAGGAACGAAGAATAGTAGAAAGTGCCATTATACCAGCTGATACAATGACCACCCTGGCCGCCCAGATGGCCACAGTAACCTCACTCCTCCAGACTATGGCTATTAATCAAGGACATCTCTCTCAAAGTGCAGCGTAAGCCAATGCGCTGATGCAAGTTGCAGCAGTAAATTGCATCCAATGCGGAGAGGGGCACTCAGTGGAAGTCCACCCGTTAAATCCTCAATCCGTATACTCTATTAACAATGAACCATTCAGCAACACCTACAACCTCGGTTGGCGGAATCACCCAAATTTTAGTTGGGGAGGGAATCACAACCCGGGGGACCAAAGGAATCATCAGAACAGTCATCCCAGGATTCGAGGTAATCCTTCTGCTTTCCTTCATTAGAATCAAAGCCAAAGTAATTTTCAGAGTATACAGCCACACGACCAACCGTCCTCTTCTAACAACTCTTCTAGTACCTCGTCTTTGGAAACACTATTGAAACAATATATTGAAAAGAACGAGGCAATCAGGCAGTCGCAAGCTTCCTCCATTAGAAATTTGGAGGTGCAGATTGGACAGCTTGCGATCAAGCTTAAGAATAGAGTGCCTGGTATGCTGCCCAGCAGCTCGGAAGCACCGGGACCAAGTGGTAAAGAACAATGTCAAGCAGTGACATTGAGAAGTGGCAAGAAGACGGTCCCTGTGCCACCAGTACCGGATTTAATAAAACAGCCAGAAGACTCAATCACCAATAATGACCACTCAACCGCAAACAACAGATCTACCAGTTCAGAAACAACTACCTCTACAAAGAATGAATCTCATCAAGATTCAGAATCAAAGTCACCGCAACCTCCAGCTTCTAAAACACAGCAAGCAAGGGACCTCAATGAACAATCAAATGATCAGGAAGTACGGCGGGATCCTCCACCTTTCTCGTCTAGGCTGAAAAAGAAAGATCGGGGAAAATGAAACGGTCGCACTAAGAATGAGTGTAGTGCGCTCTTTCAGAACAACATCCCCACTAAAATGAAAGATCCAGGGAGTTTCACATTGCCATGCTCAATATGGGGTAAAGAAGTCGGAAATGCTCTGTGTGATTTAGGGGCAAGTATAAACCTGATGCCCTTGTCAATCTTCAAGAAGTTAAACATCAGCAACGCAAGACCCACCACAGTTACATTGCAGTTGACTGATAGATCAATAACGCATTTAGAGGGCAAGATAGAAGACGTACTTGTGTAAGTGGATAAATTCATCTTTCCTGCAGACTTTATTATATTGGATTACGAAGCTGACACTAAAGTGCCAATCATCTTGGGTCGCCCGTTTCTCACAATAGGGCGAGTGTTGATCGATGTACAGAAAGTAGAACTTACCATAAGAGTCGACGATCAGCAAGTCAAGTTCAACGTTCTCAATGCGTTGAAATACCCAGATGTTATGGAAAACTGTCAGTATGTTGGAGAACTGCAAGAAGAACATTGGCATGGGTTTCGAGATGAATCGGAGGAAGAAGACTTTGAGATTGCGCAATGTTGGAGGAAAATTGCATTGCAATACACATTGAACTAGAATTTGAAACAATAAAGTTATCTGAACGAGCAACGTAGCGAACTAAGCCATCTCTGGAAGAACCACCCATGTTGGAGTTGAAGGCGCTACCAGTGCACCTCAAATATGTTTATTTATGAGGCAATAACACTCTACCAGTTATTATCTCTGCCTCCCTGAGCAAAGAAAAGGAGGAAGCACTTATTCAGATCCTTAAGAAATATACAAAAGCCTTAGGATGGACCTTAGCAGACATTCGAGGGATCAGTCCCTCGTATTGCATGCACAAGATCTGTCTTGAAGAGGGAACAACAGAATCCATAGAGAGGCAACGCTGTTTGCACCTGCCATGAGGGAGATTGTAAAGAAAGAGATTGTGAAGTGGCTTGATGCAGGCGTAATTTACCCTATATCTGATAGCAGCTGGGTAAGCCCAATGCAGTGCGTTCCAAAGAAAGGGGGCATAATAGTCGTCACCAACAGAAAAAATGAATTAATCCCTACCAGAACAACCACGAGGTGGAGTATATGCATGGATTACCACAAGTTAAATTTGGCCACAAAGAAGGACCATTTTCTACTCCTGTTTATTGATCAAATGTTAGATCGGCTTGCGGGGAATGAATTCTTTTGCTTTCTTGACAGCTACTCAAGGTATAACTAGATTGCGATTGCGCCGGAAGATCAGGACAAAACAACTTTCATGTGCCCATTCGGCACATTTGCATTCCGTCGTATGCCATTTGGACTCTGTAATACACCAGGCACCTTCAAAAGGTGTATGATGGCCATATTTTTCAAATTTCCTGGAGGAGTCAGTCGAGGTGTTCATGGATGACTTTTTGATTTTTGGCAACACCTATGACTCTTGTTTATCAAATCTAGAAAAAGTTTTGAAGAGATACGTTGAAACAAATTTGGTTCTAAACTGGGAGAAATGCCATTTTATGGTAGAAGAAGGAATAGTACTAGGTCACAAGATATCAAAGGCAGGGTTGGAAGTTGATTAAGAAAAAATTAATGCAATATCCAAGTTACCACCACCAGTCAATGTGAAAACACTTAGGAGTTTTCTGGGACATGTAAGGTTCTATCGAAGATTCATCCACAACTTTTCTCAGATCATAAGACCCCTAAGCGCACTTCTCGAGATTGACCGCGAATATGATTTTAATGACGCATGCGCCGAAGCATTATACATGCTGAAAAATGCCTCATCACCGCACCTATTCTGGTTGCGCCCGATTGGATGCAGCCGTTTGCGTTGATGTGTGATGACAGTGGATATGCAGTGGGTGCAGTCTTGAGTCAACGCAAAGACAAGATTTTGCATCCTATCTATTATGCCAGCAAGACGCTGAATGATTCACAAGAAAATTATATAACCACAGAGAAAGAAATGCTCGCAGTGGTGTTTACGCTGGAGAAATTTCGGCAATACTTGATTGGATCAAATGTGGTAGTGTATACTAATCATTCTACGATCAAATATCTCATGATGAAAAAGGATGCAAAACCAAGACTGATAAGGTGGGTATTACTCTTGCAAGAATTTGACCTGGAGATCAAAGATCGAAAGGGCACTGAAAACCAAGTCGCAGATCATTTATCACGGTTAGAAAATTGCGAGGTTCAGAAGAAAGAGAAAGAAATTGAAGAAAGATTCCCTGACGAGAAACTTATGATAATATGCGTTAATGTTCCATGGTATGCGAATATTGTAAACTTCATAGTTTGCGGCCAAGTACCAGATGACTATTCATACCAGCGGAAGAAAAAGTTGAGACACAAAGTCAAGTTTTATTTCTGGGATGACCCATTCTTTTATCGACTCGGACCTGATCATATTCTGCATCGATGCATTCCTGAGCATGAGACCAAGAACATTTTAGAACTTTGTCATGAGTCCCCTTATGGAGGACATTTTGGGGGGCAAAGTCCTATAGAGCGGCTATTTTTGGCCAACGCAATTCAAGGACGCCCATGCCCATGTTGTGCAATGTGATAGATGCCAGAGAATAGGGAACATGTCCAGACGGTATGAAATGCCTTTGACTTCGATCTTAGAAATTGAATTGTTTGATGTATGGGGAATCGACTTCATGGGCCCATTTCCGCCTTCAGAGGGTCATCAATATATTCTGGTTACGGTTGATTATGTTTCAAAGTGGGTTGAGTCCATCGGATGCACTAAAAACGATGCGGCCACGGTGGCGAAATTTCTCAAGAAAAATATCTTCACACGATATGGAACGCCCCGTGCCTTAATTAGCGATGAAGGCACACATTTCATCAACCGCATCATCACCAACCTGTTGATCTAATTAAATGTCAGCCATAGAGTTGCAGTGGCATATAACCCACAAACTAATGGGTAGGAAGAAATCTCCAACATAGAAATCAAGACCAACTTGGAGAAGGTAGTCAATACCTTCAGGGAAGATTGGTCACCTAAGCTTGACGAAGCACTATGGGCATACAGGACTGCCTTCAAAACTCCAATCGGTATGTCCCCATATGCTCTGGTCTTCGAAAAAGCTTGCCATTTGCCTCTCGAGTTGGAACACAAAGCAATATGGGCAAGTAAAAAGCTGAATTTTGATTTAAAAAGTGCGAGGGAAGTCCGAAAGTTGCAATTAAACGAGCTGGTCGAGTGGCGAATGAATGCCTACGAAAATGCCAAGCTTTATAAAGAGCGAATCAAGAAGTGGCATGACGACTGCATAAGCAAAAGGACGTTCTTCGTGGGTTAACAAGTACTTCTATTTAACGCACATTTGCGATTGTTTCCAGAAAAGCTGAAGTCCCACTGGTCTGGACCATTCCGCATCAAAACTATCTTTCCCCATGGCGCAGTGGAGCTAACAATTGAGGATGGAAGCAGTGCATTCAAAGGCAATGGTCAAAGAATTAAGCCCTACAACGGGGATAATGTGGAACGACGCATTGAGACCATCGACTTAGGCAAGCAGGATTCACGCTTGCAGGGATGCTATTGCGGTAACCTTAAAGAATTTTTTTCTCAATCAGCATCCCTAACATCTATCTTTACTGCTTTCGTTAACGCTTTCTTTATCGCTTCCTCTACTGCTTTATTATTGCGTCAATTCAATTTAGTTGATTACTTTCTTAACTTAGTCTTACTGCTTTCTGAATTTACTTCTATTTCAATTCAAGTTGCGTTAATTTCATGCTTTGTTAAATTTATTTACATTCCTATCTTAGCATTGCGTTGTTCCTAACTTCCGTGAATGATTAACAAAAAGAAAATGAACACCGCAAACGCTTATCAACTTGGCTTTGGGATAAGCGTTGCGTTGTTGATGAAACAAAATATAATAATAATAATAATAATAATAATAATAATAATAATAATAATAATAATAAACTTTAATAAACATCTGGAATGCATTGCGATGGTGGGTGTATCTTGCGCTGATAGATACACTTTGCGTCCATCTTCCACAAATGCATTGCGTTGAGGGGTGTGTTGCGCGTGTATATACACTGCACCCATCCTCAGCAAAAACACACTATGTCGAGGTAGTATTGCGTGGTAGAAATACCGTGCGCCCGTCCTCCAGAAATGCATTGAGTTAAGGAGTGTGTTGCACTAATGCATGCGTTGTGCCCGTCTTTCGCGAATATGCATTTGCGGTAACAGATGCATTGCGTTAATTTTTAACATTGCGCCCGTTCGAATAAAACAATAAGATAAAATCTTCGCAGAGAGAGTAGTCGAACGTTTAAGCTTCCGAGGGAATTATGACTTAGCAGACGAAAGGACGTCCTTCCTACTAAATCATAAATGGGAGGAGCGCAGCGACAGGCTTTTTAAGAATCTCCAAGCCTGCCACTCAGAGATTGCGTTGGGCTCATCAAGGCCCAACCTATAAATCTCACCCTCCTTCAACCGAAAAGCTTATTTGAATCTCTCATGAAAGAAACCCTAAAACTTCCTCTGCATACCCAACCTTCCCATTCCCTTCCTCAGACCAAAATTTTACTAACTCTTTCACTCAACTGAAACCATGGCCGACCAATCTTCACACTCATCTTCCCTACCATCATCGCCTTCCCAAGCCCTCGTCACCGCACGGGAGGCAACATTCCTCGCTGCTAGCCACCGCCTCGCCGCCCAGCCCAAGCTTGCCCAACGAATCGTCAGAAACTCCCGGCGAAAGACCTCTGTAGCCAAACCACTCACCAACCAAGAGGGGCCGAGCACGGAGAGTGTCCCTGCCACCAGACCTGAGGTGGCGCTCCCAGTACCTTCATCAGAAAGAGAACTGAAGATGAATTTTAAGTAATATGGAAAGAAAATGGGGGCTACCAAAAGCTGGAGTTGTAAACCAGCCCCTGCCTTCGGAGGAGTAAATGGCACAAGCTTTGCGGAGAAGGGCCCTGGTCGTTGCGGATCCTAAGAAGACTGTTCCAACAAACTCCAATGAGGGACCCATCAGGGCCGTTTTGGAGGTGGTAGGAGTGAAGAAGCAGCCAGAGACGATCGAAGGGAAAAAGAAGAGAAAAAGCAAAGAAAAATGGGTAGAAGGAGATGAAGCTGCCCAGCCGAAGAAGAATAAGAGTGAAAATAAGTGCTTGAAGGAGAAGAAACGGAAAAGGGCGGAAAGCCCAGATTTCGACGGAGAATCAACCACCACAAGGGTGGAAGAGGGGGTGTCAACGCAAGCCCAAGCATCAGCACAACCTCAAGTCTCATCAACGCATATCAGAATGGTTACGACTGAAGATAGAGAAGATCTAGACATTACCCCTTTGATGCAACGTCGCAAGGAGAATGCACCGCAAGGGTCTACGAGTGACCCATTATTTTTTCAACGCATAGCAGAAGAAGATGAGAGAAGAAAAAGAGAAGCAAAGTAGAAGAGAAAATGTCACGTGTACGCCAAATCATCGCATCAGGCGATTTGGCCAGGAAATTGCACGATGAAGATGTATGTCGTGACAACGCAAAGGCGGCAGAATAAGAAAAAAGAAGGCTTGAGGATGAGCAACACATTTTGCTTGCCTCAGAGCAGTTTGAGAGAGAAATTAGAGAAAACAAGGGAAAAGAAGAAGGAGGAGAAGGAAAAACGACGCAAAGCGAATGTGCAGCGCGTCAGAGAAAACAAGGGAAAATAAGTGGCTGAATGGAAAAGGGAACAAGAAGAGCAACGCAAGGTAAGGGAACACAAAGAAAGGCAAAAATCCCGCCTTGCGTCTACTCAAGATAAGGGAAAAGCTAAAGTTGAGAGCAGCGAGCTTCCATCGACGAGGAAGTGCCCATCAACAAAGAAAGATAACGATGATCTGATGATGGAGATGGGTTTCTTCCCTGCGTCGACGCCTCTACCAGATCTGATCACAAGTGTTGTGTTGGAGCATGGGTGGGAAACTTTCTGCCAATACCCATCCATCATTATTCCTATAGTAGTGAGGGCCTTTTATCATGACCGACTCCATGATACCGAAGATGCAGTGATCATAGAGGGGAGGGCAATGCCATTCAACACAAGGGACATCAATGAACTGTATAAGATGAAGAACATCCTGGAAGCACCGAGTAACAAGATAATTGATGATCCTAAAGAAGTACACATAGAGAATGTGCTGAAATTATTAACGCAACCGGGCACTCAGTGGTCGGTATCATTAACAGGCATTAAGACCCTCGCCTCCAACAAGTTTACTCCCAGAGGCGCGACTTTGGGTATACTTGGTGAAATGGCGACACATCCCAACAACGCATGATAAAACCATTTCAAGGGATCGAGTGATGGCCGCATATTGTATCGCACGAGACATTTCGATTGATGTAGGCCAGTTGATTGCGAAGAAGATTTGAGGCTTTATTGGCCGTGTGAGAGGCCAATACTTCTTTCCGTGGACGATTTCGAGTTTATGCCTCTCTATGGGCATAGGCATTGACGAAGGACCCATGCCTGAAGTCCACGACCTCATCCATACGAAGATCTTGAGAATTATTCTCAAGGATTCCCCACATTGCCTCGAGTTTCCACCCAAAAGGCCCTTCATAGATCTGAATACGCCGCAACAACCCAAGCCAAAGAAGCAGCGCAGAAATGATAAAGGAAAGGAAAAAATCCAAGAACAATCACCGCAAGAGAAAACCCAAATACCCTTGGACCCCTTACCTTTAATCATTTGCCCACCGAGCCCTCCAATTGAGCCCCTTTCCCCTCTTCTAGAACACTTCACCAACCTTCTCCTTGATCTAGACTCAAACACCGCATCTTCAGCAGCATCCCCTTACCATCCATCTCCACCTCACTTTTCACCTCCATCGCCACATATTGATGACCCACACGGTTTGGGAGCAGGCCCTTCCGCTCAAACTCAAACTGATGTTGGTGAGACATCGACGGTGCAACCCACCATCACAACCCTTGTTGCTGACTTAGCAAAAATGCAGTCCATCTTCTCTCATCAACTTAACTTCTTCAGCCAAGTAATAATAAAGTTGCAGGAGAGCAACGTAGAGTTGCAACTTAGTAATACAATGGTGCGGCAGGCGATGATTAATATTCAACGCAATATCTTCATCATCCGCCTAAATTAGAGACAGATGGCAGAGCGCAACCATGAGTACTTCAATATCCTAATGGCCTATCTACATGGTCCCATGGTGCCGCCGTATCTACAGCAACCTCTGCAGTTTCAAGATCTGCCTCAACAAGCTCCTCTGCAACATCCTCCTCAAGATCCCCCGCCGCAACTCTAAATTTGGGGGTATGTCCCCTTCTCCGCAATTTTGCTATTTTTCTTTGCAGCCATTCTTTCATTATTTTTTTGTATATAGAAGCTATACCTTGTATTCTTTTGTACATGCTAAAATTTTGTGTTGTGATGTTTGTAATTCTTTGTATACTTAGTCAAATTTTATACAACTTAGTAATTATTCTTTCCATATACGTTAGCCTCTTTACTTATCGTCCTTTGTCAATTATTGCGGTAATTCTTGTCTTTTATTTTGCATTGTTAATTGCGCTGCCATGATAAGTAGTATGCATACCCTTAGCAATATTTCTGTATACATTGCATTTTCTGACTAACACTTAGACAATTCATCGCAATAGCTCTACTTTACCTTCTCTATTATAAGACTCTGCTCAAACCTTCTTTTCAAAATTTTGACTAAGTGTTTTTTCTTTTCTGTCCAAAACAACGCAATGAGGACCTTGCACATCTCTAAATCTGGGGGTGGGGAAGGTCTGAGTAGATGCGATCAAGCGGATGTGGTCATATCAGAAAAATGCGATCATTATTATAAAAAATTGAAAAAAAAAATAATAAAAACTCCAATGTCAGCGCAAGGGAAAATCCTAAACTGATAAAAGTTTAGTTGTGAAAGGAACCCACTCGTAGTTGGATGTTCGCATGACATCCATGGGAGCAAGCCAAAACAAAGGTAGGTTTCCAGGATCGACGCAATATGAAAAAAAAGAGATAAGGATAAAAGAGACAACTCCTCTGACCAGCAAAAGTAAAACTTGGCTGAGGGTCAAAAGTTGAAGTTGAGATTGATACACAACCGTAGTTGGATGCTCGCATGACACCCGTGAGAGCAAGCCAAAACGAAAGGTGTAACCATAATCAACAGTCTCTATATGATGACGCAAACCAGGCCACCGCATAAAGACGCACTTCATTGTTTTTGCAAGAAGAGGTAAAACATTCTTCTCAAAACTAGAAGGGAACTTTGAGTAGAGGTTTGTTGTAGATAAGAATAAAGTAGAGCATGTTGATGAAATGTTAAAGGATAGAAGGAACTTGCGATGCTGAGTAATTTTATAGAGGTGGAGCATTCGGAGCAGCCGATCGACGCAAAGTTAGGATGGGAATTGAGCGGAATTGCCTTAGTTGAAGATATGCTTGAGGACAAGCATATATCTAAATTTGGGGGTGTGATAACTTGTAGAAATACAAGTTATTTATGCTGTTTTATTTAGATTATGTGGCAAAAAGAAGGAAAAGTTGCTTCGATAGTATAAGAATTGGCTTAGAAATGTGAAAATTATAAAGTGTCGCAAACACACCCACTAACCCATTGCGATGGCGAAATGGAATGTCCAAGTATTTGTTTTGCAGGAAATAGGTCACCACATGCGTTAATTGCTCGAGGACAAAAATGAACAACGCATCCACAACAGCATGCGGCAATCGATCAAGAATAAAAAAGATCAATGTAATTGCAGCGCACGCGACGATCGATCATGAATTCAAGCGATCAATGCATTTCTATCACATGCAGTGATCAACAATAGATCAAAACAACTACACCGCATGCGGCGATCAATTGAAAATGTGAAGAGCAACGCATTCGCAGAGCATTCTAACAAGTGTACAGCTTTTCTATCATACGATTCTGACAAATTGATCATGGAGCAGAGCGAAATTTTCCATTACGCCATGGAAGGAATTATCAGAATTACACGATGGGACCACCAACACAGAGAGTCAGGGTCTATAAATAGCTTCCTTGAATTCATTGTTAAGGAGGCTGGTCTGAAGAGACAATACAGAGAAAATCCAGGAGAATGACGAGATAAGGCTGAAAGGTGAGTCTCTGAGCAAGAAATTATTCCCATTCCCAAAGCAGAAGCTCTGTGCAAGAGGTCACTTCTACCAGGAAAGCAAGCCTGAGAGGGAAGCTTTCCACTCCATCTCATCCACACGCCGGCAAGCACAACGTCTTCGATCGGGATCTGTGTCAAGACATTGACACGCTTTCCATATTTGTTTCTATTCTTTCATTCATCTACTGTGTTCACCTTTCTTTAATCTTTCATTCATAAATCATGTATCAAACGCTGATCTTTAGATTTAAATATCATTATTGTCATCATTATCATCTCTCTGTTCCTTTTCATACATTTATCATCCATTTTCTCCATCTTGTATCCTTAATCCCCTAGGTAAAGGGGAAGAATTAAGCGAGTGAGTTAATCCTTGTTAAGGTAATCGGGTGAATTTAGCTAAAGCATGCTCGACAGCATCTTCACCTGTGAGAGCAGAAGTGAAGATGTCATTCTGCCTATCGAGAGAAGGTTGGAAGAATGCATTAACTAAAACGAAAAGTATTTCAGAGATGGAAACAACTTTGCATTCATTAGGTTCATCCCTGTTTCACAATAGACGTATGGGAACGCGGCCGATCACTGAAAGGTGTAAGCCAAGGAAAAGCGGAACCTCAGTTGCGTCCTTAACGGGATTGACGAACTTGCGATGTCCTCTCCCTCAACTCATTATTTTTCTAATTCATTCACAAGACTTGCCACCACATTCATTGAATTCTTTTGTACAATTTTACAGCCAGTCTTCACCCTGTAACATTAGTAGTTTAGTCATTTATTTTATCATCACATTTTATTTACAATACAATTTACATTTCTGCACAAACCAAATTCTTTATTCTTTATGTTAATCCTGTCGCTAATACCACACTAGTATCGCATCTAAACAACAACAATCCCCATGTTTGACCTCGGGTCATTCTGAGAAACTTGCGTTGGAATTATACTTGGTTCCAATGTAAGAAAACTTATGACATGCACTACATCATCGCATACTACGAAGCATATCACCATCAACGCATACACATAGACCGTAGTATCGCAACAATATCTTTATCGCAAAGCACTTGAGCGCATAGAGCATCATCATATTCAATTTCATTCATAAGCAACGCATTAGATAAAGATATAAATATAAATTTAATATTACAAGTTTTTGGCGCCGTTGCTGGGGACAAGAACTTGAACCATCATTCATCAGTAGTGCATAAGCGATATAGCAAATAAAAACATCATTTTTAAATGATTGCATTACTCTCAACTAAGGTTCAGCATAATGACTTATGATGATAACAACTTTACATGGTTAGTGCTTGGAAAGTTTACATTTTAGTACAAGGTTACTGTAAAGACTTACATTTCATTATGATTTCTTTATTGAGACCTAAGCATGAGAACCTATTTTTCTTTATTAAGTCACTCACTGAGCTAGTAGCTCACCCCGTTTTTAAATGTTCTCTTTCCCCAGGTAGCGGTTGTTGGGAATGTCCTAGAACTCGCAGTTCGTGTTAAACATTATATTTTATCAATAACAATAACTTGTTGATTTTGCATCTTATTATGAAAATCCAATAAACGCATCTTTGGCTATAGTCTGAATGTTGTAACTTTATGTAATGGCATAAACAGGATCAAGTTGACAGTATATTAGCCTAAATGGTCTAATAAGTATATGGATGATCCACAAATAGTTGGTAACACTATTGGATGCGGTCCACTCTTTAGTTGTTACAAGAAGTTGTAAGGTGCTACAAACGAGGTGATCCATAAATCGTTCACGCTGAGACATGAGAGTGGAGGCATCCTATGCAATGAGTTTGCATATAGACTGGACCACAAAAATAGTCATTTTTCTTTATAACGACCGTTTACTGTTAAAACTGACTATTTCATTTATTATATAACCTAGGTTAACTCGATCTTAATCTTGAGCTAGCTATGAACTTCTGCTTGTTCGGGATTATCCTTTGATCTACAAACGGTGAGAGTAGTCCAACAGCACTGCTCAATAAGCTTACCATTTTGGGGATAAAATCGGATGAATAGCTGGGGACATAGCCTTGCAAGATGGAATTCACTCCTAGGGATTTAGGGTTAATAGATAGGATGTTTTCTTAAGTACTGACTCCAGGTATTGAACAATCAGAAGCCCACCTTCTCATGATAGAGAAAGGATTTGATTCATAGAGATTATGAATCAGAATTGTTCATTAGAGGATCAGTAGGAATTTAAGGAACATAATGTATTCACAGGGGTAAAACGGTATTTTTGATCTAGCTTTGATTACGAACAACCTATGAAGAATCGACTTACTGTTTATGGTTATTAAGTGTGAAGGAACTCTTACTCAAAAGTACCTACGAGCGGAAGTGGATCTTTCCAATTCATTATGACAGAATTATCGCATATACATTCAAAAATACTTTCATAATGCTAAAGGGATCAAGAAATCATACCAGATGAAGATTTCTCGAGTCTAAAGCCCAATCGTCTACCTTGAACAGTCACCACTCGAATAGAAGGAATCGGAGAAGATAACACTACTTAGAGCCCTCAGTATTCTTGGAGTGAGAATCCAAAGTGTGGGCTTTGTTCGGATTTGGTAGAGGGAAGGAGAAAGAGCGACCGTACACAACGATCAAGCAAGTGGGAGAAGAGGTCGTCTATCGCATAGACAGTGTGCTTGATCGTTTAGGTGAAGTATACGATCGTGTAGTAAAAGTAAATAATCGTCTATACGATCGTGTAGGAAAAGGTAAACGATCGTGTAGGAAATGGGTGAGCGATCATCCAAAACGATCGCGTAGGAAAAACTAAGTGATCGTCTATACGATCATTTAGTAAATACCGGGAGCTAAACGATCGCTTAGGAAAAAGGTAAACGATCGTTTAGATAATAGCGCGCGATGGTGTAATCGGTATTCGATCGCTTAACAATATCGTATATGTAAGCGATCGTGCAATTCTATCGTATAGACACTGATTTTCTAAACGATGACACTATCTTTTTCACAATACCCGCACACACCGAGATCAACATACCGTCTGCTATTTATAATGCACTCGTCCGTTATTTTAAACGAAGAGGCGCCTTCCCATTTCCTTTTAAAACCGTCCAATTAATGTGAACTTATCACATTCATAACTTAATTATAATATTTTTTCCTCTACTAGATATAAATCATATTTATATCCAATTTCCTCCAAATTAATGTATCTCATACATAAAGTTAATTATATCATATTTAATTAACTCGTTCAATTATATCATATATAATCGAACTCCCTCTTATCAATTTAAACATTTCAAATTGACCAAAAAACTGACTCTCAACTTGTATCCAAGCTACCAAGGGAACCTTATGAACCTATGGCTCGAATTCCAACGGTACGTGAATAGCTGACTAAACTCTTTAGTCACGATATCCACCATCCGTTAACTGCTAGGCATTCTACCAAAGACCGAAGTTGAACTCTTATTGCCATAGATGTATTTCTATATCCATTGGATATAACCAATCATCAGTACGGTGACCCTTCACAGATGCTCGTAAGTACAGTTGGGCCAAATTACCATTTTTCCCTTGTAGTTACATCTCACTTTTTAAGTACCACTGATTCCTCTAATGAACAATACAACATAATCCAACTATGTGTGAACACCTCTCGGGCCAAGAGAAGGTGTGTGGCACCACATCGTTCAAGTCCCAGAATCAACCCTTAAGGGAGCTATCTATCTCGGGGAAGGAGTGAATTCCATCTTGTGTAGCTGAGTTCCCAGCTCCCAAATCAGACGAATCCCCAAAATGGTAGGTTGAGTCAGCGTTTCTGGCCACTCACACTCATGCAAATCAAAGGACCGTCCTCAATGGCAGGAGTTCCCAACTCACTCAGGATTGAGGTCATATTACCTATGGTCATCCTAGTGAAGTGAAGTCTCAATTATGAACGGTGTTATATAATGAGACGTTAACACTTCATGGTCAGGTCTTATATAAACTCTTTGTATAGGACGCCCCTACTCGCATGTCCCCTACACAAATGATCAGGATCGGATCATCTGTGACAAGTCACAACACTTGTGACCATTTCACAAAGCGGGTCGCATCCATAACGTTACCAGGATAAGGTTTCCCTCCTATATCCATATACTATAGACCATTTTGATTATCACTCAAGACATGATCCACTTGTATGTCACCACATACATGCTTGAGTCACATACAAATAATCAAGGATTTTATGTTTATTGGTTTTTGATTTGCTCGCATGTCCCCTACACGAATGATCAGGATCGGATCATCTGTGACAAGTCACAACACTTGTGACCATTTCACAAAGCGGGCCGCATCCATAGCGTTACCAGGATAAGGTTTCCCTCTTATATCTATATACTACAGACTATTTTGGTTATCACTCAAGACATGATCCACTTGTATGTCACCACATACATGCTTGAGTCACATACAGATAATCAAGGATTTTATGTTTATTGGTTTGTGGTAAAATCTAAATGTGCAAAGTCAAGTAGTGAAGTAAATATCATTTATATTATACATCACAAGTGTTCGTACAAAGTTGTTTACAAACTACTGGACACAAGACTTTAAAGCACAAACCCCAACAAAGTGGACATAATATATCTACAGTGAGGGGAGTTCAATTATGGGCTATAGTAGAGTGTTCCATTAGTTAACGAATGGGGGTTAGATCGGACTAATGAATTTAAGCTGATTAATCTCGAATCATTGGAGCCCATGATCTATAGGTCCGCAAGGTCCCCCTACTAGCTCGTAAATGGATAAGCTTTAGAGTAACTTGAGAAATTAATTTGAAACGTTCAAATTAAACAGAACAAGAGAATATATATTTAAATAGGATTTAAATATACGAAGATGATTATTGTGCAAAAATTAATTTAATATTTGATATTATATTAATTAATATTTTGAATTAATTTATGAAATTAATTTAAGAAACTCTTTTTTCAGTTAAAATGGTTTTGAAATCATTTTATGTTTTTAAAAGAAAAGTGAAAATTAGTTTTTGCATGCCAAGCACAAAATGGAGAATGCAAATTTTCCATTATCTTCATCTTCATGCTCACACAAGTCATTAAGTTCTCTTCATTAATTCTCCAAGCATGAGCTGCAAGCCATGCACTTCACTTCTTTGCATGTTCATCTGCAATATATAAAGAAGTTTGGAGTCATTTGAGTGGGATTAATGCAGAAATTTTGAGAGAAAATCTCTATGATAAGAAAAGGGTTCTTCCTATCCGGCTGTTGTGTGTTCTTCATTGTTCTTAACCTTTTCAAGTTGTTCTTAAGTCCCACAACTCTGCCTAAAGCTCCAAGAGGATAGTAGGGTAGGCTTTGAGGTGGTTCACGGTGTTTTCTGATGAAGACTGCTGCTGTACACTCGGATTCTTGGAGAGTTCTTCAAAGGTATGATCTTAAAACCCTCTTTTTAGAAAAGCATGCTTTAGTTTCTGCCAAAATTAGTGATTTTGAATGCTTATAGATCCTTGATACTTCCGCTACATGTTTTTTAACTCTTTCAGCGGTCAAATCCTCTGAAGATAACTCTGCTTCTGCTCTGCCACATAAAGTTAGGAATTTTAGTAACCTATTAGCTAGGTGGTTACTGTAAATATTTGTACACTTGTTGTTGTTGCATATAGGCACTAAGTTTGGAAGTTAGGACACATGAGACTTATATTATAAATTCTGTAAATGTTTTATATTTAATGTTTAATGTTTGTTTGGCCATAGTGACAAACCGTTGTGTTGAGATTATATGTTGTTATGAGATTATTTAAATAGGTTGAGTAGGCAGTAAGTATCATAAAAGGGTTGATAACTACTGCAATCATGTCCTTGCCTAGGCTAAGAAAGTAGTCTGGGAGGGGGTTGTGGCACCAACGGAGGCCAATGGGTAGAATCATTAAAAACATTAGAAGGAGAGAGAGTTAGGGTGAGTTGGGATGAGTTGGCAAAATAACCAACTCAACTCCACCAACATTTAAAGTTGGTTGTCAAACATTCAGTTTGTAAAAAAATACAAACTCAATCCAACTCTTCTTGGGTTGTCAAACACCCCCTAAATATGTGCACGACAAGTGACCATTAGGCATAGGGTGGAGTTTGACAGTTTCTTAAGATAGATATATAATTTTATTACTTTTAAATCTTTTAATCTACACCATCTATTTTTTATTTTAGAAAGATTCAATGGTCCAAATTAAATCTAGTTTCAACATCTTTCCTCTCTATTTAAACTCTTCACCTTCTCTAAAATTAACAGGTCAATTTTCATTATTTTCAATCCTCCATAAAACACAAAGTCTCCATTGGTGCTCTCTCCAAGTTTCAGTTTTCTTCTTTCCATCTTATTCTTGAGAGAGACATTTTGTGTGGTGAGAAATGGTTTGTAGTGAGCTAAACAATTGTAAATCCCTCTATTAAGAGAGTTGTAAGAGTGTGTTTTTTTTTAACATTTGCAAACTTTTGTACGGGTTGCTCTTGATCCTAGAAAAAGAGCGGTTGTAACAGTTTGATCATTATTCATGGAAACGATAGAATTTTCTCTTGAATTCGCAAAATGAGCGGTGTAGCAGTTGGGCTCTAATCCGCGGAAAGAGCCGATGAGATTTCTATTTACTCGGAAAGTGGATGTAGGCCGGTTGTGCCGAACCACTATAAAATGACCAATGTTAATTTCTCTACCCCTCTCCCCCTTCTATTATTTTGCAATTAATTTGTTAATAGATTTCATTGCAATATTTGTTCTTGGAGTTAATTGCTTATATTTGTATATTTTGATTGGTAGTACTTAAATTTATATATTCATTATCAATTTTGTCATTAGAATCAAATTTGGTGCTTTAAAGTAGTATTATTAACTTCTTGATTATTTTGAGTTGAATTTATTTGGATATGTATGAAGCTGTTGTTTAAATTATTTGTTTTTCAAAAAGTTTATTAGTTTGCGTAATTAAGCCCACATATTAGTAAAAAGCTTTAACTATTGTCATACTATCCTATAATGTCAAATAATGAAAAGAAATAATAGGTACTACAATGTAGTACTAAAAAATTTTCCATTTATTTGGCACTTTGCTCAATTGGAGATCACATTACTCACAATGGGTGGAAAACACCTCTATTTATAGGTGTTAAAAGATAAAGATTCATATATTTTTATATCCCAAAAAATCTTAAAATATTGTAAAAGGTTACATTAAAGAATTCAAAGGATTAACTGAAAACTACAAGTTACACATTTAATAGAAAATGCATTAGACACGGTCATGGATTCATTGAAGGAACTCTTTAATTAAGAGTACAACCTAGAGTTACAAAATCTTATCATATGACACGATCTTAACAAACCACTAAAGAGTAAAAAATTTGGAGAATATCCATAGGACTCTCTTTGTAGCCTTATGAATAAGGAAATGTGCTAAACCGTTATATCGACGCAGAGTATGAGTGAAAGAAACTTCTCCACGATTTATTGCAAAAGACTCAACATCAACAACAATAGTTGCCTCAGTAAGATCAGGAGTTTTCTTGTTCAACAAGTTTATCACCTTCAAACAATCAGACTCCACAATCACTTGCCCATACACTAGGAAAGAGCATTAGCCAACCCTTTCCAAATAGCTAAGGTTTCAAGAATCTTAACCTCTTACGGATGAGTGATTGTCATCTTACCTGCCTACTGAACCTATTGAAGATGATCTCAAATCACCCAGCCAAGACCACCATTTTCGCATAGCATCAATGTTTATTTTCCACGTATCATGCTCTGATGGGACCCATGTTGAGCCGATAACATCCCGGTGAGCCTCCCACAGATTCTTGCCTCTCGAACCTTCCAAATTCCCCAAATCCCCTAGATGACGACCAATAGCTACACTAGTGGAATCGATATCAAACTAGGTTACTTGAAAAAGGATTTTGTTTTACACCCATAAATCTACCATGCAATCACCATCAATCGATTTAGATCAATCATGTTTCTTCAATCCAAAAGACAATCCCAATGACCCTAAGTAGTCCACCCCTAACCTATCATCACAAAGATGATCAACGTTAGATGATAGAAAAAAAGGCTAAATATCCCGAGTCACCTTACATTTCCATAGTAAATGGAAGAAATTTCCTCACAACACCACCTGCAAAAAAAAAAACACAGTAAATCATAAAGAATCTCCTTTCTAGATAAATTTGCTTTATTAGAAATGAGGTCATGATCCATTCTCCAAGTGAGGTGAATGCATTGAAGAGATCGACAAACCCAAAGGTCAATCCAGCGTACAAGTTCAACAAACCAAAGTTCAATGCAGCATACAAGATAAAAATGCCTAAATACTAATCCATCATGCAAGATCTACAAGTCAAGTTTTTATGCACGAGACCAAAAAAACTAAGTTTACTCGAGGATAAGCATTCTAATCCTCGAATCAAGTATACATATGAAAGAGAGAATCAGAGAATAAATATTAAACATTGTATCGCACCACATACAAATCAATAAAATTCAAGTTTACATCTACGAAACAAGTTTCTCTATAAATCTTGTACGAATAATGCTAATTAAATATAATTTTCCTTTTATTTGATGCGTATATAAGCCCACCCCTTTTCAATCTTCCAATTCCCGTGGATAAGTTTCTACCAATTTAGCCAATACTTAAATCATATTTGTGCTCAATATGTTAAAAATGTGGTTAATATATGCTGAACTTCGCAAGATATTATTCGGTGCATGGTTGTATCAAATACCAGTTGGGTGCATGACTATGTATGTTAGAAATTTAGTAAAAGAATGAGGTTGAGTGCGGTTTTTGCATGGAAAGTTCAAAGCATGGTTGAGAGCAAAGTTCAAAGCATGGTGGAACGCAAAGTTAAAAGCATGGTTTTCTTTGAACACATAACCATTTGAGATCTAGTAGAAGCATAGTGGTGAAGAATTCTGGTGGAAGCATACCTACTGGGCGCATAGCTAATGAAAAGCATGGTTGTTGGGAGCATAGTTGTGTTCGTTGGGAACATTTTTTGGCTTAGAATTTTATTAGTTTTATTATTAATTTGTATTCGTTGATGCTTTATTATATTTAATTATAAGAACCGAGTATTTGGACTAAAATAGGCTATTTGGAGATTAAAATGACGAAAATATTCGTATAATACGTAAAAATTTGACCTAGGTAAGAGACGGTGTGAAGATGATTGAAAAAAAAAAAAAAAAAAGTGGAGCATTAGGGCAAAAATGGGTGCTGTAAACAAAGACGAAGATATAGGATAGCGTTGCGATGCTACAAAGATTTCATGTGTGTTGTTTAAAAAAATTGATAGTATCGCAGCATTATCCTATAGTGTTACAACCCTATCCAAATTTTTAATCCTCTAGGAATTCAAGTCTTACATACTTTTGGGAAATGTTTGCATTTAAAGAAAGGTTTACAGTAGTTCTCATCATCGAATTTTGAAGCTTTTGAAGCCAAAAGAGGGAGTTTTGAGCAAAATATAAAAGTTTCTTGGTGCTAAAGCAAATTAGTGAACATCGAAGGATCAATTCCATTACGAAGACGGGATCGGTACGTCAGCTTTTCTTTTGTTCATCTTGAATTCTTTTATGTATTTTTGTATTCTTGCTATGGATTAGTCTATGAAAGTCATGTTAGGCTGAATTTTTCATAGTTTTAGAGGTAGATGAATTTTTTGACTTAATTGTTAAACACTTTGCTTCTTGAATTTTGATTTGCATTTACGCTTTGTAGCATGACCATTCTTAATGTTTTTGAATGTCTAATCAATGTTTGAATGATTTTATGATTTAAATCTTACTTGAGAGAGTAAACTTTAGAATAGATCATGCATGCTTGACTATTGTTTAAAAACACGAGAGTGATCTGATAGTAATAGAGATTATTGATGATGAAGAATATTAATGCGTTGCTTAATTATCAAGTTTCAAGCGATTAGTAATTAGTAATTAGGTGAAAGAAAAAATTGATCTTGAGAGGAACAATCTAGATAAAAGACTTCTAAACCTAGGTGTTGTGTTAATTGGTTCAAGAGTGCTAGCAATTGTGATTAATAAATGTCTTTGATGAACTCTATTCCCTAAAACGTCTCTTGTTGATAAAATTTGTATTTGATCACTTATATTGCTTTCTCAGATTAACTTAGTTTAATTTACATCTCGTTTCGGTCCCCAAATAAAGTTCGAACTATCTCTAAATAGCTAAAGGATTATCAATACGATTTCTTGAGGATGATACTCGATTATGACCATTTTAACTGTATTGTAATTTGACTCGTGCACTTGCACGTTATCACAACCGTCAGTCTAAAACTCAAACGATACGAGCCAACCATCATACAAAGAGCATAACTAAAAGATTGCGAGTCCACCACAAGCAAACTGTGGACCGAAAGGCTGATCAATCAGAAGGGTCTGATTTGTGCACGGGCTTGCAAAAGCTCAAACCACAAGCGGAAAGCACAATTGATAAGACACGGTGAGGTTGATGATGAACCTTGGTGGTCGAGCTATGAAGGATCCAAAACTAGTTGGGACACATGAAGAGGGCGCAAAACTATGAGGGGTTAAATTTGGAAAATCTACTGGATCAAGTTGACCCACCATTTACTAACAAAATAATGCAAGAGATGCCTCCAAAGTTTAAAGTACCAGTAATGATTGCCTATGACGGTTTGAAAGACCCGGTGGAGCACTTAGATACATTTTGGTCATGGGTGGACCTTCGTGGAGTTTGAGATGCAATCCTCCGAGCTTTCTCATTCCCACTTGGCAAAATGGTTTTAGAAGCTCAAGTGAAGGTCTATAACCTTTTTTTGTGAGCCAGTTCATGCTTTCATCACCCATTTCATTAAAGGTTGAGATCAGAAGAAGCTACCAACTCATCTACTTATAATTAAATAAGGCAGGCATCAGGCCTTAAGAGAATGTGTGTCAAGGTTCAACTGTGAAGCATTCCAAATTGAAGTCTACACCGATGGAACAACCTTGACTGCTATAGTTGCTGGAATTATGGTTGAACAGTTCCTATGATCACTTGGTAAGAAAGCTGCTACCACTTATTTTGAGTTACTAACCTGTGCACAAAAGTAGATGAGTGCAGGATAGCTATTTCGCTCTAGAAGAGTTACAGAAGAGAAAAGTACCCAAGATGAGAGCCACAAGGACAGAAGCTGGAAGGAAGAAGAACGTCTAGATCTAAAGAAGAGAAAAGTTGAAGATCGGTCCAATTCCCAAGATCCACAAAGTTGTAAGGGCTTACCATCTAATAAGTTTGAGCACTATACTCCTATGGTGGTTCTTATGGAGCAAATTTCAAAACAAGATAAGAAAACGCTGAAGTGACCAACTACGATTCGAGGACGCTCACATTGGAGGAATATAGACACGTATTGCCTTTTCCATAAAGATTATGAGCATACCACAACCGGCTATTTTAATCTAAAGGAAGCTATTGAGGTTCTAATTCAGAGAGATCAGTTAGAGGAATACATAGGAGAGGACAATAGTCGAAGTACAGATCATGCACAAACTAATCAAAATCATAAAGATTATACCTTAATGCCCCCACGAGAGATCAGAACAATTTTTGATGGTCAAACTGAGGGTGATTTTGAAAGCAAGCAAAAGGCCAAAACTAGACAGACACATCAATCTAGAGGCTTACAAGGTATTTTCGATGGTCACTAAGATCAAGTGACTAATTTTTCCATAGGAGGATGCAACTTAGCAGGATCAACCTTATAACATAAAAAGGACAAATTTTCAAAATTTAAAACTAAAACGAGGGATCAATTGAACAATTCATGCTACTAGCATAGTGCAAGTTGAAAATGCCAAAAAGGAAGAAAAAAAATCCACATTCTCCATATAACAAAGAACCATAAAACACATAATATAGAAAAAATAAAATTCGAACCACTCATAATTTGCTAATACCCCTCAATTTTAAAATATAAGTTAAATCTCTAACATCATAAGTTAAATCTATCTTTCTTAAATAATTTCTATAGGTTTTTAAATTCTGTGAATCAAGAGGAGGTTGAAAAGTATATCATTAAGAATGAATAAAGATTGGATTAAACTTCGAGATAAATTCTCTATGAATTATATGGAAGGAGTAGCTGGATTCTTAGAAGAAGCAAGTTTTCATGTTAATGCCTCAGAAAAAACAAGATACCCTACAAGAATTGTATGAATATAATGCAAAAATCATTAGACGGATAGAAATTCACCTATTCACATATAAAATGTCTCCCTCGTATAACCAATGAGTCTATCATGGAAAACCAGTTATTTTATTGAGAGAATTTGAGCAGACAACTCATTCAATACACACCGATGGATTAAGTAATACAAAGTTTAATGATATCAAAACTCCAAAGGAGAACTCCCATCAAGGTCTCTCTTGAGTTGAAGAACCTGAAGAGGCACTCATGAAGAGGCACGTGGACACTATAAATTCACCTATTCACATATAGGTCATATTTACATGGACACTATAAACTAGTTTAATAGAAATTATAGAGATGAACAAGAAGAATTGAGATGCTCTGTCATTTAACCATGAAGTTGGATCAATGACATTCATCAACATACATTAATCATCAACTCCTCGTGCTAACAACTTTTATGTGATTTGAGTCAACTCCTCATGCTAACGACTTTTATATGATTTGAGTTATAGACAGAGTACATGTAGAAATATTGGACCAATTGATCTATGCATGCAAGCACACTCACGAGATGGAATTTGGGTGAATAAGGATGTTGATGCACTTGTAAACTTTTTTCATTCGAAAATGATTTCATTTGAAAATTTGTTACCTACTTATTTCAATTATAATTATAGGATCAAATGCTATAGTTGCAACTTGCAAGCGATCCCAACTCTAGAAGGAAACCAATCACTTTCAAGAGAAGGAATATATATATACACGTATAAAATTTCTGTTAACACCTAAAAAGTGGAGCTTCATACGTTTCTATATACCAATCAAAATAATAGAATAAAATAAACCTACGGATATGATATTGAAGTCTGAATAAAAATACACTGCATTTAAAACTTGTATGTACATAACTGAGCCATTCTTGTACTGAATATTAATAATTTCCATATTTCTTTCTATTCAGAGTTCGGGAGTGAGTAATTTAGCTACGCTATTCCACATACCTGGGATCCAAATCTTGCACCAATTATTCGCTCGCACGGCTACGTTGTTTAAGCTTATAACCACGCTTAATGAATCTAAGTTAAGATTTTACAAAAAAAAATTAAAAAAAATCGAAAAAAAAGAAAAAGTTCACAAGTAGCAAAGATTAGCAAGCATAGGTTCGGAGAAATGATTTCAGGATGGAAAAGAAAATACCTCTAAAGAACGATATGACCTTTTTTCTTCTTTCAAAAAGAATGGCCAATATGCATATGTTCGGGTATCCAAGATATGAGCAGGATGAGTGAGTATTTGAACCATAAGGAATAAATAGGCTAGGGTTGATATGGCTAATTTTGATCATATCTTCATAACATATTCGTAGCCATCCTCACATGCTCAATATTTCAGAGACTAATTTTAAATGAACCCTACACGAAATCAACCTTTGTGGATCATGGAGAAATAAACTTCCTTCTCTTTGCAAATGTATGCTAGATCACGTTTTGGACCTCCACAACGTTCATTAACTTCAGTATTCTCAAACCAACATTCAAGTCCTATACAAATCCTAGCTATAAAAGAAGAAGCTTTTGGGGTTCTATAGAACGGAACAATGTACGTAAATTCTCTAACCTCATCACAACCTCCTAAGGAAAGGAAATCCAAAAAGATAAACTGACTTGTCATGTTATCCATCGTGATTCTAAACCACAACTTCCTCTTACTTCGAACATTGTGCAGGATGATTTGGCAAGGAATACCAACAGGTAGTCCTGGAACAAAATAAAGGGGTTTCTCATAGTCGTTATCCAAAACGACTAGTTCTGCCTTGACGTGCTCAAGGTTTTCTGAAATTTCTAGATGGTTAAGGGTGAAAGATTTGAGCAGTTTTCTAAAATCAGGTGAACTGCAATGAGCTTTAGGAGTAATCCTGCCTAAGTTCGACAATGATCTTTGAACTTCACAAACAAAAGTTGATGGCTCTTTACATTCTTCCTTAAGGAGATGTTCTATGTTGGTAGCTATGGTAGACAACTTTCTCAGAATTGTAAGATGACAACAAACTTCTCCACTTGACAACCTGAGTGTACAAGTGACCAGCATCAGTTCTAAGATATGTCGTTCTTCTTCTTTAGAGAATCCAATGAATCTACTTCTCAACTCTTTCAGCCTCCTTTCTAGCTTTCCTAATAGGAATCCCCATTCTCCAATTCTACGAGGACAACTATGTTTCGAGGACATCAATTTCCATACCTCTGCAATAAGTTTCATTATCTTGAGATACTGCAATGTAAAAGCTAAAGCACCACTGTATCTGTCTGTTCGATACGTGAATATTCCCAATGTTTCCTTGCAGAACCTGAACTCCAAGAAAATGAGGAAGTTACACCAAAGATTGAATTTATATTAGTTGTCTGCAAAGGATAAGGCTGAGAATTAATGAGAACAAAGTAATAATAATAATAATAATAATAATTGATGTAGGAAGTCTTGTGAAAATACCAATATTAGCCTTGTATTTTTAGTTTGGTTTAGTCGGAGTCTTTATTTTGCAACTTCATTGAACATTCCATTGTTTCTTTCCAACCTAAGAACAAAATTTACTAGCTCACAATTTTCAGGTAAATCATATTGGTTATTTAAATATATATATATATATATAGACTTTATCACATATTTAACAAAAGCTTCATAGTATTACCATATGTAAAGAACAAGTTATTTAATGTATAACCTCAAAAGCAGTTAAACAAAGAACTGATGTACAAACCTCAAAGTCCTCAAAGCTTCATGCAAACCTCCGGATTGAATTAGTGGCCAAATATCTTGCACCTTTAAGAGGATAGTCTTGATAGATTCTATGGCATCATCATCTTTCTGCCGCTGCTCATGTATCATTGCAGGTATCTTAAGGGAGGCAATGGCAGGCATATCGTTGACAGAATTTCCAGGTGTAGGTGAGCATGGGTCTCCCTCTGGATTAAACCCCAGATCAGATAATCCAATGTGTTTACTGTTTTGCAGCAAGTAAGCAAAAACGGTGGTTTGATCCATAATGTCACCCAAAGCATGAGAGATCCTTCCAAGCATTGTAGCTGCATAAGAAAATATTCTTGGTGGAATCCTACGAGTATGATTGTCTGAAACGGGAGCCGAAATAGCTAGAACAATGTATGCAATCACCTTCGCACTATCAAATCCAAGTTTTCCTTCAGATGTTGGGTCTATCTAAAGCAAAGGACAAGTACAAGAGAATTAACACTATCATCATCATTCATTAACGTTCACGAGTTATTTTTATAGTAACAATTTCATTGATTGAATGAAATATCCAGAGATATCCAAAGGTACAAACGAGGCCCAATCAAAGGGTATAAAAAAGGTGTTCTCGATTTGCAATAAGGAAAGAAAAACTGTGACTATGCATAGCCGGTATATATAGTTAGCTTTCTAGTTTCTATCAATATACACACATTGAAATAAAAATATGCCACAAATGCACAACCTGAAAACGGGATTAAGCAATAATAGCTAAAAGCTAATCCTAAATGAATATTTCAAGTCTATTTTGCACAGATTGACATCAGATTCTTTTAACTAGACATCAGTTTTATAAAAATATAAGGAGATTTTTTAATCAAACTAGTAATTTAATCAAGAACTTATACTAGTGACTAGAATCTCATATGTCATTCAATTTGAAAGTTAATACACAGCACTAAAGAACCAAGCTAACCTGTTCAAAAACATCCTTGATAATGGAGTCGACCATATTTACATGATTCTGACCCATATGAAATAGCACAGAGAGCACATCAGACTCATCCTAGCAATCAATGAAGTTGACAATGGCATATCAATAAGATTGAAGTTGTGTTGCATGTAGATTCTATTTCTAGAAAGGAATTGACATAGTAAATAAAACAAATCTATAGAAATTAAGAACAATAACATAAAGGAAAAAAGAATACAAGGGATGGGTCAAGGGAGGACAAAACCTGCGGGTATGATTCTAAACTTTCAAGAAGACCATTAAAAGACAATTGAAATGTCACCAAATCTGGTAGCTTTGCTACTTTAAGAAGTTTCCTTAAAGCAGATCTTACATGACCATCATTGTCATTTAAAGCACTGAGAAACTGCAAAGTGAACCAATGATGGTAAGAATAATATGAACCGAATATAGATATTGATCTTTATAATCCCATCTCAAGTATTGACACAAATAAATTGATTCACTGGATGACTTAACGTGTGGTGAACAACTTAGTATGATATTGTACATTTCAAACTTTCAACAGTGAACTACTAAAAATACAAAAATTATATACACATACAATCATAACCTGAAACATACAACAAGGATTAATTATACCATGTGCATATGCGCTTCTTGCAATTTCAAACAATTGCACATCGCCATATGATGTAATGTTTCCAAAGCTCGCAAGCGGACAGAAACTGAATCATCATTCAGGAGGTCCATCAATAGGCTTAAGGCCTCGCCAGCGAATTTAGTTGATAGGATGGTCAAATTAAATAAAGCATCGCAGGCAGACCTGCGCACCTTGAGATTGAGAGAAAGTGTCGATATCATAACCAGGTTTATTTGCAAAAATGTTTATATGATGAAAAGCATATACAATTCACTCAGAGAAAGTCTAACTTAGAAGTCAGGACTTCAATCTGTAAAGCTTCTATTCATTTCTCTCTCTTGAAAAAGCCAGTGATTGTCCACTTAAAAACATGTAAAGCTCCTATGTAATAAAATATTAAGTTTGCATGAGGATAACTCCAAACCATTATCGTATCGGTATGGTGCTTACACAAGCAAGCTGAAACAACTATAATTGATGACCTCAGCATAAAACACAAAGAAACTACAAGACTAAAGTTTGAAAAGCAAACTGTTCCATAAGTTATGATTAATTACAAGGATGGTGGAGATCAGAAAATTTTAAAATCTACAATATTGGAATATAGGGGTAGATTTCAATCAAAACATATATATCAACGTAAGTTACCTGATAGAATTCATCTTCTACACCATGCACAAAAGCCCCAGCAACATCCAACGCTGACATTTCCAATTGCTCGGTAGAGCATTGAACAAGAGATTTTTTACCCTTGAAGATACTCAAGACTCTCTTGGACACACTTTGTAAAAGAAGATCCTCGGAAACAATTTCCAGCCTCTTCATTGCATCAAATGCATTAACCCTGACCTTCATGTTCATATCTCTCGTCATGGAACATAGCTGACCAATATATACATATCAGAAGAGGCACTTTATAACTAGAAATTCAAAATTTGAAGCATTCACTTTAAGACTCGACGCAGGAAAGCACTTCATAAAGCTCACTTGGCATGGGAAAATAGTGATCATTTGCTTAAAGATCTCCAAAGAAATGTGACCAGTCCACATGCAAACACTATTAAAACTAGTTTTTAAGCACTTAACATGAGAACTGAGAAAGATAAACATGGAAAAGAGAAAGCAGATCTGAAATTGCACACAACCAAGGGAGTTAATACCTAAGAAAAATTTAATCCACCACTAACAAACAGGTCCAAATAAGTTTCACTTGATCTGCACACCACAAGAATGCTATCCGAACTATTTTTCCAAATATGAACAGTAACAGTATTCATACATGAACATTGAAAAAATGGGGATACTCGTGAATGTATGAAAAATCCACAATCCACAATCTAAATTTTTCATATTTTTCTTCGATCTTTCTGAATAACTAAATGGAATGTATAATCTCAACCAAACATCCAAAATCCAGTATTGCAAATTGCAATAATGATGTCACAAATAAGAGTAAAAGAACAGGATGAGTCAAAAGATAGAAAGTGATGTTGGGGTATTTTTGTCAAACTATGTCATCTTTTATAATTGTTCAATGGTTTAATTCTATTTTAGTTTAGGTGTGACAAAATCCTTTCCCTTTGGGTCTATTTAAAGGGACCTAGGTTTAGAATCAGTTAGTTAGGTGTGTAACAACCCTTTCCCTTTGGGTCTATTTAAATGGACTATTATCTTCATTTTGATGAATAACAACACTCCTACTTCAAGATTTCTCCAAGATTTGGGTCTACTTCAAGATTGGTATCAGAGCACCCTACGTGATAGGGCCTCATGGTGAAGGGCAATAATCCTCCTTCCTCGTCAAATGCAAAAGCATCCACCTCCCCTCAATCGATCAACATAAGATCTACTACCATCGAATTGTCTGTCAACCTGCTCAGTGAGAAATTCACAGCAAAGCAGACGTCCATGACTAGTTTGCACCAAGTAATGGAACAATTGACCAGTGAAGTTAAGAAGTTGTCGAACAACAAGGGTAAAGAAGAAGAGACTCACGACAGCCTGCAAGAAAATCAAGAAAGTGGTGGACAACAGATGGCTGAAACAAGAAAGACGAGAAAGCAAGGCCATTGTAAGGCTGCTTAACATTGCCATTGACTGCAAATCTGAGAGCGAGCTGCTTAACACTACTGCAAATCTGAATTGTAAGGTTGAACACTTCCCCTTAATCTACATGGGTTTGCCATTGGGTGGGTATCTAAAGCAATCCTTCTTTTGGCAACCGGTGTTAGATAAATTCCAAGCAAAACTGGATAAATGGAAAAGATTTAACCTTTCAAGAGGAGGAAGAGCTACATTGTGCAACTCAGTCCTTTCTAATCTCCCCACTCATTACATGTCAATCTTTCTTATGCCCAAAGGTGTTATTTCAAACATGGAAAGGTTACTAAGAAACTTCTTTTGGAGGGCCATAATGGTAGCAAGTTGAATCACTTGGTAAATTGGGCTTCAATGCAAAGGTCTATGGCTGATGGAGGTCTCGGTTTGGGTGGCTTCGAGGCAAAAAAACTTAGCCCTTCTAGCTAAAGGGGGTGGATATACATCGATGAAGAGGATTCCTTTCTGTGCAAAGTAATTAGAAGCATTCATGGTAAAGACTCTTTCAATTGACACACGATGGGCAAAGGTGGTAGGAGCTTGAGAAGTCCTTGGGTAAGCATTTCAAGATCTTGGCTGAAAGTAGAGGCTTTGGCTAAATTCAAGCTAGGAAATGGTTGTCGGATTGCGTTTTGGCTAGACTCATGGGAAGGAGAGGTTCCTTTCAATATCTTGCTTCCAAGACTCTTTAGAATTACCATTTTTCCAAAAGGGTCTGTAGCCGATCATTGGGACAACCTCTTGGCCTCTTGGTCAATTACTTTTCCCCATTTATTAAAAGAAGAAGAGGTGCTTGATTTTCAAGAGTTGCTTGGCAAAATTGCAACAAGGAGAGTTTCAGATGATTTTGATAAAAGGGTGTGGTCTTTAGCCGTCAATGGCTGTTTCTCGGTTAATTCCCTCAAAACTCACTTTCTCCTTCCTCCCCAATGGACAAAGTACTATTTTTGGCCCTTTGGAAGACGAATAGCCCACAAACGGTAAACATCCTTATTTGGGTTATGCTATTCAATCAACTGAGTGTAGCCTCTGTTTTGCAGCACAAATTGCCCTCCAGCTACCTTTCCCCATCCATTTGTCCGTTGTGTCTTCAGTTTGGCGAAGATCCCCTCCACCTTTTCTTTTTGTGCTCTTATTCAGCTTGGTGCTGGGAGAATTTGTTTTCTATCTTCAACTTATCATGGGTGTTGAGCAAAGACTTCCTGGAGAATGTGCAGCAACTTCTAGTTGGAACGAGCTTTAATAAACCCATTCATTTAATTTGGTTTAATGTGGTCAAGGCATTATTAGCAGAATTATAGTTTGAGAGAAATCAGAGGGTGTTCAACGATAAATCACTTGGTTGCCTGAATCGTTTTGAATCTGCCCGTCGTATTGCTTCATCTTGGTGCATCCTCTCCAACCATTTTAATAGCTACAGCATCCTGGAGTTCAATCTCAACTGGAGAGCATTTATCCGCCCTTCCTAATTCCGGTCTTTTTGCTCCAACAGCTGCTGTTTTTTCCTGTTCTCTGTTTTCGTTCTTCCTTGGTTCTTCCCACTATGTTGTTCTCTCTTGTACCGCCCATTTGATTGGTCTAGCTAAGCAGTTTGCGTTGTTTTGGCAGCGTTTCAACCGTTACTCTTGTCCTTTTTGTGTATGACTGTATGGATTTTGGATATGATGAGGGCGCTATGGGAGTATCAATCTAGTTGAGATGTTCGGATGCACTTGTTGATCCTTAGGCCTATTGCTCATTGTATAATACTCTTGTACCTTGAGCTTTTGTTTCACCATTCAATTAATATAGAGACTCGTTTTCTTTTTTTTTTTTTTAAGAAAAAAAAAAGAATTCAAAGAACAAGCACATTCTCCTCCAAGAAATCAGCCAAGAAGCAATCATACACAATTTCTTGAAGCCAAGAGAGGTCCGAGTGGTGTATTAGGTTCCTAACAAGCTCAACTTAAGTGAATTCCACATAATTGGATAGGATATGACTCAGAATCTTCTAAAGAAGACATCCAGCTGTGGCTAGATAGCCATTGTTCCCAGCGGGTTTTTCAACGGTTTCAAGAATACCCAACTTATAGGTACTATGGACAAGGAACCTTCCAAGATTGCCAAGATTATAGGCATAATCAGCGTGGACCACCATGGAGACAAGAATTTGCCAACATACAATGGAAGAATGAATATTGAGAACTTTTTGGAAGTTAAAGAGGTTGAAAGTTTTTCGAATATATGCGCACTCCAGAGAACAAAAAGGTTAAATAAGTATCTTTCAAATTAAAAAGTGAAACGTCTGCATGGTGGGATCAGTTGCAATTCAATCGGAAATTGTATGGGAAGCAACCGATTACAAGCAGGCCGAAGATGTTGCATTTGATGAAGAAGAGATTCTTTCCAATTAATCATGATGTAGAGCCAATTTCAACACTGCAAACAAGGGAATCGTTCAATTAAAGACTACACTATGGAGTTCCAGCGGCTAAGTGCACGAAATCACCTTGCAGAAAATGAAAACCAACAGATTGCACAATTTCTTGATGGCTTGCGACTAGAAATTCGGGACAAAGTCCATCTGCACCCTATGACATGTCTATCTGAAGTTGTTTCCATTGCAACAACGATTAAGGATGATGAGTTGCAAAGACAGAAACGCTGGAGCTCTAGACAAACGACGTGGGACAAGGCACCTACACAGACCAAGAAGCAGACAAGTGACAACCCACAATATACTGCATCAGTAGCATCTTCATCCTCTAAACCAAAGGAGCCAACGAAGACAGATCCTCTAACAAAAGAGACTTCTTCTACTCTTCAAACCACTAGTCCATATAATAGACCTAATCTAAGAAAATGTTTCAGGTGTGGACAGCTGGGACATCTATCAAACGATTGCCCCCAACGTAAAAATTTACCATTCAAGAAGTTGAGGAAGACAGTGACAATCAGGAGGACATGGATGACTTTCAGGTGACAAACCCGGATGAGGGAGACGAATTATCATGTGTGGTGCAGAAAACCCTTCTCAGACCAATCACAAATACAAATCCTCAACGCCATGCCCTGTTTCGAACGCGCTGCACAATCAATGGGAAGGTATGTTCAGTAATCATTGACAGTTGAAGCATGGAGAATATGGTATCTAGGAAGCTAGTGCAGGCGCTAAAATTAAAGGTAGATCCTCATCCTCACCCATACAAAGTGGGCTGGATAAAAAGGGAGGATAGGCCATGGTAAATGAACTTTGCACAATACCTCTATCCATTGGAAGTCACTATAAAGATCAAATCATTTGCGATGTGATCGACATGGATGCTTGTCATGTTCTCCTTGGACGCCCTTGGCAATTTGACAACCAAACATGCTACCATCCTCAAGAACAGTGCTCCCCAAACCTAATAGGCCATCAAGAGCAACTTTCCTAACATATGGATATGGATCTTTCGTAAACCCTAGGAAAACAGGTTTCCAAACAACAAGCAATCCAACGTGTTTGGGAGAAATATATTAGGGAGTAATCTCGTTTTGGATGAAAATGAGAAGTTAAGAACAACAACATAAACAAAGGATTAAAAAATTTTCGATGAATGAATTTAAAAAATCTAGAGAAGTCAACAATATGTTAAATATAAACTTACATTCACAAATATTTCATCAGACAAATGTTGTTTCCTCCCTGGACTATGTGCCGCAAGCATTAGACCCCAAGTTATGACCTGGATCAATCGTCAAGAGCTATTACTAATAAAGGAACGTGATATTATGTGATATTGCGATGGCTTGATCTCAATAATTAAAAAATTAAGTTTATTAACTAGAAATCATCATCAATTCGTCAAACACCTATGTACACATCAAAATAATGGACAATGAATCTTAAGGAATTGTGATTTACTACCCAACCGAAATTATTTCACCAAATTTTTTGTGTAATAAAAGAAGAGAAATAATGGAGAGATATTTGCAAAACAAGTGACTTACAACAGAAACTGCAGCTGACCTAACACAATCCTCCATGTCGTTTAGAAGTTCAATAGAGCGGCAATAGCAACCTTCAATCATGCTACCATCCTCAAGAACAGTGTTCCCCAAACCTAATAGGCCATCAAGAGCAGCTTTCCTAACATATGGATACGGATCTTTCGTAAACCCTAGGAAAACAGTGAATAACAATGATGGCCTTAATTGGAACCTCTCAGCGTTGTTGAGAAGCCAAGTCCTGATGGACACTGAAGGACCAAAGCAAAGCGAGAGGAATGACTGATCGTCGAGTTCGTTAATGGCAGAAACAAGTTCTAGGTCCCGCTCCTCCATTTATGCTGTGAAACAAAGGTGAAACTATATAGAATTTGATCGTCGTCAATGTAAATACAAAATGGAAAACAACCTGGAATGAAGCTTGGCTTGGTCGTCAACTCAGTCACGATGAGAACAAATATGATTGTGGTGTCCTTGGTTCTATTGACAAGCAAAATAAAGCAAAGAGTTGGATTGCTATGATGCTGGTCGATGAAAAGTGAGAAGGAGAAGAAGGGTATTGCAATTTGAAAAAACTTCATGATCAAGACAAAATTGCAACAATAAATAATCAAATGGCTAATTATTTAAAAGTCATTTTTTGAAAATCACCCTATTGATGTCGAAGTTTGATGAGAGTGAACCCATCTTTTTGGTAAGGAAAAAATAAAAAAATAAAAATAGAAGTTTCAAAAGTTTTTTACAGTCACTCTTTGGTCATTTTTTAAAGGGGTTGCATTGGCAAGCTCTTGGTGATTTTAAAGGGGTAGCATTGGCCACACCTAATTAGCTACCTTCCCGTTTTAATTTTCATGTTTATTGATCAGAGATTGTTCTAGAGAAAATCCTCCAACGATTTAGATCCATGTCCATAAATAGAATACCTGTAGAACCCAAAAAAAAGAAAAAAGAAAGAAAGAAAAGAAAAAACTAAGAAGCCCACAACAGTTGGTCCAAATTAGCCCATGGTGAAAAAAAAATTGAGTTAGGATCATCGTTTTGATGCTAATGGCATTCCAACAATAGCTTTACTTACCTCGAAATTATGCCCAAACGTGTTATTATCCAAGCAAACAAGACTCTCTAGAAACCTTGAATTAAACCCTATAACATAAACCAAATTTAATATTTAACATTTAAGGTCTAATTCCAAACATAAGTGTATTCCAAAAGTCTCCAAACAACTCTTACTCAAAGTGTAGCTAAATCCAAATCCTCTTCCAAGTGTCTCTAGAAACCTTATTAAACCCTATAACATAAACCAAATTTAATATTTAACATTTAAGGTCTAATTCCAAACATAAGTGTATTCCAAAAGTCTCCAAACAACTCTTACTCAAAGTGTAGCTAAATTCAAATCCTCTTCCAAACTCCAAACAATGAATCCAACCTATGCAAAATTCAATACTAAGGATTATAAACCAAATTTCCAACAAGGAATATTAAATCCAAATGGTTTCAAAGCCTTACTTCTTACCAAAAACGAACCACACACTCTTGAACTTTGAAATACAACGCTAACAACCACCAAAACTCGAATCTAAGACCCAAATAAACAAGAACCCAAATTCACCAAAAACTCGCCAATCGTTCTCAATTCCTGTTGGACAGCAAGTTAATTCCCCTTCAAGACCTCGAATGTACACTCGAAACTTGATGGGCAAATGGATTCTAGGCCAAACCTTAATGGATCACCAAAAACCATCCAAAAAGGCCCCAATCAGAAAGTCAAAATCTTACCTAACACCCAAAACCACACTGGCGGCTAAGAACAGCAGCGACGTGGCGGAGGTGAAACCATCGACGATCGCGGCGGCGGCGGGACACAGTGAGACAGGGAGAAACGGAAACACCTGCAGTCGACAGCCGCGCGGTGGACGGCGACCTGCAGACGATAGATTGAAGTGGCGGCGTTGATCGACGGCGACAGACGTGGGCGGCGGTACCTGCAGCAACGAGAGGTTGAAGCGAGTGTGGGATTTCGAATGGGTGGGTCTGGCGGCAGTCCACGAAATTTCGAAGGTTTGATTTCTTTCTTTTTTTTCGCTAAATTATAAGAAAAAAAATATCCTTGAACTTTATACATGTGTCAAAAATAATTTTGAATTCAAAAAAATAAAATAAAATACTTTTAAAAATTTTAGAAAGAGTTCAAAAATATATGAAGTATTTGGCTCACTAACTTGAGTTGAGTTGATATAATATACAACTCATTATTTGGCCCACCAACTTTAAGGGAGTGGGGCTTTGAGTGGGTTATAATAGTCAATGTTTATTATAGTCAATGAGTTATAATAGTTTGTGTTTGAAGTGCAGATTATTTTAGTCTGTGTTACAGATTATTATAGTATGTGGTATGGTAGTCTATGTTTGGTGTGCAGGTTATTATAATATGTGGTATAATAGTATGTGTTTGTTGTGCAGGTTATTGTAGTCTAGATTATAATAATCGGTGTTCGGAGTGCAGATTATTATAATAGTCGATTATAATAGTATGTAAATAAATGCATGTTATCTTAGTATATGCAATTGATTCTACTTTTTCATATATCAAAGGAAAAAAAATTTAAATGAAATATCATATTTTCACGAACCTAAATAAAATTGTTTGTTCCACCAATTTGTATAAAATGTGTTGAACATTGCATTGTCCATTCCACCAATTTTAACTTGGTTTGACGTATCAAACTTTGTGAGCATGCAACAATTACAATTATATTCTCTTCAAAGGATACTAATCATTGCCCAACACATTAATGTATGTAGAGATAGAGAAATTTCACAAACAATAAAAAAGAAAACCAGATCACATTCATGTTCATCAAATAGTACGGAGTCAAACATAAAAAATATTATAAAGTACAAGTCATAATTTAGATATATCCAAATTAAACATGGAAAAGCAGGTGACGAAAATAGTTGGTCAGGCGTTGTCTAGAAGAAGAAGCTCATAATACTCCAATTTCATATCCACTGGAACAGACAAAAAACTCTCCGTATTATGCACATTGCGGAATATGATATTCATAACTTCACCTTATGTCGGGTTTGCAGTTCTGGAATATTGCTAAGTTCATTCACAACCTTGGCACGTAGCTAAACCTCTGTTGCACGCTGCTCTTTCAGCCATTCGGCAATGGACTTCAGTTGGTCATTTACAAGTTCATTGCGTTGGTCATTTGCAAAGTCCATTGCATTCTTAAAAACCTCAACCAACTCAGACTGATATCCATGACGCTTTCTCTTACTATCCCTTGATGAATTGCCTCATTCGGAACCAAAACCAGTCGGGGTTCCATGAAACTCATCTTGTGACAGGTCATGTTCCTATGAATCATCAGTAGAAGCACCTTCATGCATACGCCCTGGCACATTTGAGGCCATGTCACCAGGTGTCTCTGCCCCTTCTCCAGTTGCCCAGTCCTTGTCGAAGACGTAGGCTAAGTTATCAAAATATGGGAATGACTTGTTCAGGAGCCCTTTTGCTACAGGATGGCTCTACATGGAGAGTATGACTGGTCAATATAACGGGTGACGATGAATGAANCTTTACCCTTTCTCCAGTTTCCTGGTCCTTGTCGAAGACGTAGGTTAACTCATCAAAATATGAGAATGACTTGTTCAGGAGCCCTTTTGCTACAGGATGGCTCTACATGGAGAGTATGACTGGTCAATATAACGGGTGACGATGAATGAAAAAAAATGTTTATGAAATTTTACCTTCACCCAACCATCGAATGTCTCTTTCTCCGCAGTGATGCATTGGAATTCTTCATTCCAACTGAACCCGCTGCATGTCGGTCCTCGCATTTCTGTTATAACTTGGTACGTTCTTTTAAGGCTCCTTATCCTACAATCTATGGTGGAGGTCCCTTGTATTCTACAGCCAGGTATCCTATCAGCCATCATACGCTGTAACTGTGTCAGGTACCTAGGGCGAAAGGTCTCGTTGTCTGATCTCCAACCACCAGATTCAACCAAAGTCACGAAACATTCCACTAGCTTCGACTCTTTCTCCCTCGTCCAAGTGTGCTTTGGAGCTCTAGAAGAATTGTCATCCTGCTACATGTACACCATAGTACAATTTAAGTAGTAAAGAAAGAAATTGTATAGTAACGTGTTATTTACAATGTATAAGGTAGTAAATCTAATTATATTAAGAAATTTGGAAATTGATTTACAAAATCGCATACATGAAATTTTAAAAATACATTGTAAAAGCCACAAACTAAGCATGAAGCTACTGATTGTTACGTAACTCCCAGTCAGAAAACATATTATGTGCCAATTCATCTCTCCATTGTGTCCATTCGTTTGAACTCTCAATATAATTGATCTCATCCCCCACAAATGGGAGCAGCATGTGAGTCCACCTCGTCTAGGTCCTTGGACATTTTGACAGTATTCATCTCCCAATTAATAAGATTATGAAGAAGGCAACACGACGTGATCGTCCAAGTTTGGACTTGCACAGGGTAGTATGATTTTCCGCGGAGTATTACCCATCTCCCTTTCAACAACCCGAATGCCCTCTCGATGACATTCCTCACGAAAGAGTGTTTCATGTTAAAAAATTCTCTTGCAGTTGTTGGTGCATTCCCTCATCCACGCCATTCCGAAAGATGATATCGCTCTCCTCTATATGGTGCCAAGAAGCGCTCCGCATTTGGGTACCGAGCATCACATAGATAATAATACCCTATACAATGTCCAAATGTATGAAATCATAATCATTGAGTACTACGATGTACGGCAAGAAGTTGTGCATGAAAGTTATTACCCTTCGGAACCTTCAATCCATTAGGTCGTGATATTGCATCTCTAAGAACACGAGAATCAGCTACAGAACCTTTCCACCCAGGTAAGACAACCATGAAATCGCCATTCGTGTCGCAAACACCAAGAACATTCGTGGGGATTTCACCCTTCCTCATCCTGTACCTTGGTTGACCAGTTGCACTCATGTTACCTTTATGTACGTACCATCTAACACACCTAGACAACCTGTGCGAACACAATGTATGAAATATTCATATACATAAGTTATCTAAACTAGACATCGATAGCCCACCAACATTTGTTTAGTTTCATTATACCCTAAACCATCTCCATCTCGGATCTATACAGGAGGTTGTGATTGGCAAAGGTTTTTTCAACAGTACTTCATGTAGTCGTAAAATGACATTGAGAATGGAGTTGAAATGCCTAGAAATTGTTTCACCCGTCCTAACAAACTGTCTACGAACTACTATATTCTTAACATCATGGGCTAAGATATGTAGAAACATGGCGACCATCTCCTCAACATCACAACTGTTCCCACTAATCCGCCAGTTATCCTTGGTAAAGTACATAAAATGGCAAAATATCTTCTATCCATTCCCGTGTTTTCATGACAACTTAAATCAAACTCATGGATTAGTCGAAAGTATGCTAATCACCTAATATGATGTGGTAGATATTCTATCCTCCTATGGAGGTTGAGTAACAATTCTAGTATAAGCAGTAATTGACGTTGGGTAGTTGTGAACACTGTTAGTATGGTTAATACTTCTTGGGGGTCCATTATACCGTAGATTACGAAAATTAGCTCCTGAAACATTTATTCGTGAGTGGTTTTTCAAATTTACAAAAAATATAATTTCAAATGTGTACAAAATTGTATGATATAGCTTAGTAATAGTAGTAATAGTAGCTTGCAATACTTTTTAATGTTTAATGTTAAGATTGAAACTTTTATCTAAATTTAGAGTGCAATTGGATGAAATTTAGGGGGCGTTTGGAACTAAAACTTAAAGTACATTAGTCTGGAACTAAAATTAAAAAGTACATTAGTAAAAGTATATCCTCTACATACAATTTTGGAACTATTACTACTATTACTAAGCTATATCATAATTTTAGTTCCAAACAAGAATATAATTATCATGAAATTTTAAATGCATGCAAAATTGTATGACATAGTTTAGTAATAGTAGTAATAGTAGCTTGCAATACTATTTAATGTTTAACGTTAATACTGAAACTTTTATCTAAATTTAGAATGCAATTGGATGAAATAAAGTGAATAGTGTACCATTTAGCTTAGGTAGGTCATAAGTAGGAAAAGAGGTAATAAGTACACCTTGGAAACCCCACCTAGTGAAATAAAGTGAATAGTGTACTATTGAGATTGGGAACCAATACCTAGTGAAATAAAGTGAATAGTGTACCATTGAGATTGGGAACCAAACACATCAATTCACAATTGTTAATCACATCAACAAGGTACTTGCAAATCACTATTCTAAGAACCACTACTTGCAATCAAACTAGAGTAAACTAAACAAGTTAGGAACCAAATAAGAGTTATGTCATAGTTGCAATGAGATTGGAAAAAAAACAAGGAAGCCAACAAACAATCAACTACCCTAGTATTATGCTTAGACAGTAAGAACTAGCCTTAGAACAATGAAATTCTTTCTTACAATGAAATTCTTTCTTACAATGAAATTCTTTCTTAAGTCTGTTTTGAATTTTAGATAATATGATGTATCATGATAAATCAGATACATTGATCATTAGAGTCAATGCAAAAAGAGTCATCAAAATAGTAGCATAATAATCAAAGATCGATAATAAAAAATCAATAACCATATATAAAAAACAACAGCAATGCAAAAAGAGTCATCAAAATAGAGGCAAAATAATCAAATGCCAAGAACAGTAGCAATGCAAAAAGCGTCGTCGAAATTGGTGCAAAATAATCAAAGACCAATAATCATATACCAAGAACAGAACACTGAAATGAAGCATAAAGACCGATAATCAGACAAAAACAGTCATTGAACATAATAGATACATTGATCATCAGAGACCGATAATCAAAGACCAAGGACAAAACATTGAAATCAAACATAGAGCAAAATAAGCTTACATTTTGTCAAAAAAAAAAGAAAGAAAAAATATACAGTGGCTCATCATCGGCTGGTGAAGAGAAAGAAGACTTACCATTAGATTTGATAATCCTACCAAGATTCAAACACCATCCTCCATCCCTTACCATGCTCCAAACGAGGATCTCCATCCCCTACCAAGCAAGATTTGAGCTCCAACGTGGTTGTACGACTCGAACTAAGATAGACAAAAGGAACTACACAAAAGATTGGAGAACCGAAAGAAGCGGTAAGGGGAAACCCTCATTTGGAGTAAAGAGAGCAAAGAGAGCCAAAAGAAATGGCGTTCGGAACGGCAAGATGAAAGAGGACGGGTTATGGATCTAGAGAAAAAAATAGATTTAGACTACTAAACATACCATAGTCTAGATCTACGAAGGATTTCTTCAAAACCAACTAAAGAGAATCACAATGGCAGTCGATCGGCAGGAACGGAGAAGAGGAAGCTCTAGAACCCGCCAGGAATGACACTGATTGGGAACAATGGTGAAACCCTAAGGAGAAGAGATGAAAGGAAATAGAGCAAATAATCAAACGCTAATAGGAGTAAGGAAAACAAGGGAAAGTAAGGAAAATAATTGAAATAGAGGTAAAATAATTGAGTATCGTGTAACATGCTTAAACGGGTTTTGAATTCAAATAATCGAGTATAAAGTAATCGAGCATCGAGTATGACATTGATATGATCGAGTATACGCATGTCGATTGCAGGCATATCAAGTGACCATGAAGCTGGGTATTGAATGACCTTCAAACTTGTTTTGAATTCAAAATAATTGAGTATAAAGTAATCGAGCATCGAGTATGACGTTGATATGATCGAATATACACGTGTTAATTGCAGACGTGTCGAATGACCATGAAGCTAGGTATCAAATGACCTTCATACGTGTTTTGAATTCAAAATAATCGAGTATAAAGTAATCGATCATCATACATTGATATGATTGAGTATACACATGTTGATTGCATGCGTATCGAGTGACCATGAAGTTGGGAATCAAGTGACCTTCAAACGGGTTTTGAATTCAAAATAATCGAGTATAAAGTAATCGAGCATTGAGTATGACGTTGATATGATCGAGTATACACATGTCGATTGTAGACTTATCGAGTGACCATGAAGCTGGGTATCAAGTGACCTTGAAACATGTTTTGAACTCAAAATAATTGAGTATAAAGTAATCGAGCATCGAGTATGACGTTGATATGATCGAGTATACACGTGTCGATTGTAGCTATATCGAGTGACCATGAAGCTGGGTATCAAGTGACCGTGCATCGAGGAACATGTGACGAGCCATCGATGATCGAGTAATTAGAGTAAAATAATTGAGCGCATAGGAGCAAGGAAAATGAGGGAGAGTAAGGAAATGGATCAAAATAAGAAAGCACTTAAGGGGGCATTTGGGCTCCAACTATTTTAGTTGAAGCCTCAAACGTTGGGTGGGCTATGGGCTATTATAGCCTACCCACCCAACTATAAATAGGGAGCCCAAACACCCCCTAAATGTTGGTGAAGTTGAGTTGGTATATTTTACCAACTCACCCCAACTCTCTCTTCTTCCCATGTTTTTAATGGTTCCACCCATCAACCACTGCCACACTCCGAGAACGAACTCTGGGCTTTGACAACCATCTCAGATGACAACTCCGACGACCAACTCTAGGCTCTGACAACCACCTCCGATGACAACTCCAGCAACCAACTTCAAGCTCCGACAACAACCTTTGATGACAACTCTAGTAACGAAATCTGAGCTTTGACAACCTTCACGCGACCAACTCCGACAACCAACTCCAATGACCCAACTTCGATGACCACCTTCGCGACTACTAATGACATGCAGAAATGCATGTCATCTTAGGTCTTTTATTTAGAATTATGAAGGTTGTTAGGCAGAATATGTGTTGATCATGATAGGAATTCACAAGAATATGAGTTTGCGTCGATCAGCATGTTGAAACTCAGCTAACCTGTTATTTTGCGTTCATTATGCGTTCAATGTTTTATCTTTGTAGCTAATGCAGGAGATGAACACAAATGCGGAAACTAGACCACCACATAGACGACCGCATATGGAGAAACACTCCATCGCAAAGGCAAACGCATCGATCAACGCATGGATGTTGTGGTAACCAGCCGTATGCGTCTATCGCATGAGAGTTGCGCTCGTCAAGCAAATGCGGTCATCATGTAGAGTTGTGGTATTAAGCGAATGCGGTTATTGAATGATTGCGGCTGCGCAACAACGTATCTAATGGGATCAACACAAGATAGGTGGAATGAACGCATCAACGCATCTACCTCGAGAAAATCCAAAGATGATGTTGACATTTCACCTACCACGCCGTTAGTGGTAGAGGATCAAAAAGGAAGAACGCATCGAATGTCAGACTTAGAGCAGTCCAATTAATGTTGTCGGCAACCCAAGCTCTATAAATAGAGGCCGAAGAGCTGAAATTCAATCATCCGGAGATTATCCCTCAACTGGGGATTTTCCCCACGATCCAGACAAAATGCGTGAGAAGGCGCTTGAGAGTTCTTCACCATTCCGAGTGACGACTGGAGCCTTCGATCGGAGCTAGATCTCGAGAGAGTCAGCTTCTATGCCCATCCATGGCACTGCTGGTAGCCTTGACACACATCCGCTGGGAGCAAATCTTTGCTTCCAGCTGGTCATTTTCTTTCCTTTCTTTTTCTATATTGTATTGTATGATATTTTGAATTAAGGAATTAATACAATCTGTTTCCAATGCACTTCTCTGTTTCCTTCAACTCCATCTCCATCTTCTTGCTTAGAATCTTTACTTTCATTGCAACACTTAGTGGGATTACTTGGGTATTGTATACTTAGTCATGTGGATTAGGAATATGAATCATGTAGCAACCCACCGAGAGGTATACGTTGCGTGAGTGTGTGAATAACCTTATTTGCTTAGTGTGAAGCTACTGCAATGCCTGTCTATAGGCTAACGCATTGCTTGTCTATGAGTGAAGTCAGCAACAATCAACTGCCCGAGAGGGTAAGTGGTTGGACGCATTAAGCAAGGTATGTGTTGTTCACTAGGGATAGTAACAATCTTGCGTCAAGCAAGTTCATGCGTTTGTCTTGTCTTAGGTTGTGCCCAACACCCCTTTAGAGTTACTCGAGAGAGAGTCTAAAGAAAGAACCTAATGACTCGAGAGAGCTAGGTTAGAATCTAGACTCGAAAGAGCGAGATTAGATCGGCAAAAGCAAGAGATAGGGACTTAGAGATAAGCTCTGTTTATCAACACTGCATCGCATGCACCCTAGGAATAGGAATGATGATATGTGGTCGCCTTGTTTGTGTATCATCACATAGACAAGAATTAGAGGCTTATGTATAGGCCCTATAGACACCTCTGTACATACATCGCATGCGTTCTAGCATTAGAAGCCGTAGCATTCGCCCCGAGAGGTGGTTTACTATTATATGAGTGTTGCATGATCGCATTAGTTTGCGTTGACTAGGGTTGCCCTTGTGGTCACTTTTAAGGATTGCAATGAAATTATCTCTGCATTTTATCTATTTCCCATACATTTATTTCATGTCCCAAGGTTTGTCGCATCTCAACCTTTCATGCATATTCTCATTGCGTTGTCTGTTAAATAGGAGTAGGAGTAGGATTAACGTAGCAATATCCCCTCCATTCTTTTATTCAACCACCACATGCACAATCACCGCAATCATATAGTTACAAGTCCCTGTGTTCGACCTCGGATTATCCGAGAAACTTGCGTTCATGTTATACTAGGCGTGACCGCAAAAAAACTTGCGGCAGGACGCATGGTCATCGCATACATTCGTTAACGTATTTCTCATTCCAACACATGACCATCGATGCATCACTATCAATGCCTATCTTAGGAACATGCATCGCATACTGCGTCCAAGGGAAGTTGGTTGTCGAGTAAAATTGACTTCCAATTTCCCATCATCAACTACCAACTCCGACGACCAATTGACTCCAACAACCAACTCCGACAACCATCTTTGTAGGCTCCGACAACCACCTCTGACTATAAAACTCTGATGAAAATCACCTTCGATGATCACCTTTGAACGAGCAACTCCGATGACCAACTTGAAGCTTCGACAACCACCTTTGACGACAAACTCCGACAACCACTCTAATACTACCTTCATGCGACTAACTTCGGGCTCCAATAGTCACCTCCGACTACAATCTCCAAAGAAAATCATCTTTGATGATCAACTTCGATGACCACTTTCGCCCAACCAACTCTAGGATTCGAAAAGCACTTCTGATGACGAACTTCGACAACCAACTCCAAAATACCTTCACGTGACCAACTTCAGTCTCCGACAACCACCTCCAACTACAAACTCTAGCAAAAAATATCTTCGATAATCAACTTCGAAACCACTTCCGATTACTATAAAATTGATGACTGTCAAAGTATGTTGTAGGGTTGTTGATTATATAAAAATATTATTTTGTCTACATTAAGTACAATATTCATACGTAATGAATTCACATATCAAATTAGTGTTAAGAATATTTAGACGAAAAATATGTATGTAATTAAAAAGTATGTAACATATAACAAAAAAAATCATAAAATATAATTTTTTTTCCTAGAACATTTTCCAACAAGAATTAGTGAAAAATAGAGATTTGTTCTCTAATGATCCTCCAAATTTAGAGGAAATGAAAGTAAAACTGTTGAAGAAATGTGGTGATATTCCATTGGCTGTTACGATAATGGGAGAGATTTAATTAAAAAAATTTATGACATAGTAAAAATATAGAGCTAACAATAGGAAGAAGAAGAAAAAGAAGATGATAATGAAATTCATGGAGAAAATTAGTTAGAATCAAAAGTTTTGATTTCGCTTTAGTTTATCATTTTATTTAACCACATTTCTATAAGAAATATAATGAGTTAATTGTTGTTCATTGCCCAAAAAAGAAAGAAAGAAAGAAAGAAAGAAAAGTTTTAAAAATTAAAATAAAAAAAATTGCAATCCATATTTTATTCAAACAAAGATGGGTAGAATTATTGAATAAAAAAATTTCAAAACAAAAATAGTAATCATAGTTTGTAATGTTAAACATTATCTCCAACCTTTGGGTTTGTTGTTTGTTGGGTTGTATATCCGAAAACTCATAGTTTATAATGTTAAATATTTTTCTATTATAAAAAAAACACTTATATTTACTATTTAAGACTGGCTGTTTCAAATCGATGACCTAGATAACTCGACCTGATTCCCGAGCTAACTATAGACTCCTATTTGTTCGGGATTATCCTTAGATTTGCATAGGTGAAGGTTGGCTCAACAGCGCCGGCTCAATAAACCTCCTATTTAAGGGGTAAGATCAGGTAGATAGCTATGGACATAGGGTGTAAGATGGAATTTACTCCTACCCGATTTGGGGATAGTAGAGAGGTTATTCTTTTAAGTATTAATTCAAGATCTTGAACAAGAGATCCCACCCTTTCATTGGCCCGAGAGGGACTCGGTTTAGTGATTCGATCACAAATGAATTGTATATTAGAGGATTAGTGGGACTTAAGGAGCAAGATATAATTTCAGGGGTAAAAAAGCATTTGACACAGGTGTTATTGTGAACAACCTGTGAAGGGTATGATAGTCAAAATGAGCAAAATGCGGAAGCTAATAGTATCATTAAGCACTCTAATTACACTTAATTTCAATTTAAAGCATGCTCTGAAATAGTTTTACAAAAAGAGGGATTCATAAGTGTATACCTCTGTAGAATCACTTTAATTCCTTACTGAATTCCACGAATTTGATCTCTAAAACTCTAGTAGACCACCAAGAGAATCTTCTCTACTATCCTCAGCCTTGGATTGAGTGGTGGAAACTCAGAATTTTAAGGGAATTGAAGGGGTTTGAGAGAGTTTGAAGGCAATAACAACTTCAGCTTCAAAATCTCAGAAAAATCAAATTGCATGAGCCTCATAAATCTAAATTATGAAGTATTTAACAAGCTTAAATATGCAAGCACTCGTACATTTAGCAAATTAACACCTCAATTAGTACTAAGTGAGTGGGCAAGGTGTCAAAATGTGGAAAACCCCACTACCAACATAAAATGTTGGATTTTCCCACTTTCAAAATCATTTTTCAAATTAAATTAAATTTAACTTAATTAAGTTAAAATAAAATTCATTTTTCTAAAAAAATTGAATTTTCTAAATTTGAATTTGATTTAATTTAAATAATTAATTAAATAAAATTTAATATCAAATATTAAATTAATGAAACACCTAATTCAAACATGAATCATATTCATGTGTTCAATGTTTAAATCAATATTTAAATATTTTAAAATCTCCAGTTACGTTTAATTTCTATAAATTTAAACGTTTAATTATATCGAATATAATTATCCAAACCCTAAATTGAATTTGAACTTTTCAAATTCAAACCTTAATTCCAAATTTGAACACTTAAACTTTGCTCAATTTTCTAATCCAAGGTCATATCTTTTACGAGCTAGTAGAGAGACCTTATGGACCTACAGATCATGAGCTTCAATAATTTGAGATTAATTGGTTAAGCTCTTTAACCCGAGTTAATCAATATTCGTTAACTACCAAGACATATCACTATAGCTCGATGGTTGCACTCTTCGCACTATAGATATATTTATGTCCATTTGATTTAACCATAATCAATAAGTCGATCATTCACAAGTCGTTCATATTTATTGATGGGTCAAAATTATTGTTTTACCCCTGTAAATACATCTTGTTCCTTAAGCTCCCACTAATCCTCTATTGAACAATTGGTTTATAGTCCAACTAATAAACCATGTCCCTTTTGGTCATGAGAGGGTGGGGCCCATTTGTTCAAGACCAGGAATCAGTATTTAAGGGAACAACCTACCTGCTAACCTTAGAACGGGTAGAAGTGAGTTCTATCTTGCAGGATTATGTCCCTAGCTATCTATTCGGTCTTATCCCCAAAATGAGAGGCTTGTTGAGCAGTGTTGTTGAACTACTCTTACCTATGCAGATCAAAGGATAATCCCGAATAAATAGGATTTCATAATTAGCTCAGGATTAAGATCGAGTTACCGTAGGTCATTGAATTGAAATAGAAGTTTTAACAGTAAATGGTTGTTATAAAGAAAAAGTGACTATATTGTGGTCTAGTCTTAAGCAAAACTCTTTTGCATAGGATGCATCTATTCGCATGTCTCCACATGACGATTTCGAGATCACGTCATTTGTATCATAATACAAAGTAGGCCGCATCCATAGTGTCCCCAGGACGAGGTATCCAATCACATCCATATACTTATAGACCTTTTTGGCTACGCACTGTAACTTGATATACTTTTATGTCTCTACATAAAGTTATAGTATTCATACTATTGCCATGGATTCGTTTATTGAATTTTTATTACATAATGCAATTTCAGTAATACTTTTATTGAATGAATGCTTCAACAATACTTTTATTGATAAGTACAATATGTTTCCATAATTACAAACTATGAGTCTTAGGACATTCCCAACAGAATCGACTTACTAATTATGGTTAAATCAAGTAGACAGAAATACATCTACAGTGAGGAAAGTGCAACCATCGAGCTATAGTAGTGTGTCTCCGTGGTTAACGAATATTGATTAATTTGGATTAAAAAGTTTAACCGATTAATCTTAAATCATTGGAGCTCATGATCTGTAGGTCCATGAGATCCCTCTACTAGCTCGTAAAACATTACACCTTGGATTAGACTATTGAGTGAATTTGAAGTGTTCAAATTCAATTTAGGATTTCAATTTTAAGTGTGGAAATTTCAATTTAGGGTTTGAATATCGAAGTGTTCAATTTCAATTTAAGGTTTGTACAATTATATTCTATATAATTAACATTTAATTTTGTTGAAATTATACGTAATTGGAAAGTTGAAAATATTTAAATATTGATTACATGAAAAGGGTTCATGTTTTAAACTAGACGTTTTTTTAATTTATATTTGATATTAATTTATTAATTAATTAACTATTTAAATTAAATTATTTCAACATTAAGAAAAAACAATTTTGGAAATTGAATTTTAGTTTAATTTAATTTAATTTAAGTTACAATTAAATTAAATTAAGTTTTGAAAATTGAGAATTTAAAATAGTTTTAAATTAACATAGTGGAAATTTTCAAGATATTAATCCTATTAGTGGGGTTTTCCCTAATTCAACACCTAGCCACTTTGATATTGCTCTTTAAGGTGTCAATTAGCAATATTAAGAAAGTGCTTGCATGTTAGAGCTGAATATGTACTTCAATTTTTAGAATTGACATTGTTCTTGCATGCTGAATTTCTGAAAATTCTGAAGTTGTTGATACTCTCTCAAACCCTCTCCTTCCCACTCAAAATCCATCTCAATTGAGAGTTCCACCACTCAATTCCAAGGTTGAGAATAGTAGAGAAAACTCTCATGGTGGTCTACTAAGGATTTGAAGGTCAAATTCGTGAAGTACAACAAGGATCAAGAGAGGGAATCTACAAAGGTATACATAATTTAAACCATTTTTACTTAAAAAACTGTTTTTGCATGTTTTGAACTCAAATTAAATGTAATTAGAGTGTCTAATGATTCTGATTGCTTCTGCATTTTGTTTGTTTATTCTATCAATCAACACATGTGCTGAGCATCTTCAAATTCTTAAATGTTGTAAACTACTTTTACAACCTCTCCATAATTCAAAAGGTGTTTTCAGAAATACTTTTGGATGGAGCGTTGTTCATGATATATATTGCAGTCTCTATTGCATAACCCCAAAAGGAATCATATAAATGATCATAACTTATCATAGACTGAACCATGTTGAACAAGGTTCTATTTCTTCTTTCTGATACACCATTCTATTGAGGTGTACCAAGTGTTGAAAGTTGGGATGTGATTTCATGTTCTATCATATAGTCTGGAATCTTAAGTCTATGTACTCTCTATATTTATCAGATCGAAGTATCTTAATTGTTATACCTAATAAGGTTTCAACTTAAGTCTTATACTCTTTTAACTTTTCAAGAGCTTTAGACTTGTGTTGCATTAGATAAAGATACCTAAATCTCGAAAGGTTCTTTGGCTCTATAGCCTTTTCTAGTAAAAGATCTTTTAGTCATCTTGCCTTCAAGGCATGACTCACATACTGGTAATTAACTTTCCTCTAACTCATTTGGAAGTCCATTATTTACCAATTTCTCAATCCTATCGAGATTTATGTGACATAGTCTTAGGTGCCAAAAGTGAGCATTTTCTTTAGGAGAAAATTTTTGCCTTTTATTTTTAGTTGTTGAAGTTTTTGAATAATTTAGTATTGAGGAACATTTTCGATGCTAACGGTCTTAGCACATATAAATTATCTTCTAAAGTTTCTGAACAAATCTCAACACCATTCTTGAAAATAAATGATTTATTCACAAAAAATGAAATTGAATACATTTGTTCCATAAGACATGCTACTAAAATCAAGTTCCTTTTGATATCAGGAACTATAAATACATTACTTAATAATAAAAAAATATTTCTTGAAAGATAATTTTATGCTTCCCATGGCAGTGGCTGATATGACCACTCCTGTTCTAACCCTCATGGTCATCTCACCAGCTTCTAGCTGCCTCTATAAATTAATTCTATATAAAGAAGAATAAACATGATTAGTGACTTCTAAATCAATTATCCAGGCATAATTATCATTCTCCACCAGACAAGTTTCTAAGATAAGCAAATCATATTTACCTTTTTTGGCTTTCTTCTTTTAAGCTAAGTACTTTAGGCAGTTCATTTTCTAGTGTCTGTCTACATTGAAATGGAAATAGAATCCCTTTTTGCTAGTTTGGCCTTTTTGCCCTTTTAGGCAGAATCTAGAGGGGCAACTTTATTCCCTTTTCCACTATTTTTCTTCTTCCACTTTTTTTAACCAGAAAAAGGTCCAAGTTTTGTTTAAAAGATCGAACCCCTGTGGACATTCTTAGAAGAGCTGGCAACATTTGCTTCCCCATGTGGCTCTTTAACATTCATTAAAGACTCGTAAGTTTGTAGTTTATTAAGAAGAGTGGTAGGTTGTAGTCTAGCTTATTCATAATAGCGTTACTACAAAACAAGAGGAAACTCTTCGAAAAAGTCTCCAAAATAAAGCTGACTTGGTTGGCTTCGTCAATAACCAACCCATTCATCTCGCCCACATTGAAATGGACCATCATGTTAAGAATATGTTCTCTGATAGAGGTTCCTTCTTGCATCCGCACATTAAAGATGAATTTGAGGGCACCGTGCTAGACATGTGTAGACGGCTATCCCAACATATCAAGCAATGATTCCATGATCTCTTGAGCAGGGACCAAGTTCTTGTTCTTCTTGGCTAAAACTATGCATGAGTTTTTTTGTTGGCCTTAATCAATCTTTCATATGCCTCACAAACATTTCAGGCAACATTAGGGGCAAGTATTTAAGGGCATTCCTCAATTAAGATGAATTTCAGGTCGTCAATGACTAGCACAGTGTTAATAGTGTTTTTTTTCAGGTTGTGTAATTATCACTAGTAAGTTTGTCAGCAGAAAGAAAATTAATTACCGTACTAGTAAGTTTTGCCGAAATAAACAGATTTAATCTAAGTTAGATAACTGCATAACTCTTTAAAACCAATCTTTTTAGCAAGCATAATGATGAAATCCCTTAAATTCATATTATTTGACAATGATACTTCAGTGACTTAGAACTAAAAGCCACCCAAGGGTAGTTAGTTATTCCTCCACTGAATTGAGACACTCTCAACCAAACAATACTTTAGAATAACTCTTATTCCTATATTGTTTAGTTATCATTATTCTAGTCAATAAAACATTAACTAATTTAATGGTTCTTGTAAGTGTAACTCTTCATTTTAGATCTTAGAGTTCCACCTCAATAAGTCAACCGAAGGGAAAAACCATATTGGTGCAAAAACGAAGGCAACCTTATCCATTACTAGAGTTTTGCCTTGATATTGACTCCATACAAACACCTTCCGAATGGAGTATGCGTCCAGAGCACCATGAGGTCATGTATGAAATCTCACTTTGCATACTAATGAAGGAGACCGTAGGAATGTTGGCATATGTCCTTCACTCACTCACTTTAAATACTCACTGTATTCAACATGATATTGACCCATACACACACCTTCTGAAGGGGGGTGCGCCCAGGGCACCACGAGGCCGAGTATGGATCTCATGATGTAAACTTTTAGTGGAGAACATGAAAGTAAATGTATCTCAAATATACTTTTTCTCCCACTATATTTTATAAATTAAGGTTCACTACTAAGTTTAAACTTAGGTTAAGTCATTTATTAAAGTGATGTTTAGGTTTGCCCAATATAACACTTATATTGGATAGTTTAACACAATGTTTTACTTCACCAAACACTTAAATGAATTAATAAATTATTACATGCTTATCAAATCTTGACTAGTTCACCTTTCAGGTCGGTTTCCAGGTAAGGGTGTTCCATTTTCGTCAACTTAAATATCACAATCCTTAGATAGAACCTTCTTTAGGCAAAGGTCCCTTTTCGTTCACTTCGTGATGCGAGCTTAGGAGTGTATTATATGAGGAAATTGGAAAAATAGGGTGTAAATGTTAATGATGCATTGATGATGTGTTAGTGATGTGTGAAGGGACACGTGACACTTCTCTTTATGCGTTTAAGTTTTTCCTGAATCAAATCCAAGTATAAATCCAATCCAAGTTTCTGGTATGTCTAGGGTTGAACTCAGGGATTTAGATTAAAGCTAACATAGAGCTTACGTTGTAGCTAATGTAAGAGTATCCTAAGTGAATGTGGAATGAGTTATCTACACTAAGTTTACTGTGTGCGTGCAAGCAGGTACAAAAAGATCAAATAGAAAACAGGGGATCGTGTGAAAATGGTGTTCAGTGCAAGTGGTATGCGTCGATCTAAGTGAAATGTACACGTATAAGATGTGATGCAGATGGAAATGAATTTACTTGTTTATCTCTGTAAATGCGTTAGATTTCTGCTTACTTTCTATTCTCAATGCAAATGCCATACAATTTCCTATCTCTAGGATGTATGCGTCAATCACATAATGCAATAAAACACTAGTGCTTCTATCTCTAGATGTACTAAGTGTTTTTAACTTAATGCTTGCTTTCTTATTCTCTCGAATAATTCAAGATAAAGTAGCTTTTACCAAGTGATTTGGTTGGCTTAAGCATTTAGAAATGGACTTTGCATGAAATTATAGATGCATCTGACATGAAGCAAGAAATAAACAGTGGCGAAGTGTAGTAGATCAAATATGTGAATTCATAAAGAAACAGGTTGTCTTTACAAAATCAATACTCAATCAAATGAGATGAAGAGAATTAGAATTGAGATGAAAAAGAAAAGAGTCAAGCCACAGAGTACAATCTCTTGTCCTCTTTGGCTTAATTTAAATTCATGTACAACCAACTTATAGAAGAAATGGAAGAAAATTCTCTCTCGAGCTAAGCTTTCTCCACTTCTTGATCGACGGTGGGGGTGGATTTCTTCCTTCTTGTGCTCTTCTTGTCACAGTAGCACAACTATAAGTCTCTAAATTTCAGAATTATACAAAATGAGCTAATACGTTCTTCTGGTGGGATTTCTTCTATTTGAGGTTTTTGGATGGTTTTAGAGGGTTTAGGTCGAGATGGTCTCTGAAAGATGGAGGAAGACCCACTGTGCGAAGGTTTGGCCGGAAAAGGTCTTTTCGAGGCTGGGCAAGGGGATGAGGGAGGCGACATTGAAACGGAAGAAAAGGAAAAAGAGCTTACCGGTGAATCTTCTCCAAAGCTTAGCGATTGGTTCTAGCTATCAGAAGCATCTAACATCATTGCTGAAGGAGATGACTGGAATGAAAACTGAAATGCCTAGTTCGAACGGATGGCAAGAGCTTCGAGAGAAAAGGACTTCGAGAGGAAGGAATGAAAGTAAAGAAAGAAGAGAGAAGACCGAGGAGAATGCCTTTTATAGGCTGTTAGGGGTGTCTCTTATACACATCTAGATGTGTATAAGAGACAGTTTATAGGCTGTTAGGGGAATATGAAGTGACATTAGGCGTGCTTGACATCGTCATTAATTTCACAGACGAAAGGATGTGCCTAGGGTTTCTAAGCAATCGAGTGCTTTGTGTTTTCGAGGGATGTCCTTTCTGCTTGGTCTATGTGTTGGCTTAAGTCCAACGCATTAGAATCCTACCCTCTTTCTAAACTTCAAGTTGATTTAACAACATTTTTTTTATAGTAAAGCAATAAAAATCAGAAAATAACCATAATTCAAAGCAAAGCCTAACAAATAACACAGAGTAAATTGCAAACAATCGCAAACATAAAATACAGAATGCAAAAAGAGTTAGTGTAGAAGAAGCATCCCTAGATTATTTGTCTATTTGAACACAGGGAAGCTTCGACGCGAGCCGCAGTTGGCTTCGCGTAACTCGAGAGATGACTTGTGTCGTTCTATGCTTTCTTCAAAGTAGGGCTTCATCCTTTGCCCATTTACTTTGAATGTATTTGTGCCATCTTCTCGTGTTAACTCCACAGCTCCATGTGGAAAGACTATTTTGATGATAAACGGTTCTGACCATCTAGATTTTAATTTTCCTGGAAACAAACGCAACCGTGAGTTGAATAATAAGACTTTTTGCCCAACAAAAAATTCTTTCTTACTGAGGCCTTGGTCATGCCAACGTTTGGTCTTTTCCTTGTAGAACTTGCTATTTTCGTATGTGTTCAGCCGCCATTCATCAAGCTTATTGAGCTTAAATTTGCGTTTTTCGCCCGCGGCTTCTAGGTTTAAGTTTAGCTTTCTCACTGCCCAAAAAGCTTTATACTTCAACTCCAAGGGTAAGTGACAGGCTTTTCCAAATACCAAAGAGTATGGAGACATACCTATTGGAGTTTTGTAGGTAGTTCTATAAGCCCAAAGTGCTTCGTCTAGCCTTTGTGCCCAATCTTTCCTTGATGTATCGACTACCTTTTCCAATATCGTCTTTATTTCCCGATTGGATACTTATGCTTGATCGTTGGTTTGAGGGTGATATGCGGTAGCAATCTTGTGCCTGACATTGTAGTTAGTAAGTAATTTCGAAATGATGCGGTTAATAAAGTGCGTACCTTTGTCACTCACTAGTGCCCTCGGTGTTCCAAAGCGTGTGAAAATATTCTTGGTGAGAAACTTTGAAACAGTCGCTGCATCATTCTTGGCACAAGCCACAACTTCCACCGATTTTGATACATAATCTACTACCAACAAGATGTATTATTGACCACAGGACAGAAGGAAAGGTCTCATAAAATCAATGCCCTATACATCAAATAATTCGACTTCAAGTATATTATTCAGAGGCGTTACGTCCCTTGAGGATATATTACTTGTGCGTTGAAAAGAGTCTCACTTGAGAACATACTCCCTCGCATCCTTGAAAAGGGTGGAACAGAAATACCCACTTTGGAGAACCTTTGCAGCAGTTCTTTGTCCTCCAAAATGACCTTCGTAAGGAGAATCATGACACTCAGTTAGGATGCATTGTGTCTCTCCTTCTGGAATGCACCGACGCATAATGGAGTCAGGACTTTGTTTGTAAAGAAACGGTTCATCCCAAAAATAGATTTTGCTATCGTGAACAAGCCATTTCTTTTGTTGAGAGTTGAAATGCTCGGGGAATTATTTAGTGGTCAAGTAATTAACAATGTCTGTGTACCACGGTTCCCTATCTTCAACTTTGAATAAACATTCATCAGGAAATGCATCTCTGATTTCATCTTGTTGAACCTATATCTCCTGATTTTCTAATCTTGACAAGTGATCAACCATCTGATTTTCAGTCCCTTTTCTAACCTTGACGTCAATGTCGAATTCTTGTAAAAGCAGCACCCATCTGATTAACCTTGGTTTTAGGTCCTTCTTACTCATCAGGAACTTAATGGCCGAGTGATCTGTGTAGATGGTTGCTGATACACCAACTAGATAAGATCTAAAATTTTCAATTCCAAACACTACAACCAACATTTCTGCTCTTGAGAGTCGTTTAAAGTCTTCGATGCATAAAAGATGGGGTGTATCAAGTTTCCTTTCTTCTGCCCCAACATGGTTCCAACTGCAACTTCGCTTGCGTCACATATCAGAATGAAGGGTTGCGTCCAGTCCGGTGCTATTAGTATCAGAGCTGTAGTTAATGCATACTTCAATGTTTCAAATGCGTTGAGGCAGTCGTCATTAAATACATAGGGCCAGTGCGCTCAGACGACGCGCAATCTGAGAAAACCCTTTTATGAACCTTCTCTAGAAACCTGCATGTCCTAGAAAACTTTGTAATACTTTCACAATTGATGGTAGAAGAAGTTTAGCTATGACATCAATTTTGGCTTCATCAATTTCCAGTCAGACCTTAGACACCTTGTGGCCTAAAACAACACCTTCAGTCACCATAAAGTGACGTTTTTCCCAATTTAACACAAGATTCGTTTCCTCGCATCGCACAAGGATGACCTCTAGGTTGTCTAAGCAAGATTGAAAGGAGTCTCCAAAAATTGAAAAGCTGTCCATGAAAACATCAACGGTCTGTTCAAGGAAGTCTGAAAAAATTGCCATTATGCATCTTTGGAACGTTTCTGGTGTGTTGCACAATCTGAAAGGAATGCGTTTGAACGCGAATGTTCCAAATGGGCATGTGAACATCATCTTCTCTTGATCTTTCGAGTCGATAAGAATTTGATTGTAACCAGAGTATCCATCTAGAAAACAATAGAATTCCTTTCCAGCTAATCGGTCAAGCATCTGGTCAATGAAGGGGAAAGGGAAGTGGTCCTTTTTGGTCGCCGCATTGAGTTTCCTATAATCCATGCAAATGCGCCAACCTGTGACAGTCCTTGAAGGGATGAGTTCGTTGTTGTTGTTGACTATCACTGTAGTGCCTCCCTTTTTAGGGACGCATTGAACTGGGCTCACCCAGCTACTATTGGATATAGGTTATATTACTCATGCGTCCAACCACTTAATAATCTCTTTCTTCACTACTTCCTTCATTATAGGATTCAGCCTACGTTGAGGATTAATTGGTCCAATCTTTCCCTCTTCTAGCATAATCTTATGCATGCAGTATGATGGGTTGATGCCATGAATGTCAGCCAGCGTCCATCCTATTGTCTACATGTGTCTTTGTAACATCTGCAAAAGAGAGCATTCATTAGGCTCAAAAAGATTAGTTGAAATAATTACAGGTAAAGTGTAATTTAATCCAAGAAAAGCATATTTAAGATGGTCAGGTAAAGGTTTCAATTCTATTTCTAGTAGTTCCTCCAATGATGGATGCACTGGCTTAGTCTGCCGTTCACTCAGAATTAGCGGCTCGAGTTCTTCATGGTTTCTCCCAACGCAAGGACCTCACAAACTTGATCCGCTTCTTCAGGCAATTCTATCAAGTTGCTTAGTTGACATTCTTCATCATTAGGATATTTTAATGCATTTAACACATTAAATTTCATTTCTTGGTTATCTACGCACATGGTCAGTTCTCCCTTATGCACGTCTATTAGTACTTTCCCATTGGTAAGAAAGGGGCATCAAAGAATGATTGGTACATCTTTGTCTGCTTTATAATCAAGGATGATGAAATCCGCTGGGAATATGAATTTGTCACCTTTCATCAGAACATCCTCAATCTTTCCTTTAGAATATGTGATCGTTCTATCAGCGAGTTGAAGCGTTACAGAAGTGGGCTGAGTTTCACCAATTCTTAATTTCTTGAAAATTGAGAGGGGCATGAGGTTGATGCTTGCTCCCAGATCACATAGTGCATGTTCCACGTCTAGCCCTCCGATTGAGCACAAGACTGTGAAGCTTCCTAGATCCTTCTATTTCTTAGGTAAGTTGTTGCTGACTAACGCATTGCACTTCTGCGTTAGAGCAATTACTTTTGTCTCATCGACTCTTCTTTTCTTCGTCAGAATATCCTTCAGAAATTTTACGTACTTTGGCATTTGTTCTAAGGCTTATATAAGTGGGATGTTAATGTGCAATTGCCTTAGAAGTTCAAGAAATGGTGCTATCAGCTGCATCGCAGGTTCTCTTGCGTTAGACGTGCTCGGGTTGGAATGACTTGTGGATTCTGGCGTTCGTTCTTCTTGATCTTCAAATGCCTTTTGGGCGTGTTGTGTGCTCAGTTGAAGGATTGTTGTTTCTTGGGTTCATGGTTCTTTCTACAAGAGATCTACCACTTCGCAATGATAACGTATGACATTGCTCTTTTCCGTTGCTATTTCTCGGGGTTTCTGTATTGCTGGGCAAGACTCCTGACGACCGATTCTTCAGTTCACTAGCGATTTGCCCCACTTATATATCCAGATTTCTAATGGATGAAGCTTGGCTTTTTAGCAATGCGTCATTCTAGGGGATATATTCCTTTAAGAGGTTTTCAAGCGAAGAAGTTGAACTCGACGCATGACTTCCTCTATTAAAGGATTGTTGGTGCGACTGCTGAGATGGCTGGAATCCAAGCGGCGGTCCTTGCCTATGCTGCTGATTTGCCCCTGATTGGTGTTGCTTCTATTGGTGACTTCCTCAAGAGAAATTTGGATGGTTCCTCCATCCGGGATTATAGGTGTTCAAGAATGGGTTGTTTTTAATAAAGCATACATACTGTGGATTCTGTGGGCAATCAGTGTAGGAATGAAAATTTCCACAACTCACACAACTAACCATGGGTTGTATGAATGTTCCCACCTGATTTACCTTTTCCGTGTTTGATGCGTGCCCAGTGTTATATTCTGCAAAAGGTTTGTCATGGTAGCCACTTGTGCAGAGAGTGTGGCTATTGTGTTAGAATCAACATAGTTCACATTCTAAGAGCATCTCCTTCTATCCGCTCTTGTGTCGTAAGTGTCATCTACTCATTCTATATTATGCTTGTGATGCGGTCTAGTATCTACTTAGCTTCGTTGTAAGATTTATCCATGATACAGCTGCTGCGTTGGTTGCCATTAGAGATGCTCTGTTCAATCCTCCATAAAAGGTTTCCATCTGGACAGTTAAAGGTAATCTGTGATTGGGGCAATTGTTGAACAGTCCTTTAAAGCGCTCCCATGCGGCACTCAAGGTTTTGAATTCTTCTTGCTCAAAGTTCATTATTTCTCTCCGCCTCCTTGCGTTCGTGGTGGGTGGGAAATATTTCTGCATGAATTTCTCCACTAACTTTTCCCAAGTCGTTATCTCCCCAGGCTCCAAATAACTCGCCCATTGCTTTGCGTCGTCACGCAGAGAATATAGGAATAAAGATAGCCTGATAACTTCTGATGTGATCCTAGGAATTATAAACGAATTGCACGTCTCTAGGAAACATTTCATGTGGGCGTGAGGGTCTTCTCCTTGAGCACCCCCAAATTGGCCAGCTGTTTGAAGCATTTGTAACATTATAGATTTCATCTCAAACCTTGTCCCATCTAGCATTAGAGATATGAACCCTGGTGAGAAATCATATAACACAGGAGACGCATACTCCTGCATGGGACGCATACTACTGTTTTCCATTATGATAGGATTTTAAGCAGCGTGGGCTAGCTGTTGAACTAAGTTATGATTTACTTGCTCGTCTGCCATTTGTTGTTGCCAGATTTGCTGTCTAAGTAGTTGTTGCCTTAACCTTCAGCGACGATTAGGTCGATTTCTTCGTCGAAAGGTCCTTTCAACTTTGGGGTCGTATACGAGTTCAGGAGTATTTTCCCTTCTTATAAACGTTTACAAGCTTCAGCTTAGCTCGTAATACTTCCTCAACTATAAGTTTCCTACAAAAGATACAAGCAAAATTTCTGTTTTGTTGCTAAATCCCTGGCAACGGTGCCAAAAACTTGTTCGATCACTTCGTGATGCGAGCTTAGGAGCTATTGTATGAGGAAATTGGAAAAATAAGGTGGAAATGTGAGTGATGCATTAGTGATGCGTGAAGGGGCGCGTGACACTCCTCTTTATGCGTTCAAGTTTTTCTTGAATCAGATCCAAGTATAAATTCAATCCAGGTTCCTGGTAAGTCCATGGTCGAACTTAGGAATTTAGATTAAAGCTAACGCAGAGCTTGCATTGTAGCTAATGTAGGACTATCCTAAGTGAATGCAGAATGAGTTATCTACACTAAGTTTGCTGTGTGTGTGCAAAAAGGTACAAAAAGGTCAAAAAGGTCAAGTAGAAAACAGAGGGTCATGTGAAAATGGTGTTCAGTGCAAGTGGTATGCGTCGATCTAAGTGAAATATACACGTACAAGAATGCGATGTGAATGGAAATGACTTTACCTGTTTATCTCTGTAAATATGTTAGATTTCTGCTTACTTTCTATTAAGCACTTCTCAATGCGAATGCCATACAATTTCCTATCTCTAGGATGTATGCGTTAATCATAGAATGAAATAAAACACTAGTGCTTCTATCTCTAGATGTACTAAGTGTTTTAACTTAATGCTTGCTTTCTTATTCTCTCGAATAATTCAAGCTAAAGTAGCTTTTACCAAGTGATTTGGTTGGCTTAAGCATTTAGAAATGGACTTTGCATGAAGTATAGATGCATCTGACGTAAAGCAAGAAATAAACAGTGGCGAAGTGTAGTAGATCAAATATGTGAATTCATAAAGAAACAGATTGTCTTTACAAGATCAATACTCAATCAAATGAGATGAAAAGAATTAGAATTGAGATGAAGAAGAAAAGAGTCAAGCCACAGAGTACAATCTCTTGTTCTTTTTGGCTCAATTTAAATTCGTGTACAACCAACTTGTAGAAGAAATGGAAGAAAATTCTCTCTCGAGCTAAGCTTTCTCCACTCCTTGATCGACGGTGGGGGTGGATCTCTTCCTTCTTTTGCTCTTCTTATCACAGCAGCACAACTCTAAGTCTCTAAATTTCAAAATTATACAAAATGAGTTAATCTGTTCTTCTAGTAGGATTTCTTCTGTTTATAGGTGTTGTTCTTCATCAGCTTGATGATGGGACAACATTAAATTTCATAACCTGGTCAGCCGCCTGACACTCAGACACCATCAGCTGCAGATGCCCATGCTTGCAAGTGGTGATTTGACACAAACAACCTGAATCAATGAACCTTTGTTGCGTTGAAATCCTTTTGACGCATGTCCATGTGTTGACGTTGCCTACGACACTTAGAATTTTTGTTGAAATCCTGCAATATTATGCATTAGTGGAGCAGCTTTTCGCAATAAACACTCTTTTGTATGAGTTTGGTAGTGTTTGAGTAATTCTATGTGTTTTCTCTAAGAATTATGAGATTTTATCATTAAAAACCCTAATTGTTCTAACTTTTGAGAGACAATAACTTGTATTTCTACAAGTTATCAGTCCCTTATAGTCAAAATTTTATAAATTTAATCTTTTATTGACTTATTTTTATCCTATCAAACCAAGTAAGAGATTTTCCTATTTTCTAATCTGATTAGAAACATTTTAACATAAAGTTTTAATTTACCAATTTTTAAACTCTTTAAAAAAAAATTAAAATCCTATGTTTGCATGCAATTCTTTAGTATGGATTTTAATTACTAAAACTTATAACATGCATCATTTTAATTTATTAAATGACTTAATATAACCTTTATATAAATTTAATAAAAAATAAAATGATATAGTATATAAATTAAAACGATATAGTATACAAATTTTAATCTCATTAAACTATATAATATAACAATTATATTATAGCATGCATACTATTTAACATGCATATGTATATCAAATATGCATGATCATGTAATTTCATCAAATAATACAACTCTTATATGAAAAAAAATGAAATATTAACACATGCTATTATATTATATAACAATTATATTCTAATATGATGCATGAACATAATTAATCATATCGTGGAATTTTAGACTATATGGCATACAATATGCAATATGCAATATAATAAAGTATACATCTTATGCACATTAAACTATATTATAAAGCAATAATAGACTAGACTGACACCTCTGAAAGGATTAATTAAATCAATATAATAATTATATTAATTTAATTAATCACAAAAAATAATAAAAACAAAATTAATACAAAAAAGTGCTCCAAATCTCCTTTGAGGATTGGACCACGACCTTGAAACTGCTTGCACATGCGTGTTTGATGCTTGGAGTATTGCAACACTCATTCTAAGCATAGCAACACTAGTCTAGGAGGTTGTCGTAGAATAACGCTAAGCTCTTCGCAGCGTTGCAACGCCGGGCCTTCTGTGCCATAGTGTAAACCACAGTGTTGCAACGATGTGCTTTATGCTCCAACATAAAATGCAATACTTTGTTTCGATCTTTTGTCCGAATTGCCCCAAACTTGATCTCTATGCTAAAAAACTATTGCCAAAAATAATGACATAGACTTATGATAACGGGCAGAAATGCATGTTATTACAGTGTAAGTTATTAAACAATGCAGGATTGCGATGATAAAAATATAAAAGATTGCGTCCAAAAATCATTAAGTTCACAATATTGCGGTTGCATGCGTCAATCGCATTAAAACAGCTAACTTGTGTATTTTTGTGCAGAATATGCGTTGACGCAAGGCGGAAAATGCAATCCAAAGAAATCAACGGCCGAGCGCATCAAGAGATTGCGTTAACGCAAGGCTATGCGATCATTTACGCTCGCGATTATCTGCTCAAGAAAGTTGCCGTATAGAGCCGACGCATCATGGTCACATCTGGGTGAAAAGCGCAATAAATCACGATGGCAGAAAGCTGATAACGATCGATTCCCGAATTTCCGAATTAAGTTGACAAGCCGTTGACGAACTACTGTAGCAAGTACAATCAACTTTTCGGTGACAAATATTCGGCACATCAGCCAGAGAATTAATGTCATCCCATCAGTGCAATCATAAGAGAGAAGAAGCCTTTCACCCCCAAGCTCTATAAATACCAGAGGCCACATTCAGTGAAGGAGTTCGTACAGTTAGATAATTTTCTCCATAGATAGAAGCAGCCTTGTCCATAGTTTTTCTTTTACTTAGAAGGTGGAGCAAGAGAAGGGAAGAGATGCCAGAAGATCGCCCTGGTTAGATCGAGAGAGAACCCAGGAGGCGTAGAAAAACAGAGGGAGGGTCGACTCTTGCGAAAGCAAGATTATCTTTGAGCAGAATAGAGAAGAACAGTGTAAAAGCCTTGGGAAGCAAGAGATTGCTACCAGGCTATTTATTCTTATTCCGCATTGTTATTCTGTATTTCAATTCTATATCTATAAAATAGAACTTGCTTATCTAACTCTGTTCACTCTCTTAAAAGCACGCATGGGTAGCTAAATCTATCGAATGGGTTGAGAAGAACTTAGTTAACATGACTTAGGATTTTCATTGCATGCGATCATCTTGTCTTATGTTACGCCCAACACCCCTTTAGAGCTACTCGAGAGAGAGTCTAAAGAAAGAACCTAAGACTTGAGAGAGCTAGGTTAGAATCTAGACTCGAGAAAGCAAGATTAGATCTGTATAAGTAAGAGATAGGGACTTAGAGATAAGCTCAGTTTGCCAACATTCATCGCATGCACCCTAGAGTTAGGTTATGGTATTATGCGGTTGCCTTATATATGTGTGTGTCATTCGTCATTGCATAGACAAGAATAGAGGCTTATGTGTAAGTCCTATAGACATCATCGCATATATCGCATGCGTTCTAGAACTAGAAGCCGTAGCATTTACATTGAGAGATGATTTGCTATTGTATGTGTGTAGCGTGATCGCATAACATGAACGTAATCCTAGGAAGTGTATGCTGAACCCCTTTTCAACCCGTTCCCCTGCATATTCATCGCATCTTCCGTAGTATTAACTCTTTTCTTAACTTCGTCGCATACATTTCATACTGTAAACAACAACTCAACAACTCTTTGACTTATTGGTTACCGCAAAGTAATCTAAAAATTATTGCCGCATATTGTTTTCCTTAGTCCCTGAATTCGACCCTAGACTTACCAGGATACTCAGTAGGATTTATACTTAGGTCCTGCTGAGAAAACTTGTTGTACAACGCATTTTCCATTACTGTAATTTCCTTTCATTATTTCACCGCATAAAATAATGCATCAAGTTTTTGGCACGGTTGTCGGGGATTTCGGCAATTTAGTGTGCTAACGGTAATTTTTCTGATTTCTTTGCAGCTTTCAATCTCTGGCGCATTACGACCTAGAGATTGAAAGAACGTTCCGACGAAGATTGAGAGATAGCTGCCAACAACAACAACAAGATAAAGATAATATGACGGAACAACCTGGAAATGGAGCACCAAATGAAAATAACGTCATGGCGAATCCTATCCTACTGGGGAATGACCGCAATAGGCCCATTCAGGACTATGCGTCGCCCAACATCTACGATTTCTCCCCAGGAATCATGAGGCCCACTCTTGATAGATTGAGATTCGAAATGAAATCGATGCTGCTACAGATGATCCAGACTACTAGACAGTTTGGAGGGAAGCGTGGTGAGGACCCGCACGCCCATCTTTGGAGCTTCATTGAGATCTGCAACACTTTTGTGTTCCCAATATCTCTACTGAGGAGGTTCGACTAACGTTGTTCCCATTTTCCTTATGCGATCAAGCAATAAAATGGGCTTATTCTCTTGAACCGAGAGAGATAACTTCGTGGGAACAAGTTGTGGAAAAGTTCATGAAGAAATACTTCCCTCTAATGGAGAATGCAAAAAGGAGGAAGTTAATTACGAATTTTGAACAGGAAACTGACGAATCGCTCAACGATACTTGGGCGAGGTTTAAGAGGCTGGTAAGAGACTGCCCACATAACGGCTTACCAGATTGCTTACAGATGGAGATTTTCGACCAAGGATTAACCCCTGCATCGCAGATCGTTGCCAATGCAGTAGCAGCTAGAGGTCTACTGGATAAAACGTATGAGGAGGCTAAGAATATCCTTGATCCCATTTCAAAAAATCACGAGGACTGGAGAGAAAGCAATCAAATATTAAGAATTAGAGACAATGACGCGAACAACGGGACCATCGCATCCCTTCAGAACCAAATGACTGCGATGATGAGTTTGATACAAGGCATCGCAATTAATAGCACAGGAGCGAAAAAAGGGCATGTCAACGCAATTGCTCAAATGACTGCAAGTTGTGTCATCTGTGGAGATGCCCATCCGATGGAAGAATGCCCAGGAAATCCGCAGTCAGTATGCTTCATAAAGAATAATCCTTATTTCGACACATACAACCCTGGGTGGAGAAATCACCCCAATTTCGCGTGAAAAAATCAACAACAAAGCTTTCAACCAGTGGTGCAAAAATAAGGGTCACCCGGATTTTTCCGGCGAACCAACGGTCCAATGCATAACCAAGCCAGCAGTTCACAGGCACCACAATCTTCATCCTTACAGAGCTTGCTGAAGCAATACATTGAGAAGAACGAATCAATGCTTTAGAATCAAGCAACGTCCATCTGAAATATCGAAATTTAGCTAGGACAGATTGCGGGTGAACTTAAAAACAGATCGCAAGGAGCGTTGCCGAGCTCAACTGAGCTCCCTCGCAACACTGGGGGTACAGAAAAGGAACAATACTTAGCAGTCTCCTTGCTAAGTGAAAAAATGACAGCGAAAGTAGGGAAAGAACCAATCACGACTAACTTGAATGCGACAACAATAGAGGACCCGTTGGCATATGATTCAGAAGAGCCCGAGAAGATGAAACCAGAAGTTGCGTCCACCTTTAAGCCTCTAGAAGATTAGATAGAAGAAGTCCAGCTACCACCATTCCTGCAAAGATTGAAAAAGAAACAAAGTGATGAAGATAAGATCGCCACGGAGGCAGTAACGCAAAATACAACGATCCCACCAAAAAATATGCGGCCCAAGAATCTTCACGATACCATGCTTCATTGGAGGGGTCTATAGTGGCCATGCACTATGTGATCTTGGGGCGAGTATAAACGTAATGTCGCTATCAATCTTCAAACGATTGAATATGAGGAAACTCACGCCCACGACGGAGACTCTCCTACTTACGGACAGATCCCGAATACATCCTGAGGGAGAGTTGAAAGATGTCGCAATCTCAATTGATAAATTCATCTTGCCGGCAGACTTCATCATTTTAGATTATAAAGTGGACGAAGATGCACCTATCATATTGGGACAACCATTCCTCTCGATCGGTCGTGCTCAAATTGATGTGCGCAAGGGGGAAATTGTAATGGATGTCAATAAGGAAAAGCTCCGGATTAAGACATCAAAATCCCAGAGGACCGAGAAAAGAAGAAAAAGCCACTGTGGACGTAAAAGGTCCAGCCTAAAATAAGCAGTCCTTGCGTTACTATGCAACTCAAACTCATCAGGGATGCATTCCTTTTGAAATATCCTTTTTACACCAATGTTTCATGAACTTTCGTCACCTGTCTTTTAATTGTTATCGTATTTTTGTCTTTACATCTTAAAAAAAACAAAATAATAATGCAATCGTGTTGAACGATCGTGGTAAACGATTTTGTTAACTTTGTTTTTGTATTTGACCCTCTCAATGTTTTTCTTACAATGCTAAAAAGTTGTTGGATCGAAGTATCTCGAACATTCCCCATCTGCCCGGTACCAGGGCTCCTTTCGTGATAATGCCGGATGGTAGAGAGGGCAAGATGGTCTTGGAGTATGTCGCCGTTAAAGTCGAGAGAGAAGTCTCTAAGGCTGCTATAGTCTGGGTGGGGCGTATTCTTTGAAGAAAATAGACTTTCTTTGAAAAAAAAAAAGAAGAAAGAAGAGGGTCGATTTAATAATAATAGCTGTCTTACTCGACTTGCTTACTAGCTGCCTTTCTGAAAAAAGTCTTATCCTGTATTTGATAGTATTCAAAGGGATTGGTTATGTAGCAATGCTTCTTGTAAGGATCTTCAGTTTGGTTTCATCAATCATTGCTCAGTGAGCTATTTATTGCTGCGAAAACAATGAGGGATTAGCTCAAGGAGTACTAAAGAAGGTGGCCAACCACATCCTCCACGGAAGACCATCGGAAAGAGTGAGATTTTCTTGATCTTTCAAGAACCCTTTGTAGAGCTTCCGGATGTCCTTCTCCGGGGATTCAGGCTAGGGCTTTCGAATCAAAGCATGGGCATCCAGGATGAGTTAGAATCGTCACTTACTGTTTATGATTCCCATTCTTTTGGCCTCCTCGATTTGTATAAAGAATTTGTGGAGTTTCGTTTCTTCTTCTTCACTCGGTATTAGATTAGTGTCTTCAAACTTCAACGTTTGAATCAAAGAACTGTGCTTAGCCCCCCCTCCCCCCCGCGCGCGCTCATGAAACGGCTCCGCTGCAATGGATGACAGAGGGTCCGTAGTTCTGAATTAATGGATGCTGCCAAAGGGAGTGGTGATGCCATACGTATTCGCCCTTGGTGCGGATCAGGGGCCCAGCCGGGAAGAGCCTTAGACTTCCGCTAGAGTTCCCACAGCGACAGGCCCAGCTGGCCTGCAGCAGTAGTGGGAATTCTCTTCTAGAGAATCTCCTAATTGTTCCAGAGCAACTAGAAAGAGATTCTTTAACCAGTTCAGATGTGGGATTTTTGAAGTTTTCGCAACTCAATCATGTATGATGGAATCATCAAATATTTGACCTTCTAGTCTATCTCCTCGTTTGGGATTCGAAAAGGTCTTCTTGTTTAGTGGTCCTCACTTTGCTGTCATCTTTTGCCAGCTTCAGATCTCATAAACCACATCTTCTAGTACGCTAGTTGGAAGCCGGGTTCGACAGGAGATCCCAGAGGCTCGCTCGGAAAGGCTGCTATACCATACCTTCGATTCGTGCGGGTCTGCTTTTTGGGGAATATGGGTTGAAGCAATAACAAGAATCTTTCTAGTGGAACATCTTTCACAATCCCTGGAGAGATAATTCACTAATAGACGTCACCTGTTAAGGATTCGACATTCAGTGTATCGGGAGCTAAGAAAACTCCCTTCCACCTGGCTTCTACCAATCGAAGTTTCACGCATTTCAGATGGTGGAGGACTTTTGGGTGAACGAACGATTTCAGATGGAGCGCCAGATTTTACGTAGTTCCGGTGGAAGCGCTACACGAAGACACAACTACTTTATTTCGTCACCGCAATCCAAAGGAAGTAGATCGTCGCAAAGCAGGATGCGTCAACAAGTAATGCGGGCGACAACGCAAATTTGGGGGTTGTATCTTTCCTTGACTTTATTCCAAATTTTGCACTATCACATAGCATTTTAATTTTGAATATTTTATCACCGCATCCTCTTTGGTTGCCGCAATCATTTAACATTGATCAATTTAGTAAGTCACCACATGATTTCTCTTTGCTAATTATGATTTCAATGATGAAACACATGCTTCTATTTTTCGTATACACTAAAGTTAACTTGATTTTAGGACAATCACCTCATGAAATATTTCTAGAAGTTAGTGGTCTGCTAGCATTCTTTCAAACCAACCCTTTACGAAACTTCCTAAGAACATCACATGACTTATTTCAATCTTTTAAGTAATGAGGACATTGCCGCATTTTAAATTTGGGGGTGTGGTATTCATTTTTCGACCTTGCTATTTTTAGCCTTACGAACAAAAATAAAAATTTTCATAACGTTGCGATCAGATCCTACTCGTAGTTAGATGCCCGCATGACATCCATGGGGGCAAGCCAAAACGAAGGTAGGAATCATGATCAATGCATAAATAAAATGATCGCAACTCCGCTGCCAAATGCGCATGAATTTAGTCTGAGAAAGAGCGCCTTGCTCGTAGTTGGATGTCCGCATGACACACGTGGGGGTAAGCAAAAACGAAGGCGAGACACTTGGATCAACGCAAGGTTAGAGAAAAAAATAATTTCTAAAATACGCAAGGATAATAAAAATCATTTGAAAACACCCTAATTAAAGTTTTTTTTTAAAAAATAAATCGTGCGATACCCTGGAATATAGTAAAGTCTTTTTTAAGGTTAAGCTTGTGGTCCTTAAATTTTAGAAATATTTTAAGAAGAGACCTGGATAAAAATTAAGGAAATTTTGGTGTATAGGATTTGAATAAGGCATCCTTGAGAAATCTAGGAAAAGAGAAGGCGGTCGACTTTCTAAAGGAAATCTTTAGCTTATGCTTCAGGACAAGCATTGTTTAAATTTGGGGGTGTGATAATGGGTAGAAATGCACATTATTACAGTGCTAAATTAATAACAATGTAGGATTGTGATGATAAAAATATACAAGATTGCGTCCAAAAAGCATTAAGTTCACAATATTGCGATCGCATGCGTCTATCGCATTAAAATAGCTAACTTGTGTATTTTTGTGCAGAATATGCGTTGACGCAAGGTGGAAAATGTGATCCAAAGAAATCAACGGTCGAGCACATCAAGAGATTGCGTTAAAGCAAGGCTATGCGATCATTTGCGCTCGCGATTATCTACTCAAGAAAGTTATTGCATAGAGCCAGCGCATCTGGTGAAAATTGCAATAAATCACAATGAGACAGAAAGCTGGTGACGATCGATTTCGAATTAAGTTGACAAGCAGTTAACGAACTACTGTAGCAAGTACACTCAACTTTTTGGTGACAAATATTCAGCGCATCAGACAGAGAATTAATGCCATTCCATCAGTGCAATCATAAAAGAGAAGAAACCTTTCACCCTGAAACTCTATAAATACCAGAGGCCGCCTTCAGTGAAGAAGTTCGTACAGTTAGATAATTTTCTCCATAGATAGAAGCAGCCTTGTCCATAGTTTTTCTTTTACTTAGAAGATGGAGCGAGAGAAGGGAAGAGACGCCAGAAGATCGCCCTGGTCAGGTCGAGAGAGAACTCAGGAGGCGTGGAAAAACAGAGGGAGGGTCGACTCTTGCGAGAGCAAGATTATCTTTTGAGCAGAGTAGAGAAGAACAGTGTAAAAGCCTTAGGAAGCAAGAGATTGCTACCAGGCTATTTATTCTTATTCCACATTGTTATTCTGTATTTCAATTCTATATCTATAAAATGGAACTTGCTTATCTACATCTGTTCATTCTCTTAAAAGCACGCATGGGTAGCTAAATCTATCGAATGGGTTGAGAAGAACTTAGTTAACATGACCTAGGATTTTCATTGCATGCGATCAACTTGTCTTATGTTGCGCCCAAAACCCCTTTAGAGCTACTCGAGAGAGAGTCTAAAGAAAAAACCTAAGACTTGAGAGAGCTAGGTTAGAAACTAGACTCGAGAAAGCAAGATTAGATCTGCATAAGTAAGAGATAAGGACTTAGAGATAAGCTTTGTTTGCCAACATTCATCACATGCACCCTAGAGTTAGGTTATGGTATTATGAGGTCGCTTTGTATGTGTGTGTGTCATTCGTCATCGCATAGACAAGAATAGAGGCTTATGTGTAGGTCCTATAGACATCATCGCATATATCACATGCGTTCTAGAACTATAAACTGTAGCATTTTCATTGAGAGATGATTTGCTATAGTATGTGTATAGCATGATCGCATGACATGAACGAAATCCTAGGAAGTGTTAGCTGAACCCCTTCTCAACCCGTTCTCCTGCATATTCATCGCATCTTCCGTAGTATTAACTCTTTTCTTAACTCTGCCGCATACATTTCATACTGTAAACAACAACCCAACAGCTCTTTGACTTATTAGTTACTGCAAAGTAATCTAAAAATTATTGCCACATATTGTTTTCCTTAGTCCCTGAGTTCGACCCTGGACTTACCAGGAAACTCAGTAGGATTTATACTTGGGTCCTACTGAGAAAACTTGTTGCACAATGCATTTTCTATTACCGTAGTTTTCTTTCATTATTTCACCGCATAAAATAACGCATCAACTTACAGACTCAATTACAGAATATAAATGCCCAAAAAACTAGGCCCTTACATCAATCATACCAATAGAATTAATTCTGAAACTAAGTGCCAATCTTGCAAACATCTACTATGCAAACCAATTCCATACAGCAAAATGCATGAAAGAACAACAATTTAAGGCAAAACCTAGCTTTGAGACCAATTGATGGAATCGAATTCCTTTTGCGGAAGCGTGTGATGGTTGTTTGCCTCAACTATGTTATATGAATTTTAAATGGAACAATAACAAAGCTATAAGATTCATCATGCTATTAAGAAATTTAAAGGAAAAAGAAGTTATCTTTGAAAATCGATCTTCAATCTCACCCACTGAGAGTTTTCTTTCACAACATTGCACCAAGAGCTTATATCATAGGAGAAAATCACAAGCCTTCTCTACTATCCTTTCAAGGAGGTTTATGGGAACTTTGTGGAAGGAAAGGAAAAATACACAACTTTTTCTCTAAGAGTGAGTTTTTTCAAGAGATTGAGAGATAAAGAGAGTAAAAACAACATAATGCTTCACCAACCCCTTTTTGTTGGGTTTTATGTCCTAAAACTCATGGTTTGTAAATGTTAAACATATTCTATTACTAATAAAGATGTTACTAAGGTTTATTCAATAAAGTTGTTATTGAATATGTGAATTGTATATTTCATTTTAGAAAACCCTAAATCCAATAAACTAAAATCCATGGCTATAATATGCATGAATATTTGGACATTATATAGAGACATAAAAGTGGATCAAGTTCGAATAAATAGCCTAAATGGTCTATAGTATATAGATAAGGCTGGGTACCTTATTCTTGAGATACTATCGAATGCGATCCACTTTGTATTTAGTACAAATGGTGTGATTCTGAATCGTTCATGTGGGAAAATTTGAGTGGGGGCGTCCTATACAAAGAATTTGTATAAGACCGGACCAAGAAATAAGTCACTCTTACTTTATGACACTGTTTACTATTTAAGACTGACTATTTCAAATATGATGACCTGGGTAACTTGACCTTAATTCTGAGCTAACTATGAACTCCTGTTTATTTGGGATTATCCTTAGATCCGCACGGGTAAGGGTGGCTCATTAGCGCCAGCTCAATAAGTCTCCCATTTCAAGGATAAAACTAGGTATACTGCTTGAGACATAGAGTGCAAGACGAAACTCACTCATACTCGCTTCTAGGAATAGTAGAGAGGTTGTTTCCTTAAGTGTTGACTCTAAATCTTCAACAAGGGACCCCACCCTCTTATTTGCCTAGGGACTCAATTTAGTGATTGGATCACAAACCAATTGTTCATTAGAGAATCAGTGGGACTTAAAGAATAAGAGATAATTATGGGGGTAAAATGAATATTTGACGCAGCCGAAATTATGAACGACCTTTGAAGGGTCGACTTACTGATGATGGTTATATGAGTCGACAGAAATATATCTACAGTGATGAGAGTGCAACTACTTGCTGGGTTTTATGTTCTAAAACTCGTAGTTTAGAAATATATTCTATTTTCAATAAAGATGTTATTGACGTTTATTCAATAAAGTTGTTGTTGAATATATAAATAACAGTTGTTAAGACTAAATTCAACAAACTTAAAGATTCATGATTACTATATGAATACTTAAACTTTATGTGGAGACATAAGAGTGAATCAAGTCTAGTAAATAGCCAAAATAGTCTATAGTATATGAATAAGGTTGGGTACCTTAATCTTGTAACACTATCAGATGCAGCCCACTCTGTAGTTGTTACAATCGTTGTAAACTGCTACAAACGAAGTGATCCTAATTCATTCACGTGAAGACATGAGGAGTGTAGGCATCCTATGCAATGAATTTATATAAGATCGAACTATGAAATAAGTCACTCTTACTTCATAACGATGTTTATTGTTTAAAGACTGACTATTTCAAAGCAATGAACTAAGTAACTTAACCTTAATCCTGAGCTAATTATGAACTCCTATTTATTCGGGATTATCCTTAGATTTTCATGAGTGAGAGCTGATTCAACAGCGCCGACTCAATAAGTTCCCCATTTTAGGGGTAAGATCGGATAGATAGTTGGGGACATCGGGTGGAAGATGGAATTTGCTCCTACCCGCTTTTTAGGGTTAATGGAGAGGTTGTTCCCTTAAGTACTAACTCCGGGTCTTGAACAAGGGGCCCCACCTTCTCATTGGCCCCCGAGGGACTCGATTTTATGATTAGATCTCAACCCATTTGTTGATTAGAGGATCAGTGGAACTTAAGGAACAAGAGGTAATCTCGGGGGTAAAACAACTATTGACCTAGCCGTTATTACAAATAACCTGTGAAGGGTTAACTTACTAATCATGGTTATATCAAGTGGACACAATATATCTGTAGTGAGGGCGTGAAACTACTAGGCTTTAGTGGAGTGACTCGGTAATTAACGAATGAGGGTTAATTTAGTTAAAGAGTTTAGCTAATTAATCTCGGATCGTTAGAGCCTAGGATCTGTAGGTCCATTAGATCCACCTACTAGCTCACAAATATAATAAATCTTAGAATAGCGTGATGTGTTATTTTGAAACGTTCAAATTTGAATTAAGGTAATTAATAATTAAATGTGATATAATTACACGTTTAATTAATGAATCAAATGAAATTGGAGAATAGGTTGATATTTAAATTCGATTTGAATACCACATTATATGAATAAGGATTCATGGTAGTGGAATCGATATTTAATTAATTTAATATTTGAAATTAACTTAATAAAATTGTTTAATTAATTAAATAACTTATTTTTAAAATTGAAATTTTGAATTTTTGTGAAAATTCAAAATTAGAAAATCAATTTTGTATAATTTAATTTTTAGAAAATTAGATTAAAATTGAATTTTAATGAAAATCCAATTAATTTATTTTAAATCATTTTTTTTAAAAAAAAATTGATTTTGAATTTTGGAAATTCAATAATCAATTTTAATTTGGTTAAAATTGAAAATTATTTAAGAAAATTAGAAAACCCAATTTAAGTGGGTTTTTCCCACACAACTCACCTAATTCCACTAAATCCACCAAGTAGGTAGTGTCTTCATTTGATGAAGACTTGCAGCATGCCGAGGTTGAATAATACACTCAAGCTTTAGCTGAGGGAAGACATACAAACAGTTGGATTTTTTTAATATTCCATATTGAAGAAGGGTTCTTCAGCTTGGGTGAAAAACCAGGCTATCTTTTCCTAAAATTCCCTCTAAATTTCAGCTCATTTTGAGTCCCACAACTCAATCTAAGGTCTTCAAGGATAGTAGGAATGATCTTGTGGTGGTTCACTAATAGTATAGGAGAATATTGAAGTTGAATTTGTGGATTGATGAGAATCTTCAGATGTATTTACTGAAACCCTCCTTTCATTTGATGAACATGCTTAGTTTGATGCTAAAATTAATGAATTAGAGTGCTTAATGATTCTGTTTTCTTTCGTTGCATGCTTGTTGAAACTAACACTATTAAGCTATAGTGGAGTGTGCCGATAGTTAACAAGTGTTGGTTAACTAGGTTAAAGAGTTTAGCTGGTTAATCTAGGATCATTGGAGCTCATAATCTGTAGATCCATTCGATCCCCCTACTAGCTCATATTGACTAAACCTTAGAATGATATGATGAACGAGTTCGAAGTTTTCGAATTTGATTTCTTGAGTAAAGTGTTAACTATATCCGATATATTTAATCTAATGTTTAATTATGAATTAAACATAAAGAGAGAGAAAAATATATTTAAATAAGATTTGAATATCAAAATTTTTTAAATAAGGATTAAAAAAACGGCCAATCAGAATTTATCAGGATTAGTGTGGTTTTAATTTTAAATTCATTAAATTATTTAATTAATTATTTAAATTAAAATTAATTGTTTAAATTAATTTTAATTTAAAGAGGTTAAAATTGGAATAAAAATCAAAATTGTCGATTAGGTCAAAATTATAATAAAAATCAAAATTATTGACTAGGTCAAAATTAGAATAAAAGTCAAAATTGTTGACTAGGTCAAAATTAAGATAAAGTCAAAATGTTGACTATAGACTTTGAGAGTCAAAGTTTGACTATTTGACCAATTTAGTGGGAAAATCCAAGATTGATTTAGTGGAAAAATCCAATTTTTTAGTGGATTTATTTAAACCAATTTTGTTAGGTGTTCACCCCACATTAAGACACTAATCCCACTTAGAGTTAAGGGTTTTTTTAGGTCAAATTGTCATTAACTCAACTTTACATGATTTGCATAAATTTTTCTATAAATAGAATGGTTCTATGAAGTTTAATCTTCTCAAGTGGAAATTCTTAAGTTTTTTGAAGAACCCTAACCCTAATTCTCTCTTAAACCCTTATACAGTTTCTCTCCAAATTTTGTCACTCATCAGATCCCATCATCCTGATCTAAGGCTGGAGAATAGTTGGAAAGACTCTCGTGGTGTTCTATGAACCAATCGTGAGAAGAATTGATCAAAACCAAGAAGGAATTTTGGCTACAAAGTCTGTATATTCTAACCCTAATTAAATTTTGAACATGCATGCATATTTCCTCTAAATTAATGAATTTAGAGTGCTTAAAGTCTAAATTGTTTCCGCTTGTTAATAGTTAACTCCTTCAAATGGTATCAGAGCATGCTTAAAGGACTCAATTTTGATTAACTTAGAATTGGTGGGTAATTATTCATGTGATGGATGCATGTGTGCTAAAATGGATTTTTAGCCTTTGACATATTTTTTTCCCTTCAAATTTATAATAATTATTGTAATTTCCCAGTATTTAATGGGTATTTAATGTCTCTAGAAAGGTCTGTGACCCGACCCGAGATGATGCCTGACCCGTGAGCCGCACTTGACGCGTGTAGCAGCACCAGACCCGAGCTGCGCCTACATCTAACCTGGTTCATGAAGGCTCCAGACTCACGCAACCCGCCTCCCTGACCCATCTGCCTACGCACGCTCGATCTGCATTGGCTCAGCCGGTCCAGATGGTCTGGACTGGTCTGATTCAACTTGTTTGGCCAGTTTTGGCTAGTTTCAATCAGTTTTTGGTGTTTTTGGAGCTGGTCCAATGGGTTTACAAACGGTTCGAGCTGGTTCGAAGTGTTCGGGTCTGGTTTAAGACTATTTTTAAAATTATTATTGTAATAATTTAATTATTTGCTAGTTTAGTATGTGAAAAACCAGTCCATTTGAGTGTGTGTTTCTTTAAATATGCATTATGGATGTATAGTTTAAATAATTTGTCTGCTGTATACATATAGTATGTCATGTAGATTTAAATCCCACTATAGGATAAGCATGTAGCATGCATTGAAAGTATGTTATAAATGTTATAATATATAATATGCATGTTTAGGGTTCCATGAGTTATGATATAATTTTTTTATATTATTGCGTGGAATGGATGTTTACGTAATTGTAATATGAAACATGTTAGATGAATGTTATAGGGTTTGTTTAAGTTTTAAGTGTCATAAAATGAATTAGACTTCAAAACCTATAATAAAGATAAATGCATGTTCACTTAGGGTTAACCATGAAGCAAATTCCTATTTTTATAGTTAAAATAGGTCATTTTCTAGTAAAACTATGGTTACAAGAAAAATCATCTGGCACAATCTTATCTAAGGCTTGGGGTACTTAAGTTGACAGTTTACGAAACACCTTCTACCTAGAGATCGAGTCGATATTTGGGTTTTTTGTTAACCCGATTTTATGAGCATCGTGAGTGTTGTGAGGTTTTAAAATGTTTATCACCTAAACATCATAGGTTAAAACAACTAGACTTAGGTAAATATGTAATTAGCCGGAATATGCCTAAGTAATACCCAACCATCTAAAACACTTCAGTGGGAGGAAAAATGTTTTCAGCTCACACATCCCTAAGAGTTCACACCGTAAGATTCATGCTCGGCTTCGAGTTGCTCTGGGAGCGGCCTCCACTAGGAAAGTGTTTGCATGAGTCAAGAACAAGGTGAATAGGGGAAGTTGATCATAGTAAGTGGACGAAGGAAATGTGTCAACACATCCTACGGTCTCTTCCATTAGGTTGCACTGTGAGATTCCAATGATGAGCCTCAAGTCTGCCCTGGGAGCGGCCACCCCTTACGAGGGTTGTATCATGGGATTTGGAACACCGGGAATTCTAAAAATGGATAGGGTCTCATAGGTCCGTTTTTAGCATTGTCTTTCCAACTTTGGAGCTTATTGATTTCAATCTCTAAGGTCTGAAAATGGAAGGTCACACTTATAAAATTACTAAGTGTTAGTAACTTCTTAACCAAAGTAACAATAGCTAAAAATATCTATTGGAATATAAGTTATTCTGGCAATAGTGATTAGTCGAGAATGTCTTGATTCAAAGGAGGAGTACCAGACCTCCCCTAGATGGATGTTACTCTAAACCTTTGAAGTATCGTTGTAAGAAGAATAATGATAGGTACATTATTACTTTTTCTAAACAAGATTGAATAAAAATTAATGGTGATTCAGTAATAAGTTTTTTTATATATATTGTTAGCATGACTATCTCAATAGTAAAGTTACTTGTTCACGACAAAATTAATGGGGACAATTACGCAATGCGGACATCAAACTTAAACACAAAACTAGTTATTGATGATCCAAGGTTGATTTTAACTGAGGAATGTTCTCCAAACCCTGGCTCAAATGCAAACTGAAATGTTGGGGATGCACATGACAAGTGGACAAAGGCAAACAACAAATCCCGAGTCTACATTTTGGCCAGCATATCTGATGTATTGGTTAAGAAACACGATAAGGGTACTGTTAAAGAGATTATGGAATCTTTGCAAGGGATGTTTGGACAGTCATCCTTCTTTCTTAGACATGATGCCATCAAATACGTTTACAACTGTCGAATGAAAGAAGGGACCTCTGTTAAAGAACATATCTTGGACATGATTGTCCATTTTAACGTGGCAGAAGTAAATGGAGCTATCATTGATGAGAAGAGCTAAGTCAGTTTTATTCTAAAGTCTCTTCAAGAGAGCTTCTTACAGTTCCGCACAAATGCGATGATGAACAAATAAGAAAATAACTTGTCTATTCTTCTCAATGAGCTATAGACTTATCAGTCTCTCCTGAAACATAAGGGACAGAAAGTAGAGGTAAATGTTGCTACCACTAAAAGGTTCTCCTGAGGATCATCCTTTGGGATAAAGTCTAGCCCTTCTTCCTCTTCTAAGGACAAGAAGGTTTTAATGAAAAAGAAGAGTAAAGGGAAAGGGAAAACTCCTACTGGTCACAAAAGCAGGGTTCAAGTTACAGTCAAAGGGAAATGTTTTCATTGCAACAAAGATGGGCACTAGAAAAGAATGTATAAGACTGGAGTTGAGAACTTATTAGGTAAAACAATTAAGACACTATGATCAGATCGAGGTGGAGAGTATCTAGACTTGAGATTTCAAAACTATTTGATATAACATGGAATTTAGTTACAACTCTCTGCACCTGGTATGCCTCAACAGAACGGTGTATCAGAGAGAAGAAATAAAACCTTACTAGACATGGTTCGATCAATGATGAGCTATGCTTATCTGCCTAGTTCATTTTGGGGATATGCAGTAGAAACTACTGCCTACATTTTGCACAATGTTCCCTCTAAGCGTGTTTCTGGAACACCTTATGAGTTATGAAAAGGGCGTAAAACTAGTTTACGTCACTTCAGGATATATGGATGCTCGACATATGTGTTGGTACAATACCTTAAAAAATTGGAATGTCATTCACAAGTATGCTTATTCGTAGGCTACCAAAAGAATAAAAAACTGGATACTTCTTCGATTCAGAAGAAAATAAAGTATTTATATCGACAAATACTGCTTTTCTCGAAGAAAACCATACAAGAGATCATCAAGCTCGCAGTAAGCTAGTATTGCGTGAAGTTTCCAAAGAAGCTACAGATAAATCAACAAAAGTAGTTGATGAGGCTGGTCCCTCAACAAGAGTTGTTGATAGAGCCAGTACTTTTGATTAGTCACATCTATCTAAAGAGTTGAGAGTACCTCGACGTAGTGGGAGGGTTGTGCAACAGCCTGGCCGTTACATGGGTTTAATTGAAATTCAGGCCATCATACTTGATAATGGCATCGAAGATCCATTGACCTACAAACAAGCAATGAATGATATTGATAGAGATTAGTGGATCAAAGCCATGGACCTCGAAATGGATTCAATGTACTTCAATTCGGTCTAGGAGCTTGTAGATCAATCAGATGGAGTAATACTTATCGATTGTAAATGAATCTACAAGAGAAACGAGATGCAATTAGAAAGATTCAAATTGGAATAAAAGTCAAAATTGAGATAAAGTCAAAATGTTGACTATAGACTTTGAGAGTCAAAGTTTGACTATTTGACCAATTTAGTGGGAAAATCCAAGATTGACTTAGTGGAAAAATTAAATTTTTTTAGTGGATTTGTTTAAACCAATTTTGCTAGGTGTTCATCCCATATTAAGACACTAATCCCACTTAGAGTTAATGGATATTTTAGTATCAAATTATCATTAATTAAATTATAGTGCATAAGATCTAAATTGTTTTCGCTTGTTATTAGTTAACTCCTTCACTTTCAACTGCAGACTCTCTGTAGGTTTAAAGACAGAGATAGATGGTAACTACCCTCTCTCCGCTCTTACAGGGGGTTTAATGTAATTTAATTAAATTAAAACAAGTACTTTAATTTAACTCAAAATGAAATTAAACAATTTAATTAATTAATTAATTATCTTATATTTAATTTAATTGCTTTGAATTATATTCAAATGTGCATCTCTCATATAACCTATAGTTTTAATATGAATCTTATTCACATTAATTCCAACCTATAGTCTTGAAATAAATTTATATTAATTTAATATTTGAATCTTAATACTCTCAATTTATATAGTTTAATTTTGAATCTAATTCAAAATTAACCTTATAATGTATATTAATTGTATCATATGCAATTATATTATACAATTAATTTCCTTAAATTTATTTGAACTCTTCAAAGTCTTTCCACTATAAAATCCTTGTTGAATTCATTTATGAACTAGCAAAGAGACCTAATGGACTTACAATCATAAGCTCTAATGATTTATGATTAATTAGTTAAACTCTTTAATTAAGTTAATCATCATTCATTAACTATATGGTACTTTACTTAAGACCGATAACTGCACGCTTATGAACAGTATATTTATGTGTGCATTGAATTAACCATATTCTCTAAGTCAACCCTTTACAAATTGCTCGTAGTTACAACTGGGTCAAATTACCATTTTTTGTTCGTAATTACAGCTAGGTAAAATTTTCATTTTACTCCTATGATTACCTCTTTCCTTAAGTACCACTGATCCTCTAAAGAACAATTTTATTTACAGTCCAATTATAAACAAAGTTCCTCTCAGACTAGTGAGAGGGTGAGCTCTCATTATTCAAGTCTCGCAATCAGCACTTGGGAATAATCTGTCCACTTTCACTTTCACTGAAGTTGGGAAGGAACGAATTCCATGTCATGAAGCTATGTTCTCAACTCCTCATTCGGTATTGTCCTCAAAATGGTAGGCATATTCGGTAGCTAAGGTCACTCTCACCCATACAAATCAAAGAAAGACCCTTAAGAGCAAGAGTTCTTAATCCACTCAAGATTGAGATTGAGTTACATGGTTATTGTTTGAGATATAAAATTCTTCAATTAACATTGTTACAAGGAGAGATTATATTGCGAAGTTCGGTCTTATACAGACTCATTGTATAAGATACTCCCTCTTACATCATCACATGAGTGATTTGGATCAAATCGTTCGTAACACTTGCAACTGTTGCAACATTTACAAAATGGGTCGTATCCATAGTGTTACCAAAATAAGACACCCAACCTTATCCATATACTATAGATCTGTTAAGTTATTTCTTGAATACGATCCATTTGTATGTCCATTACATACTGTTCAAGTTGTATTAAATAACATCAGATCTTAGTTTATTGGATTTTGAAGTATGCAAATCATAAAATACTTTATTCATCAAATAAACACTTTATTTATGTCTTAAAAATATTTTTTTTTACAAATTTACACAGACAACGAGATTTTGGATATAAATCGTAAGATCATAGACATCTATCAGTGTCAATATAGCATGTGAAGTGAGATAACTTCTTTGTGTTATGAGATCTAGAAAGAAAGGCGGAGAGCCACCATTGTTTCTTACATAGAGTTCCTCAAACCCAAAGAAAACTTATTTATATAACATGTGAGGTGGGATAACTTCCCACTTCCCATCTCTCTCCCACTCCTAATGGGAGTTATTATTTAACTTAATTAAATTAAATATAATTAATGAATTAATGAATTACTTAATTAAATTAAATTAAATATCTCTTTTTAGTTTTAATATGAATCTTATTCACATTAACTTTTGACCTATAATTTTAATATGAATCTTATCCATATTAACTTCTAATTTGAATGACATTCAAATACACATTACATCTCTCATTCTATATAGCTTAATTCAAAATTAACTATGTATTTTAATATATCTATATACATTATGTTAATTGTATCATATATAATTAACATATTACTCTTCAAACTAATTTGAACATTTCAATTATTCTTTTAACACATTGGTCCTCGTTAATCCGTTGCAAGCTAGCAAGGGGGCCTAATGGTCCTATAAATTATAAGTGCTAATAATTTGAGATTAATTAATTAAAGATTGTAATCAAATTAATCTTAATTAAATTAATCATTCATTAACTATAAGACAAAACACTATAGATCCATAGTTTCACTTTTATGCACTGTAGAATATGTGGCATCCATGGATATAACCATTACACGAAATTCGATCATTTACAAGTTGTTCGTATTTATAGTTGGGTCAATTGTTCATTTTACCCATGAAATTACCTCTTAATTCTTAAGTACTATTGTTTTCTAATGAACAATTTGTTTATGGTCAAACCATAAACCAAGTCCCTCTCGGACCACTGAGAGGGTGGACCTCATTGTTCAAGTCCTGGAATCAGCACTTAAGAGAACTACTCGTCTACTTACCCTAAATGGGAAGGAGTGAGTTCCATCTTGTGAAAAATTACGTTCTCAACTCTTTATTTGGCCAAGACCCCAAAATGGTAGGCTTATTGAGTTGATGACTTGAGCCACTCTCACCCATGTAAATCAAAGGACGAGCCTTAATAAACAGAGGTTTGTAACTCACTCAGGATTCAGATCAAGTTACTTATGATCATCCTATGAAATATTAAATTTTTGAATTAACGGAGTTGCAAAAAGAGATTCTATCTCGTGGTCTAATCTTATGCAAACTCTTTATATAGGATACACTCATTCGCATGTCTCCACGTGAATAATTTGGATTACATAGTGGGTCATATCTATAATATTACGAAGATAAAGTACCCAAACTAATCTATAAATTATAGACCCTTTAGGTTATTACTTAAACATTATTCACTTGTATGTCAACTACATACTGTTTAAGTCTCATAAAATAACCTTAGATTTTTACTGTAATGAATAATTCATTATTGTATATTTAATAATTGAATAACATACTACATTAAATAATTAATTACGAGATTTTATAGCACAAATCCCAACATCAATTTCACAATTTCAATTACAAATTCATAATAAGGTGTGGGTGCTCCTTGGATTTGAGCACGTGGTTTAATCCTAAACTTGAAAAAGAAAAAGGATTTATAGTGATTTGATCTTGAACCTGTTGGAAAAGATCGGAATAGGTTGGATCTTAAAGCTGAAAAAGGATCGATAGTGGTTGACTCCTGAACCGTAAAAAAGAGCGGTAAATTGGTTTGGTTTACACCTATAAGAGAATTCGTGTAGAAAAATATCCAAGAAGAACACTTGGAGAATGAAATAGGGATTCCAAACAACTATAAAAATCATTGGTGTCATTTTTTTTTCACTCTACTCTAAAGTCAGTGAAACATGTATCCTATGACCTATTGTAGCTTCATTACTTAAAATATATACATTCAATTAAAAGGCGGGAAAATAGATTCCTCATATACTCATATTATTATAGAAAAAAATGTAGTTGACTTCTTGTCATGCTAAGATTATATATCCCCACCCATTCTCTGTTTGGACTAAAACGATTGACTTTTTTTTAGTGCATTTTGCTTGTTTTCAAGTTAAAAAAAAAATACTTTACCAAAAAAAAATTAAAACAACTTTTTGTAATAATTTGGTCTATATAATTTAAATTCTCTAGTATATAATAACAATTTAAATTTTGTCATGAAAATTTTCATCAAATTAAATATCATTTTTACTACGTTCATTTTAATGTTTGAAGTTTATAAGCACATTTGGGGTTGTTTTGGGAGAGATAGAAGTTATTATAAAAAAAGTTTTAAATGTTTTTTTTTTTAAGTAAAATAGATTGAGATTAAATTTATTAAAAACACACTTAGAAACATGTTCATTTCATACCTATTTAATATCAATTTTCTACTGGCTTTTAGATTCTCCCAAAGTCAGATATAGTTTTTAGTTAATTTTTAATTTCAAATTTTGTCCTTTAAGATCTATTTTATGTATCTATTTCTTTCTTACCTAATCAAATATATAATATAATTTTCTTAGGTTGAGTACTTTTTAAAACATTATACCACATTTTTTTAAAATAATAAAGTTTCCCTTAATATATAAAAATTAATATAGAGCAAACAAAATGTACCAATTGTTCAAAATTATAAAAAATAAAATAAAAAATTAACAATAGCCCTATTTTAGTTAGGGCTATTTTCAGATTCAGAAAAATGAACACAAATATTTACAAATAATACAAAATTTCATTGTCTATCATGGTCTATCACAATCTATAATAGATAGACTATAATATTTTGCTATTATTTATAAATATTTTCAATAGTTTGTATCATTTAAAATCATTTCCCTTTTAATTATTATAGCTTTAAAATTTATTTACCAAACAATATAATTACCCTTTTCAGATTTCAAACTGCTTTTTTAGAAGCATAGTTACCAACTACTTGAAAAACTACCGTAATTCCAAACCCTTGGTTTACAATTTAGAAGCCAATACAGGGATGGAAATGTCATTAAATCTTACTATAAAAATCACAATAAATACTATAATCATTGCAAATTTAGAGTTGAGTTGGTTGTGCCGAGTGGGGTCGGGTAAAAAGGTGCGTAGTAAGTTGTTCCGTGTTTTCTAGTATGTTTCCATATACTACATCTGGTAGGAGATCGACTGAGGTCGGTGTCTACTCTGGTTCACCTTATGGTCTCTATAGTTCGTGCTCGAGCTGCTTCCTGGCGGGTTGATCTTCTTGATCTTATCTAATGTGTTTACAGTTGTTTTTTCTTTTTGAACTTTACGTTGCTCTTTGTTTTGCTCTTGTCCCTAGTTTATGGGGTTTTGGGTTCTTTTCTCTGGCTTTCTCCCTGGTGTTTTGCGAGTTTGCATTTATATGGTGGTTTTGTTCTGGTCTTATCTTGCTGGCTTTGTTTTGGTTTTGTTGCACTGTCTTTGTTTGTGCTTTGTTGCTTTGATGCCTTGATCTCGAGTTGTGGAATCCCCCTTGTTATTATATAATAATATCACCTATTCTAAAAAAATAAAATTTATATATATTAAAATCTATGTGCTGAGTTACTACAGAATTGAAAATAAAGGATTTGTTGAAAGACTAAACTATATATATATATATATATATATATATATATATTGAAAAGGTGGAAAGATTGAGACTCGATCTGGTAATAATTTAATTTTTTGTTTTACATTTTTAAAAATTAAGTCTTTTTTTTTCCCTATTCTTACAATAATGTGTATTTCTCTTAAGACAGTAATTGAATTCTTAGTCAAATTCCAAATTTCAAACACAAATTTTTAAAAGCTATTTTTTAGTTTTCAAAATTTGGCTTGATTTTTTAAATCATTTGTAAAAAGTAGATAATAAAGATATAAATTTGGAAATAGAAATAGTGTCTAATTTAATTTTTATAAATAAAAAACTAAAAAAACCAAATGATTGTCAAACCGAAAATTATTTTTAGTGGAATTATACGCGGCTTCCATCCTTATCTCTAAGATGGGGAAAACATTACTTACATCTCTTTTAAGTATCATAATAGCGATAATAATGATAAATGATATAACAAGAACAATAACATTGATAATCAATTTGTTATTAAAGCACATTAACTAAATTTAAAATTGGACCTAATAAAGTCGTTAATTTCTCAACTATGAAGTTATAGTATATTAGTTAAATTAAAATTTTGGTCACCCGAACTGTCTTTGATAACTATTTGGCATTTTTTGAAAATGAAGTCTATAAAAACTACATCTATCGATGAGTTTATTTGTTTTGTTATCTATCTTTTATAAATATTTTGAAAATGAAAGCTAAATTTTGAGAATTAAAAATAATAATTCTTAAAAAGTTTGTTATTGTTTTTGAAATTTTGGATAGATATTTTTAATGGCAAAATCTGAATAGGAAGTCTCACTTGACCTTCATGTGCCCTCATGAGAAATTTGTAGTTTTGGGGAAAAATACGATGTGTAAGACAAAGAAGAAGAAAACACTAATGTAGTGTTTGCCACAGAAACTTTGATGCTCAAATCAATAATTAGCAAAGGATCAAAGCAAGCTTGAAATCAAAAGAATTGCTTATCTTAGGTGATGCCTATGTCCTATTTATGTAAGGGTGGACCTAGAGTTCCTAATCTCAAAGAGATTAGGGAATGCTAATTCGGGTCGTCCATGCGGGTTGAGATCATGGGCCACAGAAAGTAGGCCGTCATGGGAGGAAAGAGGCTTGCCTCGGCCTCGGCCTCAGCCTCCAAGGCCGAGGCGGGCAAGTTGGGTCGTTTGTTCCAACTTCTTTCCTTTCTTTGATCTCTTCTTCCCTCGACCCATTGGCTCAAATCTTAACATCCTCTTGCTCTCACGTGACGATTATTATTTTGGTTTTATCCTTAACAGTCTACCCTTCTAAGCTCATGATTTTTAGTCCAAAAATGAACCAGATATGATTTAAAATTATTACCATATATATTGTGAACTGAAAATTAGGAAATTAGAATAAACATTTAAGGCTATTTTAAAACTTTCTTATGTATCCTATTCTCTATGTATAATCACCTTATAAAATATCCTTTGTACATACATACTGAATATATTGATTTTTTAAGACCCCGTTTGGTAATCATTTCATTTTTTCTTTTTGGTTTTTGAAAATTAAGATTATGAACAACTTTTCCACCACTAAATCTATTGCTTTGATATCTGTTTGTTACCAATGTTTTCAAAAATCAAATCAAATTTTGAAAACTAAAAAAAATAGTTTTTAAAAACATGTTTTTGCTTTTGAAATATGGCTAAGAATGCAACACTTCTACTTAAGATTGATCCAAACCATGTGTAACAACTTGACCCTTCGAGTACTCTAACATGGATCCTTACAACTAAATACTCATTTTTATTAAAAAAAATTTATTAAAAAAAATTTGACTGTGATAATGTAAAATCAGTGAAAACATGAATAACCATTTTAAACTGAAATGTTAATTTAAATCCAATAAATCAACATATTTAGTTGGGATCTCGAAAAAAGAATTTACAATATATATATATATATATATATTTCAAAAAATAATAATAAAACATATCATTGTCAACAAACTCAAATAAAACAAAATTAAAACATTTAAGTAAGTAAATAAAAATAAAAACATGAATTGCGTGGAAGCGTTTTCTATTATCCCCGTATGGCTCTATCACGGATCCCTTTTGTCCCTCACCGGTCCATTTCTGTTGTTGCCTGAAAAATATAAAAGAAGAAATGGTGAGTGTAACAATACCTAGTAAGTGACCCGCTAGTGGGCACTTTAGGTTACTTGTTAACTAGTTTATCTAAGCATCGATGTACACCCATATCATATCAGTTGTAATGATCCCAAAGGGTCACCTATCAGTCATAAATGCGATCTCGAAGGAACACACATAAGTCATAGTGTGTATCCCGGAGGTACATAAATCGGTCGTAAACATGAACCCGGAGGAGTATGCATTAGTCATAGTGTGTGACCTGAAGGTCCACAAATCAGTCGTAAACATGAACCTGGAGGAACATGCACCAGTCATAATGTGTAACCCGAAGGTTCACAAATCAGTCATAAACATGAACCCGAAGGAACATGCATCAATCATAGCGTGTAACTCGAAGGTTCACAAATTAGTCATAATGTGCAAATTAGTCACTCCTACCTGCTTTTAGGGATAGTAGAGTGGTTGTTTGCTTAAGTGTTGAGTTTAGGTCTTGAATAAGGGGTCCCACCCTCTCATTAGTCTGAGAGGGACTTGGTTTAGTAACTGGATCACAAACAATTGTTCATTAAAAAATTAGTGAGACTTAAGGAACAAAAGATAATTACGGGGATAAAACAGATATTTTAACCAGCTATAATTACGAACGACTTGTGAAGGGTTGACTTACTGATGATGACTATATTAAGTGGACAGAAATATATCTGCAGTGAGAAGAGTACAACTAATGGGTTATATTGGAGTATCCTGATAGTTAACGAATGTTGGTTAACTAGGTTAAAGAGTTTAGCTTGTTAATCTTGGATTGTTGAAGCTCATGATCTGTAGGCCGATTAGGTCCTCCTATTAGCTCATATCGGACTAAACCTTAGAACAATGTGATGAACGAGTTCGAAGTTTTCGAATTCGATTTTTGGAGTAAAGTTTAAATATATCCTATATATTTAACCTAATGTTTAATTCATTTAAGAGAGAAAAAAATATTAAAATAAGATTTGAATATCCGAATTTTTTAAATAAGGATTAAAAAACGGTCAATCAAGATTAATTGGGATTGGTGTGATTTTAATTTTAAATTAATTAAATTGTTTAATTAATTATTTAAATTAATTTTAAATTAAAGAGGTCAAAATTGGAAGAAAAGTCAAAATTGTTGACCAGGTCAAAATTGAGATAAAGTAAAAATGTTGACTACATACTTTGAGAGTCAAAGTTTGACTATTTGAGCAGTTTAGTGGGAAAATCTAAGATTGACTTAGTGAAAAAATTCAATTTCTTAGTGGATTTGTTTAAACCAATTTTGCTAGATGTTCATCCCAAGTTAAGAACTAATCCCACTTAGAGTTTATAGATTTTTTAGTGTCAAATTGTCATTAACTCAACTTTGCATGATTTGCATGAATTTGCCTATAAATAGAATGGTTTTATGAATTTTAATCTTCTTGGTCAAATGGAAATTCTTGAGATTTTTTGAATAACCTAATCCTAATTCTCTCTCAAACCCTTATACAATTTCTCTCAAAATTTTGTCACTCATTGGATCCCACCATTCCGATCTAAGGCCGAAGAATAGTCAGGGAGACTCTCATTGTGGTCTACGAACCAATCATGAGAAGAATTGATTAAAACTAAGTAGAATTTGGGCTACAAAGGTTGTATATTCTAACCTTAATTAAGTTTTAAATAGGCATGTTTATTTCCTCGAAATTAATTAAATTAGAGTGCATGAGATTTAAATTATTTTCGTTTATTAATAGTCAACTCCTTCACTTTCAATTGTAGACTCTGCACGTTTAAAGACAGAGAGAGGGTAACCATCCTCTCTCCGCTCTTACACTCTCCTATTCCACTGCAATGTAGGGGGTTTAATGTAATTTATTTAAATTAAAACAGGAACTTTAATTAAATTAAAAATGAAATTAAACAATTTAACTAATTAGTTAAATTTCTTATATTTAATTTAACTGCTTTGAATTATATCAAATGTGCATCTCTCATATAACCTATAGTTTCAATATGAATCTTATTCACATTAATTCTAACCTAGAATTTTAAAATAAATTTATATGAACTTAATATTTGAATCTTATTCAAATTAATACTCTCATATTATATAGTTTAATTTTGAATCTACTTCAAAATTTACGTTATAATGAATATTAATTGTATCGTATGCAATTATATTATACAATTAATTTCCTTAAATTTATTTGAACTCTTCAAATTCTTTCCACTTTAAAATCCTTGTTGAATCTGTTTATGAACTAGCAGAAGGACCTAATGGACTTACAATTTTACGCTCTAATGATTCAGGATTAATTAATTAAACTCTTTAACTAAGTTAATCGCCATTCTTTAACTATAGGGCACTCTATTAAAGACCGATAACTAACTCTTATGAACAGTATATTTATGAGTCCATTGAATTAACCATATTATCTAAGTCAACCTTTTACAAATTTCTCGTAGTTATAGCTGGGTTAAATAACAATTTTTTGTTCGAAAGTATAACTAGGTCAAATTACCATTTTACCCCTGTGATTACCACTTGTACCCTAAGTACCACTGATCCTCTAATGAACAATTTTGTTTACAGTCCAATCATAAACAAAGTCTCTCTCGAGCCAGTGAGAGAGTGAGTCCTCATTGTCTAAGTCTTGCAGTCAGCACTTGGGAATAATCTGTCTACTTTCCCTGAAGCCATGAATGAGTTAATTCCATCTTGTGAAGCTATGTTCCCAGCTCCTCACTATGTATTGTCCTTAAAATGGTAGGCATATTTGGCAGCTAAGGCGATTCTCACCCATACAAATCAAAGAACGACCTTTATGAACAAGAGTTCATAACCCACTTAGGATTGAGATCGAGTTACATGGTTATTGTTTGAAATATAAAACTCTTCAAATAACGTTGTAACAAGGAGATATTATATGGAAAGGTCCTGTCTTATACATACTCATTGTATAAGATACTCCCATTTTCATGTCATCACTACAAATGTTGTAACATCTACAAAATGGGTCGTATCCATAGTGTTACTATGATAAGACACCCAAACTTATCCATATATTATAGATATGTCAGGTTATTTCTTGAACACGATCCATGTATATCCATTACATACTGTTCAAGTTGCATTAAATAATCTCGAATCTTAGTTGATTGAATTTTGAAGTATGCAAATCATAGAGTATTTTAATCATCAATTAAACACTTTATTTATGTATTAAAAATATTTTTACAAATTTACACAGACTACGAGATTTTGAACTTAAATTCCAAGATTATAGATATCTATCAATGTCAATATACCATGGAAAGTGAGATAACCTCTTTATGTTACGAGATCTAGAGAAAAAGGCCGAAAGCCACCGTTGTTTCTTACCGAGAGTTTCTTTATATAACATGTGAAGTGAGATAACTTCCCACTTCCCATCTCTCTCACACTCCCAAGGGGAGTTATTATTTAACTTTATTAAATTAAATATAATTAATTACTTAATTAAATTAAATATCTCTTATTTTATCAAATGAATATTTGAATCATATTCAAATATTTATTTATCTCATAATCTATAATTTTAATATGAATCTTATTCATAATAACTTTTGACCCATAATTTTAATATTAATCTTATTCATATTAGCTTATTATTTGAATGACATTCAAATACACAGTACATCTCTCATATTATATAGCTTAATTCAAAATTAACTATATATTTTAATATATCTATATACATTATGTTAATTGTATCATATAGAATTAATTAACATATTACTCTTCATATTAATTTGAACATTTCAATTATTCTTTTAACACATTGCTTCTTGTTAATCTGTTGTGAGCTGGCAAAGAGACCTAATGGACCTATAGATTATAAGCGTCAATAATGTCATATTAATTAATTGAATGCTTTAATTAAATTAATCAACATTCATTAACTATGTGGCAAACCATTATAGACCCGTAGTTGCACTTTTATGCACTGTAGAACATGTGCCATCCATGGATATAAGCATTACACGAAAATCGATCTTCCACGAGTTGTTCGTAACTACAGGGTGATCAATTGTCCATTTTACCTATGGAATTACCTCTTAATCCTTAAGTACCATTGATTTTCTAATGAATAATTTGTTTATGGTCAAACCATAAACCAAGCCCCTTTTGGGCCACTGAGATTGTGGACTCCATCGTTCAAGTTCTAGAGTCAGCACTTAAGGGAACTACTTGTCTACTTACCCTAAATGAGAATGAGCGAGTTTCATTTTGTAAAAAATTACATTCCCAACTCTTTATTGTGTGAAGTCCCCAAAATAGTAGGCTTATTTAGTCGGCGACTTGAGCCACTATCACCCATGAAAATCAAATGACGAGCCCTAATAAATAGGAGTCTGTAGCTCACTCAGGATTCAGATCGAGTTACTTATGATCATCCTATGAAATTTTAATTTCTTCAATTAACAGAGTTGCAAAAAGAGATTAACTATTTCGTAGTCTAATCTTATACAAACTCTTTATATAGGATACCTTCATTCGTATATCTCCACGTGAATGATATGGTCACATCATTTGTAACAAATTACAAACTGGGTCGTATCTATAGTATTACCAAGATAAAGTACTCAAATTAATCTATATATTATAGACCCTTTAGGTCATTACTTAAACATGATTCACTTGTATGTCAACTACATACTGTTCAAGTCTCATAAAATAACCTTAGATTTTTACTATAATGAATAATTCATTATTGTATATTTAATAATTGAATTGAATACTACATTAAATAATTAATCACGAGGTTTTATGGGACAAATCCCAGCATCAGTTTCACAATTTCAATTAGAAATTCATATTAAGGTTCATGTGCTTCTTGCATTTGAGCGAGTGGTTTAATCCTAAACTTCAAAAAGAAAAAAGATTTATAGTGATTTGATCTTGAACCTGTTGGAAAGGATCGGAATAGGTTGGATCCTAAACCTAAAAAAGGATCGGTAGTGGTTTGACTCTTGAACCCGTAGAAAAAAGTGATAAATTAGTTTGGTTCTCACCTGTAAGAGAATTTGTGTAGTAAAATACCGAAGAAGAATTCTTGGAGAATGAAGTAGGGATTCCAAACCACTATAAAACTCATTGGTTTTATTTCTTTCTCTCTATTCTAAAGTAAGTGAGACATGAATCCTATGACATATTGTAGCTTCATTACTTAAAATATATACCTGGGAAAATCGATTCCTCATAAACCCATATTGTTATAGAAAAAAAGTAGTCGACTTCTTGTCATGCCAAGGTTATATATCCCCACCCATTCTCTGTTTGGACTAAAACGATCGACTTTTTTTTTTGTGCATTTTACATGTTTTCAAGTTAAAAAAAAAATATGAAAAAAAATCAAAAGAACTTTTTATAATAATTTAGTCTATATATTTTAAAATTTCTAACAATTTAGACAACAATCTCTAGTATGTAATAATTTGGTCTACATAAATTCAAATCTATAACAATTTAATCTTTACCATGAAAATTTTCATCAAATTAAGTATCATTTTTGCTACGTTCAATTTAATATTTGTAGTTTGTAAGCACATTTGGGGTTGTTTTGGGGAGAGATAGAAGTTATTATAAAAAAATCTTAAATGTTTTTTTTTCCTTTTTGTATGTTTAATAAAATAGATTGAATTAAATTTATTAAAATCACTTTTAAAAACATGTTCATTTCACACTATTTAATATCAGTTTCTTACTAACTTTTAGATTCTCCCAAAGTCGGATACAATTTTTAGTTAATTTTTAATATCAAATTTTGTCCTTTAAAATTAAGATCTATTTTATGTATCTATTTCTTTCTTACCTAATCAAATATATATTCTAATTTTCATAGGTTGAGTACATCTACTTTTTAAAACATTATACCCCTTTTTTTTAAAAAAATAAAGTTTCCCTTAATATATAAAAATTAACATAGAGCAAACAAAATGTAACAATTGTTCAGAATTATAAATTATAAAAAAAAAATAAAAGATTAATAATAGGCCTATTTTAGTTAGAGCTATTTTCAGATACAGAAACACAAATATTTACAAATAATAGTAAAATTTCATTGTCTATCATGGTCTATCACAGTCTATGACAGATAAACGATAATATTTTGGTATTATTTATAAATATTTTAAATAATTTTTGTCATTTAAAATCATTTCCCTTTTAATTATTATAGCTTCAAAATTTATTTATCAAACAATATAATCCTACCCTTTTTAGGTTTCAAATTGATTTTTTTAGAAGCATAGTTACCGACTACTTGGAAAACTACCGCAATTCCAAACCCTTGGTCTACAATTTAGAAGCCAATATAGGGATGGAAATGTCATTAAATCTTACTATAAAAACCACAATAAAGACTATAATCATTGGAAATTTAAAAGTATATGTATTAAATTTTTATATATTAAAATCTATTTGCTGAGTTACTACAGAAATGAAAATAAAGGATCTTTTGAAAGACTAAACTATATATATATTTTAAAATATTAGAAGACTGAGACTCCATTTGATAATCATTTTATTTTTTTTTTCGTTTTTGAAAATTAAACTTATTTATTTCTATTTTTTTATAAGACAATGATTGAATTCTTAGTCAAATTCTAAATTCTAAATACAAATTTTTAAAACCTATCTTTTTAGTTTTCAAATTTTCGTTTGATTTTTTAAATCATTGGTAAAAAGTAGATAATAAAGATATAAATTTGGAAGTAGAAATAGTGTCTATAAATTTAATTTTTAAAAATAAAAAAATAAAAATCTAAATTATTACCGAATCAGCCTCTACTTTCCATGAACTTAAAATTGTTTTGTCAATTTTTTTAGTAGAAATGTACGCGGCTTCCATCCTTATCTCTAAGATAGGGAAAAACATTACTTACATCCCTTTTAAGTATCATAATAGCGATAATACCGATAATGATAATAACAAGAACAATAACTTTGATAATCAATTTGTTATTAAAGCACATTAACTACTTAATTTAAAATTAGACCTAATAAAGTCGTTAATTTCTCGACTATGAAGTTATAGTATATTAGTTAAATTAAAATTTTGGTCACCAGACTGTCTTTGATAACTATTTGGCATTTTTTTGAAAATGAAATCTATAAAAACTACATCTATCAATGAGTTTATTTGTTTTGTTATCTATCTTTTATAAATATTTTGAACATGAAAGCTAAATTTTGAGAATTAAAAATAATAATTCTTAAAAAAGTTTTTATTTTTTTTGAAATTTTGGATAGATATTGTTAATGGCAAAATTTGAATAGGAAGTCTCACTTGACCTTCTCGTGCCCTCATCATAAATTTATAATTTCGGGAAAGATATACAATCTGCAAGACAAAGAAGAAGAAAACACTAGTCTGGTGTCTATCACAGAACCTTTAATGCTAAAATCAGTAATCAGCAAAGGGTCAGAGCAAGCTTGAAATCAAAAGAATTACTTACCTTAGGTGATGCCTATGTCCTTCTATTTATATAAGGGTGGACTTAGGGTTCCTAATCTCAAAGGGATTAGGGAATGCTAATTCGGGTCGTCCATGCGGGTTGAGATCATAGGCCACAGAAAGTAGACCGTCATGGGAGGAAAGAGGCTTGCCTTGGCCTCGGCCTCAGCCTCCGAAGCCGAGGCGGGCGAGTTGGGTCGTTTGTCCTAACTTCTTTCCTTTCTTTGATCTCTTCTTCCCTCGGCCCATTGGCTCAAATCTTACCATCCTCTTGCTCTCACGTGACGATTATTATTTTGGTTTTATCCTTAACAGTTTGTCCTTCTGAGCTCATGATTTTTAGTCTAAAAATGAACCAGATATGATTTAAAATTATTACCATATATATTGTGAACTGAAAATTAGGAAATTAGAATCAACATTTAAGGCTATTTTAAAAATTTCTTATGTATCCTATTCTCTATGTATAATCACCTTATAAAATATCCTTTGTACATACATACTGAATATACTGATTTTTTAAGACTCCGTTTCGTAATCATTTCATTTTTTCTTTTTGGTTTTTGAAAATTAAGATTATGAACAACTTTTCCACCACTAAATCTATTGCTTTGATATCTGCTTCTTACCAATGTTTTCAAAAATCAAATCAAATTTTGAAAACTAGAAAAAATAGTTTTTAAAAACATGTTTTTGCTTTTGAAATATGGCTAAGAATGCAACTCTTCTACGTAAGATTGATACAAACCATGTGTAACAACTTGACCCTTCAAGTACATTGACATCGGTCGTTACGACTAAATACTCATTTTCATTAAAAAAATTTTTTTACCGTCATAACGTAAATTTAATGAAAACATGAATGAGCATTTTAAACTGAAATGTTAATTTAAATTCAATAATCATCAAATTTAGTTGGGATAAAAAAAAACTTTACAAAAAAATAATATTCCAAAAAAAAAAAATAATAAAACATTTTATTTGTGAAAAAACTCAAATAAAAAAAAATTAAAACATTAAAATAAGTAAATAAAAATAAAAACATGAATTGTGCGGAAGCATTTTCTATTGTCCCCGTATGACTCTATCACGGATCACTTTTGTCCCTCGTCGGTCCATTTCTGTTGTTGCCTGAAAAACATAACAGAAGAAAGGGTGAGTATAATAATACCCAGTAAGTGACCCACTAGTGGGTCCTCTAGGTTACTTGTTAACTAGTTTATCTAAGCATCAGTGTACACCCATATCATATCAGTTGTAGTAATCCCGAAGGGGTCACCTGTCAGTCATAAATGCGATCTTGAAGGAACACACATAAGTCATAGTGTGTATCCTAGAGGTACATCAATCGGTCGTAAACTTGAATCCGGAGGAATATGCATCAGTCATAGTGTATAACCTAAAAGTCCACAAATCAGTCGTAAATATGAACCTGAAGGACCAACATTAGTCATAGTGTATAACCCGAAGGTCTACAAATTAATCGTAAACATGAACCCGAAGGAACATGCATCAGTCATAGTGTGTAACTCGAAGGTTCACAAATTAGTCATAATGTGCACATATACAGTCATATGTGTAGACCTACACAGATAAGAAAAGCTAACAAGAACCCTATAACGTAGCATGCATTAGTTTACATATAACTCATTTGTTATATGTATAGTCGTTTATCTTAGGGTAAAATTACTAGTATATCCTCAATCAACGTTACATATCATCATGGTCAAAACTTTCCATTCAATCAATATCGTTAAATCATGTAGTTCAAGTAGTAAAAAATTAACAATTCAAGCAATGTAGAGTAACCAGTCCATTCAGTAAAAAATATACCGTCCAAGCAATCTAATGTAACTAGTCTATTTAGTCATAATATACAGTCTAAGTAATAGGGACGACTAGTTCGAAGGCAAACCAGTAGAAAGACGCTTACATGAATTTAGGCCCAAACGTTGTTATTGAAGCAACCAATCTCCAATGAGAAACTTAAACTAATGTCCCTAACACAATACACAACATTCAAATCAACCCAAAAGCCTCAATTTAAATCTTTAGGTCCAATCTTAAAACACCAATTCACATCAACCTTTGATGTTTCAAAATAAATTCTGAGGTTTAATCTCTTACTCAAAATTATGTCGAAAACGTCAAAAATTAAGTAGGCACTCAACCAAAAATCCAAAATCTCACCATTAAACCAAGATCTTACCCTAAAACCAAAATCCAACGAAATAGTGGCGAAGGAAAACTGCGCGGCAAACTAGCGTCAACGACTCGATGACGATGGCGAACCATAGCGACCGGACGGACAGAGTGGCACGAGAGAGAAAGAGAGATGGTGTGAGAACTGGATCTAGCAACTTGAAGGTTGGAGGCGATGCGACATCAGTGTTGGGATTGTGTCCTAATTCTCCTGGTAGTCTCGTAGTTTGTAAACACTTTGTGAACATATTGTTATTAATAAAATAAGTGTTATTTTATAAGCATTTACTCAATCCAATAAACTAAGATCTGTGGTTATTTTATGTAACTTAAGCATGTATGTGGAGAATACAAGTGGATCATGTCTTAAGTAATAACATAAATGGTCTGTAGTATAAAGAAAAAGGAGGGATACCTTATCCTGGTGACACTACAGATACGACCCGCTTTTGTAGATGTTATAAGTGTTGTAAAGTGCTACAAATGGTTTGATCCTGATCATTCATGTGGAGACATGCGAGCAGGGGTATCTTATACAAAGATTTTGTATAAGACTGGACTACGAAATAATTAGTCTCTTTATATAACGCTGTTGATAATTGAGAATTATAATATGATAAGTTGGTTATCATATTTATTTATAATATATTAATTATATGTTAATTAATTCTTTTTTTAATAACCGTTTGATTGGGAGGTTATTGAAAATTTTATGGTAACTGTGAGATAAAAAGAAAAATTGTTTTCCAAATTTAGTGGATGATTCATTCGGAATTAGATCTCATAGAGGCTATCGAGTAAAAGCGTTTTACTAAACGATAGCATAGAGAGTATAAATGATCAAATATCGAGTTTGCTATACGATAGTTACTCGGTACTACACGATTGAGTAGAAAGTCTATACGATAGGCTACTTCATACTAAACGATTGAGTATCTAGTCTATTTGATAAACTTCATCTATCTCTCATTTACTCGATCGTCTACCTTCTTCATTCATCTATCCAAAGTCACACAGAGCCCACAACTCCTGGATTCTCACATCGAGAATACCAAGGTAACTCTTATGGTGGTGTTCTAGTTCTGTTCGAGGGTCGAGGATCAAGTTGGACTCGATAGTGATCAAGGATTCTTCCGTTTGTGCTATTGGCTAGTCTGATCGTTACGTTCGAATACTTCATTGGACGCATTGGAGATTAATCGAGGGATACTTGAAGAAAGGTTCTTCAAAGGTCAGCATACTCTATCCCTTGTTCTTCTTAAGAAACATGCTTGTAATTTACTTAATTATGCATAATCTGTTCTTATAGACTATAATATGTTTGTGTTCTTTCTCAATGGGATTTGGAACGACCTGCTTCTGCTCACTGGATCTCTATGTTTAGATTTTCTTCAGTTAGACGACTCAAATGGAGATGGTGCGGCATTAAGCAACTTGTGCGCAGATCTCTGATGGCTGGCGACGTGAAGTGGCTAGACAGCGTTGAGGGTGTCAATGTGGGTCTGAAGCCGAGATGGAAGAAGCGAAGATGAAGGGGGGTTTCGTCTTGCGTGCGTGTGAGAGAGAGAGAAAGGGGTATTATCTTTTGTATTTTTCTTGCACGCAACACAAGAAGGAGAGAGAAGGGAAATAAATTTTCTACTTTTCTCGTTTTTTCTTTCACTTTTTAACCCAAATAAACCCTCCTATATAATTTTTTTCTCTTTCTTCCTCTTCCTACTCAAATCCCTTCCTAACCCAAATCCAAATCCAAAAAAATCCATATAAATCCAAATAAATTCAAATTTACTAAAATCCTATCCAATATCTCGACATCCCAAATTTTCCAAATTAAAATAAATCTTCCATCCTCATAAAAATCGAATCAAATCAACCAATTAATCTCAATTATTTCAAAATAATTAAATTGAAATTAATTGAGCCAATCAATCAAATCTTGAATTCCAACCTAATTAAACAATCTACAACGAAATAATGCATAATTACATAATAAATCAGGGTGTTACTTTCTTCCCCCCTTAAGAAACTTTCTTCTTCGAAATTTTTAATCCTGAAAAAGCTCGGATGATGCAGTCTTATCTTGTCTTCTCATTTCCACATTGCTTTTTCCAACTAATGATTCCACCAAAATACCTTACCAATGTTATCTCTTTGTTGCGTAAAGCTTTCACTTCCTTGGCCAGGATTTGAATAGGCTTCTTTTCGTAACTCAGGTTCTCATTCAATTACAACGGCTCATAGCCAACAATATGAGATGGGTCCGCTACGTACGTCCTCAACATGGAAACATGAAGAGCATCATGAACTGCTAAAAGAGTCGGTGGTAAGGCCAACCGATAAGTTACAAGACCAATCTATTCCGGGATCTCAAATGGTGCAATGAACCGAGGGCTCAACTTACCTTTCCTGCCAAACCTCAACACTCCCTTCATAGGAGCCACTTTAAAAAATATTTTATCACCTACCTAGAACTCTAAATCTTTCTTTCAACATTTGGGCTCTAATCTTCTGTATCACCTCATTAGTGGTCTGCACAAACTCCAGACTCAACAATTTCCATTGACCAACCTCATCCAATAAATAGGAGACCTGAGCTCCTACCATACAAGGCCTCAAATGGCGTCATGCCAATGGTAGCTTGATAGCTTTTATTATAAGTGAACTCCATCAAATGCAAGTGAGAATCCCAACTCTCTAAAAACTCCAATGCACACACACATAAGATATCCTCCAAGGTTTGGTTCAAGTGCTCAGTTTGACCACCAGTCTATAGGTGAAAAGTTGTATTGAAATCCAATTAATTACCCAGCGTTGTCTGAAGACTCTTCTAAAAGCTAGATGTAAAATGAGGGTCCCTATCAGACACGATGGACACCGACACCTCGTACAATCTCATCATCTGCTTCATATACAACTGCACCCACCTATTCACTGAATATGTGGACTTTCATGGGATACAATGTGCTAGCTTGGTGAGTCTATCCACTATAACCCATATCATTGTATAGCCTTTCGTTGTCCTTGGTAAACCCACAAAGAAATCCATAGACACATTCTCCTACTTCTACTCTAGTACACTCAAGGGCTGCAACAATGTTGTTGGCTTTTATCTCGAGGCTTTAACCTGTTGGCATACAAAACACTTGCTAACAAACTCAACAATTTCCCTTTTCATATCATTCCACTAGTAGCATTATTTTAGGCCTTGATACATCTTGGTGCTGTCGGGATGTATTGAAAATGGGGAACTATGGGCCTTTGTCGATATTTCATTCTTAATGCCATTGTCCGCAGGTACACATAAGTGTCTCTGGTACAGGAGACCGTAATCTTGGGATATCGAGAATTAACTTCCCTGCCCTTGCTCCACCTGATAAAATCTCTCTACAAGGTAAGGATCACCCTGTTGAGCATCAATAATCCTACATCTGCACTGTCTCATGTTTAGCTCCTTTTGAGTGAAGAAGTACTTCAGACTCTTATGGTCTATGAAGATCTATATTTTCTCCCTATACAAATAATGTCTCCAATTTTTCAAAGCAAAAACCATAGTTGCTAATTCAAAGTCATGTGCAGGATAGTCCCGTTCATGGTTCTTCGGCTGACAGGAGGCATAAACAACCACCTTGCCATGCACACATCCCATCCCTTTCTTCGAGACATTATTATAATTAAAAAAACTACTTGATACTTCTGGCACTGTAAGAACTGAGGCAGTAACAATTTTCTGCTTTAGGTCCTGGAAACTCCCTTCACGAGCTTTACTACAAACAAAGTGGGTTCCCTTTTTAGTCAACTGGGTCAATGGTGTAACTATATGAGAGAAATCTTTAACAAACCGTCGGTAATAACTGGCTAGCCCCAAAAAACTACATACTTCACTAACTGTAATAGGCCGAGACCAATAGGTAACCACTTCAATGTTTGTTGAACCTATAGAAACTCCATCTCTAGACACCACATGCCCTAGACAAGTCACTTGCTTCAACCAAAACTCACATTTGGAAAACTTAGCATATAGCTTATTCGACCTTAAGGTATCCAAGATCTTACATAATTGCTCCTTGTGCTCTACCTCAGTCTTGGAATAAACCAAGATATCATCAATAAAAATTATAATAAAAGTGTCTAGGAACTCCTTAAACACCCTATTCATCAAATCCATGAATACCACAGGAGCATTCGTCAATCCAAATAACATTACAATAAACTCGTCATGCCCATATCTAGAGTGAAATGCAGTCTTGGGAATATCACTATCTTTAATCCTCAACTGGTGATACCCTGAGCGTAAATCAATCTTGGAAAACATCGTGACACCTTGCAATTGATCAAACAAATTGTCGATTCTAGGAAGAGGGTACTTGTTCTTAATAGTCATTTTGTTCAATTCTTTGTAATCTATACATAAACATAATGAGTCATCCTTCTTCTTTATGAACAGCACTAGTGCACCCCATGGGGACACACTTAGTCGTATGAACCCTTTATCAAGCAATTCTTGCAACTAGACATTAAGTCCTTTAATTCGGCCAGAGCCATTCTATACAGAGCTTTAGATATAGGAATGGTGCTTGGCTCCAAATCGATCGTAAAATATATCTCCCTGGGTAGTAGCAAACCTGGAAGTTCCTCTAGAAATACATCATAGTATTCTCTCACCACTGGTTCTGAGGTCAAGGCAACCTCAATTTCTTTAGAGTCAACTACACTAGCCAAGATACTCTAGGTACCTTGGTTAAGCAAATTTTTGGCCTTCATAGCTGAAATTACATTGGGCAATACCATGGTCTCGACCACTTTGAACTTAAAACTAGCTTCCATAGGAGGATTAAAAATTACCTCCTTACAAGAATCATCTATACTGGCATGGTTGGTAGCCAACCAATCTATGCCCAGTATCATATCAAAGTCACGCATTTCAACCACTATTAAAGTTACATCTAGAGTACGGTTTTCTATTTCTAACTGACATGCTTTTATCTTTTTGTTTGCTATCATAATTTCTCGAGACAGAGTAGAAACTGATAAAACATAATTCAAAGGCTCTAAAGCTAACGTGGCATGTGATGCGAGGAAAATTTTAATTTGATTTTGTGTTAATGGATATGCGTTGATGGTCATGCGTTGATCATGCGTTAATCTGATGAATTGTAGTATGCGTTAATTGTGTATGCGATGATCATGCGTTCCTGTCATAAGTTTTCTTGCTCTCTTGCCAAGTATAATAAGATCATAAGTTCCTTGGGATGATCCGAGGTCAAACACGGGACTTGCAACTAAAAGATGATTGTAAATTAATTCATTTGAGGCGGGGAATAAAAATAAAGAGAAAGAAGCTGATTACTATGCGCTACTCTTACTCCTAGCTAAACAGATTGAATAATTGAAGTTTGACTATGAGAATCGATAGAGATGCGGCAATTGTTAACGCATAATAAAATGCATGGAGAAGTAGAGTTTTGGAGGAGATATCACCAAGAATTTTGGTCACAAGGGTAATCCTAGCTCGTCACACTAACGCATGATACATCTCTCGATAGTCAGCCACATGCTTATATCTCTATAACGCATGGTTGCGTTGAGCATAAGGTTATTCCTATCTCTAGGAACACTGTTTACTTTGCTTAGTAAATGCTACTACTTACCCTCTTGGGCAATTGGTTATAACTATTCTGCTCATAGACAAGCATTGTGATAGGATTTTTAGTGCTAATCAATGTAAACTCATTATTCCACATGAATTTTTAGCAAAATTAACGCATGTTCTGCTCATCAATCCTCATAGTTCTAAGTAAAAGGCTACAATAGCTTGTATTTCTACAAGCTATCAGCATGCTTTACAAACAATGATGATATGAAATAATGGGATGATCCAAAGTCAAATAATACCAAGGCATAATGTCCCAAGATTAGGAGTGTACCTATCACTACTGTTCCGGACTACTCGGCCTCATGACGATTGGTGGCATAAACCCCACCATGCTGTTCTGCTGTCTATTTGAATTGTGCTGAGTGTTCAGTGGCTGATTTTAACCACCTTCAATAGGAACACCAAGGCATCTGTCTGCCATATGCCTCTCTTATTTTCATTTAAAGCATACTCTCGTACCAATTAGACAACACCCCACATGAAACTTTTTGCATGTTCTAGACACGAGCTTATCTTTTGAGACCCCTTCTATCTCTAGGTTCTTTTGCTGATAAAGTCGTAATGGTCCAAACGTTCTTAAGCTCTTCGGTGGGGGTTCAAGGGCCTTATGCTTTGCCTTTCTCTTCTGTCTTGATGAGGGTTTTGACCTTTGAGGTCTTGGGCGTTCCCCTTCCTCTAAAGTGTCCATCTCTATCACCAAACGGAGTGCCTCTGCATGAGTAGTCGGTTTGAAGGCCCATACAAAACTACGTATCTTATTTTTTAGGCCCTGGAAAAATCTTTTGGCTCTCTTAACCACCGTGCTAACCAACTTTGGAGCAAAACGAGACAACCTGTCAAACTCTTGATCATAATCTTCGATCGACATCCAACCCTGCTTCAAATCTAAGAACTCATATTCTTTAGCATTCCTCAGGCTGGCAGAGAAGTGTTTTAGGTAAAACCGATTTTTAAACTGCTCCCAAATATCGCCCTAGCTTCAACACCAATCATACTTTCAGTGGACTGCCATCAGATGGTAGCATTATCTGTAAGCAAGAAAGCCACACATAGTACTTTCTGGTTGCCCAAACACTTCATATACCGAAAGATCATCTATATGGAACATAACCACAACTCTGTCTTGGTAGGGTCTTATTGGGTTGTATGTCCTAAAACTTGCAATTTGTAAATTAAACATTTTTATTTACAATAAAGATGTTGAGATTTATTCAATAAAGCTGTTATTGAATATGTAAAATTGCACTTGTAAAGCCTAAATCCAATAAACTAACGAACCCCTGGCTATAGCATACTTGAACCTTATGTGGAGACATAAAGAAGGAAGGGTTTGAATATATAGAAAAAACGGTCTATAAGTATAAGGATAGGGTTGGATATCTTCTGGGGACACTATGGATGCGGTCTGCTTTGTATTAGATACAAACGATGTGATTCCAAAATCGTTCATGTAGACACATGCGAGTGGGGGCATCCTATGCAAAGGATGTTTGCATAAGATCGAACCACGAAATAGTATCTTTTCTTTATAATGACCATTTACTGTTAAAATTAACTATTTCAATCTGATGACCAAAGGAAACTCGATCTCAATCATGAGCTAATTATGAACTTCTATTTATTCAAAATTATCCTTTAATTTCCATGGGTGAGAGTGGCCCAACAGCGCCGCTCAATAAGCCTCTTATTTTAGGGGTAAGATCGGGTAGACAACTGGGGACATAGTCCTGCAATATGGAACTCATTCCTACCCATTTTAGGGTTAGTAGATAGGTTGTTCCCTTAAGTACTGTTTCCTAATCTTGAACAAGGGGCCCCACCCTCTCTATGATTGAGAGGGACTCGATTTATTGGTAGGACCATAAACCAATTGTTCATTAGTAGATCAGTGGAGACTTAAGGAGAAAGATGTATTACAAGGGTAAAACGGTAATATTCACTCAGCTATTAATACAAACAACTTGGGAAAGATCGAGTTACTGATCATGGTTAAATCAAGTGGACAGAAATATATCTATAGTGAGAAAAGTGCAGTTATTGGGCTTTAGTGGAATGACCCGATAGTTACGAATGTTAGTTAATTCAGTTAAAAAAGTTTAGGCAATTAATCTCGGATCGTTGGAGTTGATGATTGTAGGTCCATTAGGTCTCTCTACTAACTCGTAAATGGACTAAACCTTAGAACAACGTGATGAGAGAATTTGAAACGTTCAAATTCGATTTGAGAGAATTATTAATTATATGTGATATAATTAAACGTTTAATTGTCGAATTAAACGAAATTGGAGAATTGAAAGATCTTTAAATATGATTTTAATATTAAACACATGAATAATGATTCGTGGTTAAGGAATTGGTGGTTTAATAATTTAATATTTGATATTAAATTATTTTAATTAATTAAAATTATTTAATTACTTATTTAAAATTACTTATTTGAATTAGTTTTATATGAAATTAATTTAAGGGAGTTTGGTTAAATTTATATCAAATTGATTTTAATGAAAATCAATTTTTTAAATAAAAAATGGAAGGAAGTGGGTTTTTCCCACTTCTTCCACCACCTCTTCCACCTCTCAATTCCATTATCTATTGAAGTATTTGGTGTCAACTAAGAATGCAATCTGATTGCATGTGAAATGAGAATAAAACCTGGCTTCATGGAGTAGAAGAGAGTTCATGCAAGAGAAATTTTTGATGAAGAATGGGTTCTTCTCCTTGACACAAAAAATAGTTTTTCTCCAAAGTTCACTAAAGTCATTCTCATTTTGGTTCCCACAATCCAATCTAAGGGTCAAGAGGATAGTAAGGAAGATGAACTGGTAGTCTTGAAGTCAAAGGAGAGGAGATTCGAGCTGGAATCGTTGCTAATTTGGAGGAATCTTCAAAGGTGAATTTCAAAAACCCCACTTCTATTTTTATGACCATGCATGCTTGATTGTTAAAATTGATGTAGTTAGAGTGCTTAAGATCCTAATTGCTCCAGGTTATTGATTGTCAACACCAACACTGGTATCAGAGCATGATTTAAGCACTCAATTTACGTTAATTTTAGTTTACTGGGTGTTTTTTATAAGTTGTATGAAATGGTGCTGATATGGATATTTTCACAATTTTAGCATTAGATTCCTCTTCAATTCTATAGTAATTGTTGTAATTGGCTATTTGTTCATGGGCCTTAATATATGATTAAGTGTCTATAAATTTATTAGAGTCAATAGAGTTACAATTAGGTTGTAATTGAAGAAGATTTGAAGCACGCTCAACAGCTGGTTGCAGTAGGAAACGCTTCTGCCTCGCAGCATCACAACAATGTTCTTGAAACGTGCAAATTTTGATTTGAGTAATTTAATTACATTATCCTTTGGCTTTTCCGGCGATACGAACCCTCTTATCCATTCTCATTCGATCACGGCGGGGCAACCAATCGATACGACCTCGGAGGGCGGCCGAATCAATCTTTTTTTTATTTCATTTTATGCTGGTAGAAAGCAAATTTTAGCGGACCTCTTGATCGGTGGTCCAAGTGGTTCAATTGGGCCGATTTTACTCTTTTAGGTTTGGATCAACAGGATTTTGATCGGTTCAGCCCAAATTCAAGCATTGAAGGTCCGGTTTGGGTGATTTGGAATCGATTCAAGTTGGTTCAGACGGTCCATTGATAGTTCAAGGCAGTTTTTAATTATTATTGTAATAATTTAGGCTGTTTGCTTGCTTAGGATGCCAAAATTGGGCCATATCAATGCGTGTTTAATTATTTATGCATTCTAAATGTATGTTATAATTAAATAAATCTTGTATGTGCATATAGTATGCAATGTAGATTTAAAATTCTACCATAGGAAGTATGTATCATGCATTGAAAGTATGTTATAATTTGTTATAATATATAGTATGCATAATTTAGGGTTTCATGTATTTAATATAATTAGTTATATTAAATTGTAAAATGGCCTGATGAAGGTTATGGATTGGAAGCATGTCTATATTTTAGAAAGTGTTATAAAATGAATTAGACATTTAAAATCTATAACAAAGATAAGATGCATGCTCACCTAGGGTTAACAAATAACATCTTGTTTTAAGTAGTTAAGATCGTTATCTTGTAAAACTATGGTTACAAAATCACCCGGGCTAGTAAGTAAGTTGACGGTTTACGAAACACCTACTACCTGGAGATTGAAGCAACCAATCTCCAACGAGAGACTTGAACTAATGTCCCTAACATAATATGCAACATTCACATCAACTTCAAAAACCTCAATTTAAATCTTTAGGTCCAATCCTAAAACACCTAATGTACATCAACCTTTGATGTTTCCAAAAAAAGTATAAGGTTTAATTACATACCCAAAATTAAGTCGAAAATGTAAAAAATCAACCCACTAAACAATAAGTTAATTGCACACCAACTCCAATCTATAGTCAATACATTGTAGGCAAGTAAGATTTAATCCAAAAATTAAGTAGGCACTCAACCAAAAATAAAAAATCTCACCATTAAACCAAGATCTTACCCCTAAACCAAAATCTGACGAAATAGTGGTGAAGGAAAACTGCGTGGCAGACTAGCAACGTCGACTTAATGAGGTGATGAACCATGATGGTCGGACGAACAAAGCGACGTTAGAGAGAAAGAGAGACGGCTAGAGAACTGGATTTGGCGATTTGAGGGTTGATGGCAGTGCAACGTCAGTTGACTTGGGTGGAGGCGACACGATGTTAAACGACTCGTGCACAGATCTCCGACGGCTGGTGATGTGAAATGGCTGGCGACGTTAAGGGCGTCAGTGTGGGTCTAAAGCCGAGACAGAAGAAACGAAGATGAAAGGGGGTTCCGTCTTGCGTGCGTATGAGAGAGAGAAATGTTAGAGAATATGCCACATCAGCAACCAAGGATGAGTCAAGAAAAGACATCAGCTAAAGAATGCTATATCACTGAGGTGGGTCATGAAGGATTAGTCCCTTAGTGCTCTAGATTTTTGTTAGGATTGGGTGATAACAAACAAATATTCTTTCTTCATGTATTGGACCATGTGTCCTCATTTCATTAGTCATTTGGTATATAATTTTTTAATTCTTTGAATCTCTTAAATAGGGAATAGTGTATAAATTGGGCATGCTGCCTCTTTCCAATGTAAGAAAAGAATATGAAGAGGCAAAGTTGAAAAGCTCTTTGTCTATCCTTTAGTAATTTGGTTCCATCGTATACAACGATTAGCTAAACGACTGAATACACCGTTCATCTTTTAGCACTGAGCGTCCATTGTGTACAATGAAAAGGTAAACGATAGCCTCTATCGTGTAGCTCCTGAATCCTATCGTATACAATGAAAAGATAAACGATAACTCGTTTTACTATTGTATAAGTTCCGAGGCTCCATTTTGTAGTATGATGAGGTAAACGATAAGATTTATCTTCACATTGTTTATCTACCTGACTCTATCGTGCACAACGAAGAGGTAAACGGTACCGTTTTCCATCTGCTTTATTTTTCTAACGTGGTTTCAAAGCAGCTATGGCAAACGCCATTGTCATAGGATTCAATGCGACCACTGAATCGTCAAAGTTCAACATACCTCCCCTTAACCAATTGCTAAATCAAATAACTAGCACCATGTTGGAGAGAGGAAACTTTATACTGTGGAAGATGCTAGCTCTTCCAATTCTGAAAGGATACAGACTTGAAGGTCATCTGTCTGGAACTGAAGTATGTCCTCCTATGTTCATTGTGTCTACTTCGTCAACTGTTGAACCTGGTGAAGCAGACTCTCAAGCCTCAGATGGAGCTTCAAGCTCTACCTGCGTGAAGTCCCTGAACCTACTGTATGAAGCTTGGGTTACAGCAGACCAACTCTTGTTAGGGTGGTTATACAACTCTATGACTCCTAAAGTTGCTATACAACTGACGGGGTACGAAAGTGCTAAGAGTCTATGGGATGCCATTCACTCGTTGTTTGGAGTTCAGTCGAGGGCAGAAGAAGACTATCTTCACCAAGTNCACTCGTTGTTTGGAGTTCAGTCGAGGGCAGAAGAAGACTATCTTCACCAAGTTTTTCAACGAACTCGTAAAGGTAAAATGTCAACGTCTGAATATTTGAAACTTATGAAGCTTCACTATGATAATCTGGCTCAAGCTGGTAGCCAAGTGTCTACACGTAACCTAGTGTCTCAGGTACTCGTTGGGCTGGATGAGAAGTATAATCCAGTGGTGGTAGTTATTCAGAGTAAGCCTGAGATCTCTTGGTTAGATATACAATCTGAACTTCTGTCATTCGAGAAGAGGTTGGAACACCAGAATACTTCAAAAGCCACTACAACCTTTGCCCATAATGCCTCGACCAATGTTGCTTTCAATTGGCACAACTCTACATACGAGGCCCTTGGACAGAGCAACACATAAGGAGTTAACAGGCAACAATTTAATGGATCTAGAGGAAACATCAACAGTAGGGGAAACAGAGGAAGAGGTCGTGGTGGAGGAAATAGGCCTACCTGTTAGGTTTGCTCCAAGTATGGACATGCTGTAGATGTGTGCTATCAAAGGTACAATCGAGAATATGTCCAAAATCAAAACAGTGGTAAAGGAAACACTTAGAATTAAGGGAACCCTGGGGCAAATCCCTCAGCCTTCGTTACTTCACAGAACTTGAATCCATTTCTTCAGATTGAATCAGCAGGGGACTTTAATTGGTATGCAGATAGTGGAGCAACCAACCGTGTCACAACAGATCCCAACAATATAGCAAATCCCTCTAAGTACACAGGTAATGAACATATTATAGTAGGGAATGGACAAAAGTTAGACATATCCTCAATAGGCAATGTTGTTTAAGTTCCTCTAGTTGTAAGCTGAATCTAAAAACATCTTGTGTGTACCAAACATTGCAAAGAATCTGGTTAGTATATCAAAACTGGTTCAAGATAATGATGTTTCTGTTGAGTTCTATAATGATTGTTGTGTTGTTAAGGACAAATGTTTGAGACAAGTACTGGTGAAAGGAACTCTTAAAGACGAATATATCAGTTGAATGAAGCAGAGATGATCCCAGTTGATGTAAATATCAAAAAGGCAAGCTGTTTTCTCAACCCAATGAACAAAAATAACAATTCTACAACATTTGTTCTGACCAAAAGTGGAGCAAACTTAGTAGAATCAAAAGGGTTATGGCATAGGAGACGAGGTCATCCTTCTCTTCGAGTTTTGGAGACTATATTAAAAACTTGTAATCTTCCTACTAAGTTGAATGAAGAGATTAAGTTTTGTGAACCTTGCTGTCTTGGTAATGCCCATTGCCTACCCTTCCTCAATTCTTTGTCTCGTGCACAACATAAATGTGATTTAATACACTCAGATGTATGGGGTCCAACCTCTACAAACTCCACTGAAGGATATAGATATTACATATAATTTATTGATGATTATAGTAGATATCTCTGGGTCTACCCTCTTACACAAAAGTCAGATACACTACAGACTTTCAAACATTTCCTACAAGTTGTTCAAATACAGTTTTAAAACAAACATTAAAGCACCGCAGTCATATAATGGTGGTGAATATGCCAAATTGCATCAGTTATGCAATTCACAAGGCATTGCCTCTCGGTTTTCTTGTCCCTATACATCTCAACAAAATGGAAGAGCTGAAAGAAAACATAGACACCTAGTATAGATGGGACAAACCTTACTAGAACAAGCATCAATGTCTCTTCAGTTCTGGTGGAATTCCTTTCTTAATGCATATCATCTGATAAATGATCTTCCCTCGCTGGTACTAAAGAACCAATCACCTAGACAACTGATGTATAGTAAACTACTAGATGTTACAAAACTAAGAGTGTTTGGTTGCACCTATTTTCCATGTCTTTGAGCATACCAACCAAACAAATTTCAGTTCCATTCTAATAAATGTGTTTTCTTGGGTCCAACCATGGTTCACAAGGGACATCGATGTCTGAACAAAGATGGTAAAGTGTTCATCTCCAGAAATGTTATCTTTAATGAATTTGATTTTTCTTTCTCCTATGGCTTTCAGGTGCCCGATTTGTTTTTTTTTTCTGCATGCAACCCGAGAGGGAGAGAGATAATGGAAATAAAATTTTTCCTTTTCTTTGTTTTTTTTCCTTCTTTCACTTTTAACCCAAACAAACCCTCCTATATAATGTTTTTTTTTTGTCCTTTTCTTTTTCCTTTTCCTACTCAATTCCCTTCCTAACCTGAATCCAAATAAATCCAAATAAATTCAAATTTACTAAAATCCTATAGAATATTTTTGACATTCCAAAATTTTCAAATTAACTAAATATTCCATTCATGAAACAAATCGAATCGAATCAACCAATTAATCTTAATTAATTCAATTAAATTGAAATTAATTGAGCCAATCAATCAAATCTTGAATTCCGGCCTAACCAAACAATCCACAACAAAATAACGCATAATTATATAATAAATCAAAATGTTACACTATGGTAAGAACCAAAGAAAATAGACATAATTTTCAAAAACCAAAACCTAGAAACGAAACAACTACCGGGGTCTAAATAAAAAACAAATGGTATAAAGCCTAACATGTTTCAGGTTTCTTTTTTTTTTTTTTTCCGCTTTTTCTCTATGTTGAAAACCAAAACCTTTGTCGTAGATCCTCTGCTGTCCATCTAGGCTACCTTGCCGTCGTCCAAACTGTCGGATAAGTTTGTCGTCCAATCAGATTTGACAATTGAAACAAATAACTATTTTGTAGGGTTATTTGATTGTTCAAGACAATTAAATGTTGTGAAACAGTAAATACTGTATTAAAAGAGAGAGACACGTGAATTTGCAATAATGAGGCTTTTGAGTCTACTACTAATTATATATAAAGAACTACTTGTTTGCAATTGCATAAGATCAAACAAGCCGAAAAGAAAAGAAATTAAAGAATGAAATATTTTTGCAGCTGCTATTATGGTTTCATATTTCTTCTTCTTTTTTCATTAGCAACATTGGGATGTTGGGGTTACAATATGGAAGATTTTGTTCACTGTATTTATCTTCATTCCAACAATAATGACTCAAATTCAACCCTCATTCACACTCCATCTTCTTCATCTTATTCTTATGTTCTAAATTTCTCAATTCGCAATCTCAGATTCTCCGAACCCGAAACTCCCAAACCAGTAGCCATCATCACACCATCACATGCTTCCCAAGTCCAAGCTGCAGTCATTTGCTGCAAAAGCCATGGCTTCCAAATCCGAACTCGCAGTGGCGGCCATGACTTCGAAGGTAGTTCTTATGTCGCAAACGTCCCATTCGTGTTGATCGATTTGATAAACCTCAATTCAATTACCATCGACACGGAGGACGAGAGTGCATGGGTTCAATCTGGGGCAACCGTGGGCGAACTCTACTACAGAATTGGCGAGAAAAGTCGGACCCTTGGATTTCCGGCGGGGTTTGTGCCGACGATTGGAATTGGGGGGTTCTTGAGCGGCGGCGGGTTCGGGATGATGGTCAGAAAATATGGTCTTGCAGCGGACAATGTGGTGGATGCTTATGTTGTAGATGCAAATGGGAGTGTTTTTGATAGATATTCAATGGGAGAGGATTTGTTTTGGGCCATTAGAGGAGGTGGAGGAGGAAGCTTTGGGATTGTTTTGGCATGGAAGTTGAAGTTGGTACCAGTCCCTCCAACTGTTACGTCCTTTTCTCTCAGCAAAACATGGGACCAAAATGCGGCTGACTTAATCCATCGCTGGCAATACGTCGCACCGGAGGTAGATCAAGATCTTTTCATCTCTGCATGGGTCACAGGTTTGCTCATTTCTTTCACCACATGAGCCAACTATGAAATTAGTTAAGATGAAAACTCATGCTACACTCATCTCCATCTCGATGATCATTTTTAATCATAAAGGTTGAAAAAATATTAAATATTATATCTTTTTTTAAAAAAAATTATCATATGATAACTTGTGATTGGACACTTGGGTGAGCTGCACAAAGATTGGTCCAGCCTGAGATGCAATATCCAAGTATTTTTTTTTATACCATTTCTGCCCAGATAGGTATTTTACCCTCATGTGTGTAAGAAAAATAGATAATGTGTATTGCATATGCCTTGGAAGATAGTTAATGCGTGTAAGAAATTAAAATGCTAATTGATAACAATGTATATATATATTTTAAAAAGTCAATAAAATAGTTAGTTGAGGACTAAATTTAAGATTTATTGAAATTGCATAAACTAAATAGAAAAAATTTGAAAGTATTGAGATCAAAATAATATTTTAAGCAAACATACAAAGTGATTCAGTTACACTTAAAAACACCCTGTTTGTTTGTTTCCATAAAAGACATATCAAACACACTCACAACCATGATTATCCAAAAATGAAAGACTAATACTTTTTAGAGAAAGATACAATATTAGTTTAATAGGTGCGTTAGAGAATCCCAATTAGGTTGGTATTCTTGTAGCATCTTCATCATGTCCCAAATCCATTCAAATATATATATATAAAGTACAGATGAAGCATGTGGAGATGAAAAGGAAAGAAGAGCAAGATGGCTTTGAGAAAAGCCACAAAGATAAGGAAGAAAAGATTACATATAGTGATAAAAATAACAATTTTATGATTAACAAAGAATCACTATGCGTACGTAGTAGAAATTTTGAAGATAAAGAGGAAATTTGAAGGAGAATTTGAAGAAAGAGGCTACTTATTGGAATGCCTTTAATTTGTTAGCCGGGACTTCGAACAACCAAGTCTAGGGGCGGTGTGCCTTGGTGGAAGTTCGGGGGCAACACCTCCAAAACCTATTTAGAATTCATATTTAGCATATTTTTAATCATTTATGATTATTTAAGATTATAATCTCAGGGTTTATAGAAGCACATTATATAAACTCTCTAACCCTAGTGGTGTCGTTTTGTATTCAGAAAACATTTTCTCTAATAATATTGTTCTCTCTTTGTCCCATGGATGTAGCTAACACACAGTTAGTGAACCATGTATATCTGCGTGTCAATCTTTCTTAACGTTTCTGTTGTATTCTTTAATTGTCGATTTCGTAACATTATCCGCGTGTTATTGATCACTTTTAATTTTTTTGGTTTGATACAAATGCTAAGACATCTCTTCTATTTTATAGTTGACACTCCTAAATCTATGTTTACGATTTTGCGAACACATTCATGGTCTAGTCACTACAAATGTCTATCTAGACCATTCTTTACAATTACACATTTTTTTTTTTCCATTTGTTTTGAGAATTCTACAATATGCACTCCAAATATCTTATGCAAATAATTTCTCTAGAATACGTTAATAATTAATATTTTTAGTTATTGGGCTTTTGTTTAGACTAAGTCTAAATACTTCTAACCCATAATCAATATAAATTACTTATAAGAAAAAATAGTGATCAAAGTAAGAATAATAGTTCACCATAATAATTGATATATTCTATTGCTATTAAGGTTAGTAGTTAAAATCTCTCAACCTCATTTGTCGTGTGTTTAATCTTATATTGTTAAAATTTTCAAACTAAAAAGCACCCTTTAATCTTACCAGCTTTCAATTCAAGCGATGGAAGTGGAAGAATTATGGAGGCTTCATTCTTCTCCTTATATCTTGGAAAAGCAACCGAGCTTCTCTCTCTTATGGAGAAGACTTTCCCAGAGCTAGGGCTAAAAAAAGAAGATTGTCTCGAAATGAGTTGGGTTGAATCAATGGCATTTTCAGCAAGTGGGTTTGTTTCTGCTAAAAGCTTAGAACTCTTGCTCAACAGATCACCACTCGACAACGGCAGACAGAAAATCAAATCCGATTACCCCACTGAACCGATCTCAGAAACCGCCCTTGAAGGCATGTGGGAAAGGTTTAAAAATGAAGAACTTGAAAAAGTGCAGTTCATACTGATCCCTTTTGGAGGCAAAATGAATGAGATTTCTGAATCAGAAACCCCTTCCGCACATCGAGCTGGATATCCCATACATATCGGCTACTACGTTAAATGGCAACATCCTGATGCTGATTCCAGACACTTGGAATGGACTCGAGAGCTCTACAATTACATGACTCCTTTTGTATCGAAATCGCCGAGAGCAGCGTATGCAAATTATAGAGACCTTGACATTGGAACAAACAACGAGGACAGGATCCTGACAAGCTATGAGGAAGCTAGCGTTTGGGGGCATCAATACTTTGGGAACAATTTTGAAAGGTTGATGGAAGTGAAAGCGAAGGTGGATCAATTTAACTTCTTTCGGCATGAGCAAAGCATACCGCCGGCACCACCGAGAGTAAGAATCTAAGCGCTTATTGTCTGGATGTGTCTTATGAGATCATGTCATGTGTAATAGACAAAATTACTAGGCTACCAATTACGTAGTTTTGGTTTGGAATAATAATGTAATTTCATTTAATTTCTTATGTATCATAGATAAAATAAATGTTTGATTGAACAATGTTCAGCATGCTAAATGTAATTTGTAATTTCTAAACAGTCGTTTCAGTTGTTATATGTGACTTTTTGGAGCGCATATAAGGGTTTTAGGAATAATATATGTTTAAACAGTCGGTTGGAGTTATTAAGATGTGTAATTTCTAAATAGTCGTTTGAGTTATTAGACTATGACGTTTTAAGTGTATATAATTTTCAACATAACTAGTTTTTATGTTAGTAACTAAACATTTTTAGAATCTTCTTTTGACACCTATAAACAGAGGTGTTATGTCCTCTTGGGTTCCTGGTTCTTTGCATCCTCAGTAATGTTTTTTTAAGGCAGAATGGGAAGTGCTTGTGGCTGACGATAGTTGTGTTTTGCAGCTATGTTTCAGAATTCAGACATTGTTTGTTTTTTATTTGGTTGGTTTGGTTCTGGCTTCTATTTTAGATGTTAGTTTGTTGGTTGTTTTTTTCCCTCTATTGTTGGTTGGTTTGTTTTATGGATGTGGTGGTTGACTTCTGTCTTTGTCGGTTGCTGCTCTTATTGGTCCGTGTTCATCTCGTCCGTGTGTTTGCCTTTAAGAGGTGTTTGACATGCAATAAAAGTATAAAATTAACTTGATAATTATTGTTTAGAGAGTTAAATTATCTAAAAAGTTAAATTGTTTGTGTTTGAGTATATAATTGAGTTGGTAATTATTGTTTGTGTTTGAAGTGATGAGTTGAGTAAAAAAATCTATATTAGATGCAGAGTTGAGTTCAATTGGATTATTTTGTGTAATTTTTATAAATGAAATTAATTTTTTTTTGTTTTTTTTTTCTCTGGTAGATTTTAATTTTCAACTATACATATATTTTTCTAACTTTTCTAAGACCAAAAAAAAAAAAGAAATGCAATTTCTCAAAACATAATGAATTCTCTCAAAGTGTCATATAAACACAAATTTTTTAATTCAATGCTTAGCACTCAAACATGAACATTCAATAACTTAACAATTTATATTTATATAATATATCTTTTAAGGATTTCAATGGTTATGGTTTAAAGTTTTTTTATGGATTTGGTGAGGTTAGGGTTTAGGGGTTCTCATGCAACCCTTTATTAAATAGTAAAAAACTAATGATTTGGCAACTAAATATTCTAGTTGTCAAATTATAAGTGTAGCTTAGTAACACCTAAATATTTTTTTTGATAACTAATGCGTTAGGCTTATCTTTTTCGGTTAGTATATGATTAGGTTGACAAATAACTCATGAACTTAGATTTATTACATTTTGCACCATTCATAGAATAAAAAAATATTTGGCATTTCGAATGAGTGTGTAAAACTTTTGAACTTCAATGTGAAAATGAAATATCAAGCTTTTTTTATGAGTTAATCATACATTTCAAATGGTACGTTTTTTTACATTTCAAATTATAAAAAATAACATCTTAGAAAAATATAAATGAAGATTCTTTTTAGATTGTAGCACGGAAAATAAAAATTGTAATTCCATATTAAATATGTATTACACTCACACTGAATGGTATATAAAATAACAACCATCTACAAGCAAATAATGATGCCTTCAACAATTTCCAAGCACATGTCAAAATAATTATTGAAGTGATTATCAATTAGTTTGGGTCCTAAAAGAAAGATAACAAAGTAAAGTTAGATTGAAATGAAACTAAGTGCAAATAAAACTAAAATTAAAGAAACTACACCATACTAGGTGGAAAGAAGACTGAATGATGAATTAATGCACTAAAATAGCTATATCACAAAAAATTTAAAAATTCCAACTCAAATACAAAATCAACATAAGAAGGAATTCAGTTTCAAATTCAATATATGCATACAGAAACCAGAAAACAAAGCTTCTATGATCTGAAAATAAAGTGATACAATTTCAATCAAGCCGAACTAAACATAATCAACATAAGAAGGGGATTTTTTACAATTCAATTTCAACTTTAGTGTATGTAGTGATTACGATAGAGAATCAATGAATTGAAAGCAAGAGTCAGATAGTTGAATATAAATTTCAGAACAAGAAAGTGACGTACTAGAAATGAAGAAATCATCATCGGCCTTTGAAAACATATAGAAAACAAACATATTGTAGGATGGGTTAAACTCCCCGACCAAACTCCAATAACATGGTCAGTAACCCAACCAAGAATTTAATTACAAACAAAAAAAAAAAAAAAAAAAAAAAAAAGAATGAATTCAATTCCAGAAGTCTCCAAACAACTCTTACTCTAAACAATGAATCCAACGTATGCAAAATTCAAATACTATGGGTTACAATTGTAAACCCAATTTCCAAATAGAAATATTAAATCCAAATGGTTTCAAAGCCTTACTTCTTACCAAAAACGAACCAGACACACTTGAACTTTGCAATACAACGCTAACAACCTTCAAAACTCGAATCTAGGACCCAAATAAACAAGAACCCAAAGGAAGTTCACTAATAACTCGCAATTGTTCTCAATTCCTGTTGGACAACAATTTAACCCCCCCTTCAAGACCTCGAATGTACACTCGAAACTTGGTGGGTAAATGGATTATAGGCCAAACCTTAATGGATCACCAAAAAGCATCCAAAAACGCCCCAATCAGAAAGTCAAAATCTTAACTAACACCCAAAACCACACTGGCGTCTAAGGACGGCGGGACACACTGAGACAGAGGGAGAAACGGAAACACCTACAGTCAACAGCGGCGAAGTGGACGCAACCTGTAGACGACCGATTGGAGTGGTGGCACTGATCGACGGCGACAGAGTGGGCGGCGGTACCTGCGGCAACGAGAGGTTGAAGAAAGAGTGGGATTTCGAAAGGGTGGGTCTGGCGGCTGAAGTTCACAAAATTTTTAAGGTTTGATTAACTATCTTTTCTGTGTGGTTTTTTTTTCTAAATTATAAAAAATTATTGTTGAACTTTGTACACGTGTCAAAAATAATTTTAAATTTTCGTATTTTACATTTAAAATTTTAGGAAGAGTTCAAAAATACTTTTAATATTAGTATTAGATAAATATCGATAGATTTTGTTTCAAAAATACCTTAAACTTTCAAAAGTTTCAAACATATCCTGAAGCTTAAAAAAAAGTTTTAAAAAAAAAACTCTCACCATTAATACATATAAATAGGAACCGTTGATATCTTATCGTAAAAAATAAATCTAAATTAAAAAAAAAAAGTTTAAAAATGTTCCACTCTTAACATGGTGATAAATTTATTTGAAGTTTTATAAAGTACAACTTTGTTAAAATATTCAAGTTCTAAGATTCCTTGGTGTTTCCTTTATTTTTTTATTATTATAATAATCCATATACCTTAATTAAAGTGTACCATTTCATTTATTTATTATTTTTTAATAAACAAATGTTAGTTAACAAAAATGAAGTAAGAGGGTATTGAAGAAGAGAGGGGAGAAAAAATAGAGAAAATAAAGAAGTAAGACGATATTAACGGTTTCTGTTTGTATAACATAAAGAATATTTTCTTTTATCTATTTTTTAAGTTCAAGGATAATATTGAAACTTTTGAAAATTTAGATGTATTTTTTACACAAAATACTAACGATTTCCATCCAAAACTATCGGTAAAGGTATGTTTAAACTCATCTTGGAAGTTTATGGGTATTTTTGAAACTTTTGAAAGTTTAAAAGATTTTTTGACACAAAGAACAAAGTTTAAGGGTATTTTGTATGATTTAATCTTTTTTTTTTCCACATAGACGTTCGTGTAACAACTCAAGTTCAATAATAAATATTATGAAAGTCTGCATATTCATCGAGTAACTTTATTTTTTCTTTTTTTGTTTATTTTTTACATTTATCGATGAACTCTATTGTTGAATGAGAGGAAATCTCGTCAAACATTCATCTTCCACTCTCTCTACTTTTCACATTTATTGTAATGACCCAAACAATCAATAAGGGTATTTTTGTAATTTTATAATATTATTATATTTTTGCAAATTTAAATCTAGTATAGGATCCTTCATAAACTTAATTTAAGATAATCGAGTGTTACTAAGCTTAATTAATATAATTATTTTTTATCAAGGAAAACAATTTCAAATGGTAAAATTGTTGAAAATATTTACAAGATAGAAAAAAATTTTAGAACTATCAATGATAGACGCTGGTAGACACTGATTGACTTCTATCAGTGTTTATCAATGTCAGTGATAGACACTGATAGAAGTCTATCATCGTCTATCATTGATAGTTCTATTTTGTAAATATTTTGATTTATTTTTCTATATTTGAAAACAACCCTTTTATCAAAGTTGATTTCAATACTTGTTTTCCATATGATTATTACCTTCCTAAAAATTTACTCTAAATATTAGCAACTTAGTTATATTTACAATTAGTTATTTGAATATTAAAAGAGAAGAATGAATATAAATATAAGATTATTTAACTTGATAGAAATATAATATTAGTTAAGTGGTGTATGGTATAGTTATTTACGAATTTTTTAGTTTGCAACTTTTTGTCATAAGTTTTTTTACTAAGCATTACTTTATTGAACTTTTTGTCATAAGTTTTTTATTAGGGATTTAAAAGTATGAGTTAAAATTCATTAAGTGATGCTTGCTTGAAAATATAAGAATTAAAATTCATTAACTGATGCTTCTTTGAAGAGAGTACATAGTTAATAAGAATAATCTTAGTTATAACTTAAGTTAACTTCAATCATAGTATAGTTTTCATAGCCCAACCTTTTGAGCTTCCCCTCTAGGTTAATTAAGAGTTTACGTGAGTGAATTGAAGAGCCAAAAATCCTATTTGAATACATCTAGGTCATGCATGCATTAAGGAGGGAGAAAAGAGGTTTCCTCGTTTTTCGAAAAAATTCTCTTAAGTTTCCTAAGTGCCATTTCATTTATCCTTCAAGAGAGCCTAAAAAAAATTTAAAAATTTCTTATCCTAATGTTGTAAATCACACTTCTGTGAGAGAGAATATTGTGTATTCAAAGTTACTTCAAGTGCTGCTATTGGATTTAACAAGAATATTCAATAGTAACATCAAATTAGGAAGAAAAATCCATTTTCAATCTCCTTTTGTTGTGAGTCTTTCCCTACTCCATTTTTTTAGACCTAAGCATGTCCTTACCTCTTGTCTAAGGTATTCAAGCATTACCTCAAGCTCCTAAGTTACTTGAAGTCTCCTCCATCCATCATTACAATAGAGAGGAAAATACATCAAACGGTAAAGATATTTTCTTTAACTTTCAATTTCCTTTAGAGGTTGTTTCTAGCAAACATAGGTGTTATCTTAAGGGCCATTTGGTTTACGATTTTATAGATGTCCGAGAATAAAAGATGACTGGGAATAGGATGTCTAGGAATAAAAAATGAGGTTATATATTGTTGCACATTACCAATAGGTCATGTTTTCGTACCTATATAGTGGTCATCTTCATCCCACTTACCATTGAACAAAACTCTTAATTGTTGAACAACCATAATAAGAAAGTGTTCAACACAGAGATAGTTGTAACTGTGATAGAATGATGCAACGAATATGAATTCGATTGTATTTCGAGATTCAGTGACTCCAATTACAAGCAAGTCGATCCTTCATGAATTGTCCATGCTTACAACTGAATCAAATATTCATTTTACCTTTGTAATTACTCCTTGTACATTAGATATTGTTGATGTCTAGTGAACAATATGTTTATGATTCAATCATAAATCAAGTTTCTCTTGGGCCAAAGAGAGATGGGTCCCAAACTTTTCATCTAGTTTTTCTATATGAGTAATAAATTTCATTTGTGGAATTATGTTCTCAACTCTCTATTTGGTCAAGTTCTAAAAATGGTAGGATTATTGAACCGGTTACAAAGTTATTCTCACACATAAAATTAAAAGACAAACCATCACAACCAGCCGTTCATAACTCATTTAAGATTGAGATTAAGTCGTATATGATCCAACTTGTGAAATATTAATCTTCTCAATAATAAATTTACAAAGAGAGATTAAGTACTTTAGATTCCAGTTCTATATAAACTCATTGTATATGATGTCTCTATTCACATGTTTTTACATGAATAATATGGGTCAAATCATCTGTAACAATTACAAATTGGGTCGTATGGATAATGTCATCAAGATGAGACACTCAACTTATTGATATGTTATAGAATCTCTATTATTTTTTGAACGTTCTATCGCTATGTCGATCATATACTATTCAAGATTATACTTGTTAATTTTGAACATTTACTCTAATTTATTATTACAAATAAAATAATCAAATATTAATTAATTAACTCATTAGCATCATGATGCTATTGGAAAAATTGACGAGCAACGTTGAAGCGCTAGCACTTAAAGTTGTAAAATGTAGGATGCTAAACTTTTTCCTTGCAATGCTATAACACTCTCATGTAGCGTTCATATTGTCTATAAGTTTGTTCTTTCATTTTTTAGGGTTTGTGGAAAGTTTTTGGCCCTTCGAGATTTCCTTGAATTTGTTATGTAGTGGACGACTTTGGAGTTGGTGATTGAGATCGATGTTTGGCTAGGCCCAAAACGCTAATTTTGAGGTTTATTGGGCAACTTTTTATGGATTTGGTAAAAGGAATAATTTGGTATATAACAATAATTACACTATCGATTAAAAAAATAGTAGAAAGCGAAATCCTTTTGAATTATAGCAAAACACATATATGTCATGCGAACACAATTTTTTGAAATCCTAAAATGTCTTCATCGTCTCTTTTAATTGCAGTGTAATTAATTTGACATCTTTATTAATGAGACTGTAATTAATTAATTGTTCATCTATATATCTAACAAATTTTCTACATCAATTAAGATCATCATTTCAAGTGGATAATTTAATTTGCCATAAATCTCGAGATTTAATAGTTCTTTTGAATTTTGAAATCAGATTTAATAGTTCGTTCAATTTTCGAATCTTGTACATCAACTAATTTTCAAATCTTGTTTTGAAATTTAAAATATCATATTATATTAATTATCCAACTGAGATTTGTTATTTATATTATTCTTTCTATTAATCTTAACTAAGATTCACAAGTTTTACATGATTTTTAACATTATATTTATTATCCTTTTGTTTCAAATATAAATTATTAGAATATAACACGTAGTCCTAGCTTTCTTCCTCCTCTGTATTGAACGCTTTCTTATTATGCTTGTTCAACGATTAAGAGTTTTGTTCAATAGTAGGTGGGATGAAGATGACCACTATATAGTTAGAAAATATGGCTCATTGGTAATGTGCAACAGTCTGAGGTTATATATCCCCACCCATTCTCTGTTTGGACTAAAATGATTGACTTTTTTTAAGTGCATTTTGCAAGTTTTCAAGTTTAAAAAAATATACTTTTGTAATAATTTAGTCCATATATTTTGAAATTTCTAATAATTTAGACAACAAACTCTAATATGTAATAATTTGGTCTACATAAATTTAAATTTATAACAATTTAATCTTTTCCATGGAAATTTCCATAAAATTAAGTACCATTTAACGTTCGATCTAATATTTGTAGTTTATAAACATGTTTGGGTTACTTTGGAGAGGGATAGAAGTGATTATAAAAAAGTCTCAAGTATTTTTTTTGTGTTTAATAAAACAGATTGGAATTAAATGTATTAAAATGACTTTTAAAAACATATTCATTTCAACCCTATTTAAAATCAATTTCCTATTAATTTTAGATTCTCCAAAAATCATATATAGTTTTTAATTAATTTTTAATTTCAAAATTTATCCTTTAAAATTAAGATTTATTTTATGTATCTATTTCTTTTTTACCTAATCAAATATGTATTCTAATTTCCATAAGTTGAATGCATCTATTTCTTAAAATATTGTACCATATATATTTTTTTCTAAAATAAAGTTGTTTTCTTAATATTTAAAACTTAATGTAGAACAAACAAAATATATTATTGTAAACAATAGTTTAAAACTACAAATTATAAAGAAAAGAAAAAAAAAATTAATAATAGGCCTATTTTAGTTATTAGAGTTAAAACAACATAATTTAGTATTTATTTATCAAACAATGTAACCCTACCTTTTTAGGTTTCAAACTGATTTTTTTAGAAGCATAGCTATCCACCATTACTTGAAAAACTACTGCAATTCCAATTCCTTGGTCCACAATTTAGAAGCCAATATAGGGATGGAAATGTCATTAAGTCTTACTAAAAAATCACAATGAAGACTAAACTATATATTTATATATATATTGAAAAGATTGAAAAATTGAGACCTCGTTTGGTAATTATTTCATTTTTTGTTTTCGATTTTTGAAAATCAAGTCCATTTTTTCCATATTTTTACAATAATTTACATTTTTCTTAAGACAATAGTTGAATTCTTTACCAAATTCTAAAAATAAAAACAAAATTTTAAAAGTTATTTTTTTAGTTTTCAAAATTTGGTATTGACTTTTTAAATCATTAGTAAAAATTAAATAATAAAAAAAATAAATGTGAAAGTAGTAAATTTTTTTAATGGAATTGTATGCGTCTTCCATCCTTATCTCTAAAGGGAAAAGCATTACATACATTCCTATCTAAGTATCATAATGGCGATAATAATGATAACAATAATAACAAGAACAATAACTTTGATAATCAATTTGTTATTAAAGCACATTAACTACTTAATTAAGTCCTTAATTTTTCAATTATAAGGTTATAGTATATTAGTTAAATTAAAATTTTGGTCACTACAACTATCTTTGATAATTATTAGGCTTTTTTGAAAATGAAGTATATAAACACCACATCTATACTATTGGATATATCTCTATAATGATATGATATTGTCCACTTTGGATACAAACTCTCACAACCTCATACTATTGGAGATAGTTGTCCTCTCTTATAAACCCATGATCATCCCTTTATTTAACCCATGTGGGACTTTGATTGCATTCCCACCCAACAGATGAGTTTATTTGTTTTATTATCTACCTTTTATAAATATTTTGAAAATTCAAGCTAAATTTTGAGAACTAAAAATCAAAATTTTTGGAAATACTTGTTATTATTTTTGAAATTTTGGATAGATATTGTTGATGGCAAAATTTGATTAGGAAGTCTCACTTGACCTTCACATGCCCTTCATGAAAAATTTGTAATTTTGGGGAAGAAATACAATCTACAAGAAAAAGAAGAAGAGAACACTGGTCTGGTGTCTGGCACAAAATCTTTAATGCACAAATCAGTAATCGACAAAGTGTCAGAGTAAGCTTGAAATCGAAAGAATTGCTTGCTTTAGGTGATGCCTACGCCCTCCTATTTATAGAGGGACGGACCTAAGGTTCCTAATCCAAAAGGCATTAGGGAATGCTTAACTTGGGTCACACATGGGGGTTGAGATCATGGTGGACATGAAGTGGGCCTTCATGCGAGGAAAGAGACCTTGGCCTCAGCCTTCGAGGCTGATGGGGCAAGTTCGGTTGTTTGTCCCAATTTCTTTCTTTTCTTTGATCTTTTTCTCCCTCTACCCATTGGCTCAAATCTTATCCTCATCTATAATTATTTTGGTTTTATCCTTAACACCCTGCCGTCCCAAATTCTGGATTCTTAGTCCAAAAATGACCCATAAGAGATGAATTAAAATTATTACCGTATATATAGTGAATTGAAAATTAGAAAATTTGTATCTACATTTAAGGCTAATTTAAAACTTTCTTATGTATCCTAGTCTCTATGTATATTCACCCTATAAATATTCTTTGTATACACACATATTGAATATACTAATTAATTAGGTAATCATTTCATATTTGCTTTTTGTATTTTGAAAATTAAGCTTATAAACACATCTTCTATCACTAAATCTTGTGCTTTGATATCTACTTTTTATCAATATTTTCAAAAGTCAAGTCAAATTTTGAAAATTAAAAAAAGTAATTTAAATTTTTTTTCCTTTTTTGAAATTGGGTTAAGAATACAACTCTTCTACTTAAGATTGATACAAATTATGGTAAGAATGAAAAGAAATAGACATAATTTTCAAAAACTAAAAACAAAAAATGAAATAGTTATCGAACGAGACCTTAATAAAAAACACATGGTATAAGAGTTTAACACATTTGAGGTTTTATTTTATTTTATTTTTCTTTTTCTCTATGTTGCAAACCAAAACCTTTGCCGTAGATCTATTTTCTGTCTATCTAGGCCACCTTGTCGTCGTCCAATCAGATTTGACAAATGGAAAGGTTGATTTGGTTTAGGATGGTAATCAGAGCTTTATCCATTAAGTTATGTCAGAATGATGATGAAACAAATAAACATTTGGCAGGGAAATACCTTCTAGGGTTATTTGATTGTCCAAGACAAATAATGTTGTAAAACAGTAAATATTGTATTAGAAGAGAGAGTCACGTGAATTTGCAACAATGAGACTTTTGAGTCTACTACTATTTATATATAAAGAACTACTTGTTTGCAATTGCATAAGATCAAACAAGCCGAAAAGAAAAGAAATTAAAGAATGAAATATTTTTCGAGCTGTTTTTATGGTTTCATATCTCTTCTTCTTCTTTTTTCATTAGGAACATTTGGATGTTGGGGTTATAATATGGAAGATTTTGTTCACTGTATTAATCTTCATTCCAACAATAATGACTCAAATTCAACCCTCATTCACCTTCCATCTTCTTCATCTTATTCTTATATTCTAAATTTCTCCATTTGCAACCGCAGATTCTCCGATCCCGAAACTCCTAAACCAGTAGCCATCATCACACCATCACATGCTTCCCAAGTTCAAGCCACAGTCATTTGCTGCAAAAGCCATGGCTTCCAGATCCGAACTCGTAGTGGCGGCCACGACTTCGAAGGTCGTTCTTACGTCGCAAACGTTCCATTCGTGTTGATTGATTTGATAAACCTCAATTCAATTACCATCAACATGGAGGACGAGAGTGCATGGGTTCAATCTGGGGCAACCGTGGGCGAACTCTACTACAGAATTGGCGAGAAAAGTCAAACCCTTGGATTTCCGGCAGGGTTTGTGCCGGCGATTGGAGTTGGGGGGTTCTTGAGCGGCGGTGGGTTGGGGATGATGGTTAGAAAATATGGTCTTGCAGCAGACAATGTAGTGGATGCTTATGTTGTAGATGAAAATGGGAGAGTTTTTAATAGACATTCAATGGGAGAGGATTTGTTTTGGGCCATTAGAGGAGGTGGAGGAGGAAGCTTTGGGATTGTGTTGGCATGGAAGTTGAAGTTGGTTCCAGTCCCTCCAATTGTTACGTCCTTTGCTCTCCACAAAACATGGGACCAAAACACAGCCCACTTAATCCATCGCTGGCAATATGTCGCACCGGAGGTAGATCAAGATCTTTTCATCACCGCCTGGGTCACAGGTTTGCATATTTCTTTCACCACATGAACCAGCTAAGAAATTAGTTAAAGGTGCAAACCCAGCTATGCATCCTCTTAAATAATAAAGTTTGAAAAAAAATATAAAATTATATTTCTTTCAAAAGAAAAGAAATTCACGTGACAATTTGTGATTACTTAGATAAGATGCACAAAGATAGATGTAACTGGGGATGCAATCAAGTAATTTCTTAATTAAAATACCATTTCCATCCAAATAGGCAATTTACCTTCATGTGTGCAAGAAAATAGATAATGTGTGTTGTGTATGCCTGGGAAGATAGTTAATGTGTAAGAAATTAAAGTGTTAATCGACAATATTTTTTTTTTTTTTTTAAAATCAATTAATATTGAGATTTCCACGTTAAAAAAACAGTTTTAGAAATTTAGTTCATCATAATAATGGATACCTACCATCTTTGTTAAGATTAGAAGTTCAAATCTCTCAACTCTATTTTTCATGTGTTTAACTAAGAAGCACCCTTTAATCTTACCAGCATCAAATTCAAGCGATGGAAGTGGAAGAATTATGGAGGCTTCATTCTTCTCCTTATATCTTGGAAAAGCAACCGAGCTTCTCTCTCTTATGGAGAGGACTTTCCCAGAGCTAGGGCTAAAAAAAGAAGACTGTCTCGAAATGAGTTGGGTTGAATCAATGGCATTTTCAGCAAGTGGGTTTGTTTCTGCTAAAAGCTTAGAACTCTTGCTCAACAGAACACCACTCAATAATGGCAGATACAAAATCAAATCCGATTACCTCACTGAACCGATCTCGGAAACCGCCCTCGAAGGCATGTGGGAAAGGTTTAAAAATGAAGAACTAGAAAAAGTGCAGCTCGTACTGATCCCTTTTGGAGGTAAAATGAATGAGATTTCTGAATCAGAAACCCCTTTCCCACATCGAGCTAGATATCCCATACAAATTGGCTACTGCGTTACATGGCAACGTCCCGACGCTGATTCCAGACACTTGGAATGGACTCGAGAACTCTATAGTTACATGACTCCTTTCGTGTCAAAATCACCGAGAGCAGTGTACATAAATAATATAGACCTCGACCTTGGAACAAACAACAAGGATGGGATCCCAACAAGCTATGAGGAAGCTAGCGTTTGGGGGCATCAATACTTTGGGAATAATTTTGAAAGGTTGATGGAAGTGAAAACGAAGGTGGATCCATTTAACTTCTTTCGACATGAGCAAAGCATACCACCGACACCACCGAGAGTAGGAATCTAAGCAAATTATTGCCTGGATGTGTCTTGTGAGATCATGTCATGTGTAATAGACAAAATTACTAGCTACCAAGTACGTATTTCTGGTTTGGGATAATAATGTAATTTCATTTAACTTCTTACGCATCATAGATAAAATAAATGTTGGATTGAACAATGTTCATCATGCTAAATGTAATTTGTAATTTCTAAAAAGTCGTTTCAGTTATTATATGTGACTTTTAGGAACGCATATAAGGGTTTTTAGGAATAATGTATGTGTAAACCAGGTGGAGCTATTAGATGTGTAATTTCTAAATAGTCAATTGAGTTATTAGACATGATGTTTTTGTTGGGATTATAGAGACAAAACTCCATGGAGAAGCACACATGTTGATACATGCACGAAGCCATGTAGGGGCCAGGGGGCACGTGCCTCCCCTTAATTTATCCGTCTTTTGTATTTTTAATATAAATTATAAAGTGATATATATATATATAAAAGGTGGTGAGAGTTGTCATCGAATGGATACCTCGACTTAATATTTGTACCTGTTATTTATTGTTATATTAATTATTATATTAATATTTTTACATTGTATATATATATATATATATATATAAAGTTCAATTTAAATAACAATACGAGAATTAGCTTGTTAAGATGGAGTGTTGTCTATTTGGTGAAGCACAAGGGTTCAAATGATACAACTTACTAGTATTTTATTTTGAATTTTCAATGACTTTTTATCCATATTTTTTCATCTCTAATGGGCTTTTGAAGCCCAACTCATGTAAATCCTACTAAAAGGAAAGTTGGTCAAACAATGTGCCCTTTAAAATATAATGTGTCTTTTTTTTTTTAATAAATAAATAGTAAACAATATTTTTTTATCGACAACAGAACTGAACAGTTTATAAACTTTTTTCTTCTTTTCGAAATTCACTTTTCAATCTCAACTCTCAAGAGCATTCTATTAAAAAAGCTTCATTCATTTTTTTTTACATAATATTTATATTCACATTATGTTATATATATTTTCGTTTGTTTCCATGTTATTTTTATATTCACATTATTTGTATAGGTTTTTAAAATTAATTTCAAAGTTCAATTTAGAGGATTATTTGTTGTTACTCGTTTGGATATACGAGCTCGACAAGTAAGTTTTAAAATATTCCTAGACTTAGTTTTGATATTTTTAATTCTATATAATAGAATGTAATATTCTTATTATTAATACTTTTGTAGAGTTAATTCAAAATTAATATAGAGAGATGTTATAAAAGAAAAAAGAACAATAGAGACTGTAGAGACATCATCTTCAAAGAAGAAAAATATTTTGGATTTTGATCAATCTTATACAAAAATAAATCTAGAAGAACTACATGTAGATCTTGGTCTATGAAATTGTGAATGTAATGAATTTAGTCAAAATTTGTAAAGAAATACTATAGAAAACAAGAGAATCTTAATGGGATTCGTTGTTGAGTATGATTTTTTATTTCTGTCATAGTCATGATATTGAAGTCCTTAAAATGGATGACCTATTTCTAATTCGAGGACGACAAAGGCAAAATTCTCAACAAGTTACAAATTTACATCATTATCGTGTTGAAGTTTTCTATATCATCATTGATATGCAATTTCAAAAGCTGAATAATCATTTTAGTGAAACAAATACTGAATTGCTTCTTTGTATGACATGTCTAAATCCGAGTAATTCATTTATTTCTTTTGATAGAAAATAGATTAGTTAACTTGCTCAATTTTACTCAAAACACTTTCCAGCTATTAAACTCTCTATGCTTGAGGATCAACTTCAAAATTGTATTATTGATATACATTCAAATATTGAATTTGATGAGCTAAAATGCATATTGATCTTGTAGTAAAAAATGGTCATGACGAATATAGACAAGGTCTATCCATTAGTTTACAAATTACTCACCTTGACATTGATTTTACCTGTTGCCAGAATTATTCTAGAGAGAACATTTTGTATTATGCATATTGTGAAGACTTGATTATGTAATCGAATGGGAGGTCAATGAAGGAATGATTGTCTAATAACCTATACTGAAAAGGAATTATCTAATAAGTTAGATACAGAAGTTATCATGGAACGATTCAAAACATGAAAACTCGTAGATGACAATTGTAATGTATTAAATTAGTTAATTTATGAAGTTATGAACATTTTTTTTACATTCATTTATAAACTTTTTTGTTTTGATAGACTTGTACATATAGCTTCTGAGGCTCGACACAACTAAGTGAAGGAAAGGGGAGCAGCGCCATCTGGCTAGAGGCGCGAATGGTTGGCGGTGGCTGGCAAAGGGGCCGGGTCCAATCGACGGAACGGAGGAGAAATCTTCGGGGGCTTGGGCGGCGTTAGGGTGAAGGGAAGGGGAAAGGGAAGGGGAAAGAAAGAAAAAAAATATGAAAAATAAAAAAGAAAAGAAATATAAAAAATGAAATGAAATAATATAATATAATATATATTTATTTCATTTTATTCTTTTCCTATTCCACTTATTCTGTTAAATTCCTTTCCTTCCCAAAATGAAATTAATTCCTTATAAATTTCCAAATTGAATTATGCGACATGAAAGACTCAATTTCCACAATAATTAAAAATTCAGCAATTAACTTAAACGTCCAAAATTCCAAAGACTCCCTTAAATAATAAAAAATTACTGAAATTACACTACCATAAACTTTTGGGATGTTACACATACATACATACATTTTGACTAAAAAAGTCAAAATTGAAGAAACCCTCACACATGATGGAAGAAATATAAAATATTTATATGATTTTTTACCAGAAGTCAAAAGTCAAGAGAGGAAATTTAGGGAGAGAAATTTTTGGGCTTGGCCCATTTTTACCTGAGTAACGTATATATAGTATATGTATAGATATATGTGTGTGTGTCTATATATATATATATATATAATATATATATATATATATCTTGATATATCTCGATAGGTAGATATGTATATATGTACATATCTAGATATGTACATATGTACATATATGTCATATATACGATAGATAGATACATATATACGATAGATACAATATACATATACACACATATATATGTATATATGTATGTATGTTTAAATTGAGTGGAGACGTTAGGTTGAAAACTTAAAAAGAAAGGAAAGCAGCAGATGACAATTTTGTTTTTTTGGAGACCAACGACAGGCAATTTGCAGTGTTGTGTGGTAGAAGCACATTTTTTCTTGTGCAGTCCAATCATGATAGAGATTATTGAAATACAATGTGTATTTTTAGGTTTTGGTGTGTTTCACTTATTGTTTATTCTAATTACCGAGTTGTGGTACTTTGATTCAAATAATTTGTGTTGGGCTATTTGAGGATAGATTTGTAGTGCTAGTTTTGAGTGTTTTTACAATCTTCAGCATAGTAATACCTGCAGTTGTAGAAGACTGGATGTAGTCTTGAGTTTGGGGCAAACCAGTATATTTTTTCGGTGTCGTTCCTTTTTTTTCCTTACTCTTTATTATTTGGTACTTTTATGATTATTAATCTTTTTGGCTCTAACTTGCAGAAGGGGAATTTTAGATATAATTTAGTTTTCTCATTTTATTTATATCTAAGTTAAATTCCCAACAAATGGTATCAGAGTATTTTGGATAAGGAGTTATGCGATTATTAGAGCCGAGAATCATAAAATTTGATGGGAAAAATTTTGGGTATTGGAAGATGCAAGTTAAAGATTTCTTAACTTACAAGCAATTGCATAAAACATTAAAAGAGAGACCGAATAGGATTTTAGATGAAGATTTGGAGAACCTGAATGAAGAAGCAGTTGCGATCATAAGGATGTGTTTGTCAATGAATGTTGCTAGTCATATAGCCGACAAGACTAATACAGTGAAGTTGATGGAAGCACTTACAAACAGGTATGAGAAACCATCTGCCAATAGTAAGGTTTATCTGTTGGGTTTTATGTCCTAAAAACTCGCAGTTTGTAAAATGATAAACATTTTCTATTATCAATATACTTTTTATTGATCTCATAAAATTGTATAAGTTGTAAATCCAATAAACTAAG
>NC_052356.1:9857186-9974253 GCF_009727055.1 Benincasa hispida | reverse complement strand
ATTATTGTGATGGCAAAATTTTGCATTAGGAAGTCTCACTGACTTCACATGCCTTCATGAATTGGTATTTTGGGAAGAATACATCTACAAAAGAAGAGAGACCGGTCTGTGTTTCTGCAAATCTTTAATGCCACCAAATCAGTAAATCGACAAAAGGTCAGAGTAAGCTTGAAATCGCAAAGAAATTGCTTGCTTTAAGGTTGTGCCTACCCCCTCATTTATAGAGGGACGGCTAGGATTCCATCAAAGGCATTGGAATGTTACTTGCGGTCCACACATGAGGGTTGAGATCATGGTTGGACCATGAAAGTCGCCGGCCTCATGCGCAGCGAAAGGACGGCCTTGGCTCGCTCGAGCGCTGATGGGCAAGTTGGTTTGTTTGTCCAATCTTTCTTTTCTTTGATCTTTTTTCTCTCTACCACAATTGGCTCAAATTCTTATCCTCATCTATATTATTTTTGGTTTTATTCCTTAACACCCTGCCGTCCAAATTCTGGATCTTAGTCAAAAATGACCCAATAAGAGATGAATTAAAATTATTACCGTATATATTAGTGAGATTTGAAAGATTAGAAAATTTGTATCTACCATTAGGCTTAACTTTAAAACTTTCCTTATGTATCCCTAAGTCTCTATGTTATTCACCTATAAATTATTTCTTGTATACAACATATGAATATACTATAATTAGGTCAATTCATCATCATTTGCTTTTTTGCTTTTTTGAAAAATTAAGCTTAAAACACATCTTTCTAATCAACTAATCTTGCTGCTTGACTATCTCTACCTCTTTTCTCAATATTTTCAAAAAAGTCAAGTCAAATTTTTGAAAATTAAAAAAAGTAATTTACAATTTTTTTTCCTTTTTTGGAAAATTGGTTAAAGAATACAACTCTTCTACTTAAGATTGATACAAATTTATGGTAAGAATGCAAAGAAATAACATAATTTTCAAAACTAAAAACAAAAAATGAAATAGTTATCGAACGAGACCTTCAATAACAAAACACATGGTATAAGCAGTTTAACACATTTGAGGTTTTATTTTATTTTATTTTTTCTTTTTCTCTATGTTGCAAACCAAAACCTTTGCCCGTAGACTCTAATTCTGTCTATCTAGGCCACCCTTTGTCGTCGTCCAATCAGATTTTGGACAAATGGAAAGGTTGATTTGCGTTTAGCGATGGTTAATCCAGAGCTTTATCCATTAAGTTATGTCAGGAATGATGAGTCGAAACAAAAACATTTGGCACGGGAAATACCTTCTAGGTGTATTGATTGTCCCAAGACAAATAATCATTCTGTAAAACCAGTAAATATTGTATTTAGAAGAGAGAGTCACGTGAATTTGCAAAAATGAGACTTTTTGAGTCTACTCACTATTTATATATAAAGAACTACTTGTTTGCAATTGCATAAGATCAAAAACAAGGGCCGAAAAGAAAAGCAAATTAAAGAAGAAATATTTCTTCGAAGCTGTTTTAGGTTTCATATCTCTTTCTTTCTTCTTTTTTTCATTAGAACATTTGGATGTTGGGGTTATAATATGGAAGATTTTGTCACTGTTTAATCCTTCATTCCAACATAATGACTCAAATTCAACCTCATTCCACCTTCCATCTTCTTCATCTTATTCTTATATTCTAAATTTCTCCATTGCAACCGCAGATTCTCCGATCCGAAACTCCTAAACCAGTAGCCATCATCACACCATCACATGCTTCCCAAGTTCAAGCCACAGTCATTTGCTGCAAAAGCCATGGCTTCCAGATCCGAACTGTAGTGGCGGCCACGACTTCGAAGGTCTTTCTTACGTCGCAAACGTTCCATTCGTGTTGATTGATTTGATAAACCTCAATTCAATTACCATCAACATGGAGGACGAGAGTGCATGGGTTCAATCTGGGGCAACCCGTGGGCGAAACTCTACTACAGAATTGGCGAGAAAAAGTCAACCCTTGGATTTCCGGCAGGGTTTGTTTGCCGGCGATTGGAGTTGGGGGGTTCTTGAGCGGCGGTGGGTTGGGGATGATGGTTAGAAAATATGGTCTTGCAGCAGACAATTAGTGGATGCTTATGTTGTAGATGAAAATGGGAGAGTTTTTAATAGACATTCAATGGGAGAGGATTTGTTTTGGGGCCATTAAGGAGGATGGAGGAGGAAGCTTTGGGATTGTGTTGGCATGGAAGCTGAAGTTGGTTTCCCAGTCCTCCAATTGTTACGTCCTTTGCTCTCCCACAAAACATGGGACCAAAACACAAGCCCACTTAATCCATCGCTGGCAATATGTCGCACCGGAGTAGATCAAGATCTTTTCATCACCGCCTGGGTCACAGGTTTGCATATTTCTTTCACCACATGAACCAGCTAAAAACTTAGTTAAAGGTGCAAACCCAGCTATGCATCCTCTTAAATAATAAATTTGAAAAAAATATAAAATTAATATTTCTTTCAAAAGAAAAGAAATTCACGTGACAATTTGTGATTACTTAGATAAGATGCACAAAGATAGATGTAAACTGGGGATGCAATCAAGTAATTTCTTTAATTAAAATACCATTTCCATCCAAATAGGCAATTTACCTTCATGTGTGCAAGAAGAAAATAGATAATGTGTGTTGTGTATGCCTGGGAAATAGTTAATGTGTAAGAAATTAAAGTGTTAATCGACAATATTTTTTTTTTTTTTTAAAATCAATTAATATTGAGATTTCCGCGTTAAAAAAACAGTTTTTATGAAATTTAGTTCATCATAATAATGGATACCTACCATCTTTGTTAAGATTAGAAGTTCAAAATCTCTCAACTCTATTTTTCATGTGTTTAACTAAGAAGCACCCTTTAATCTTACCAGCATCAAATTCAAGCGATGGAAGTGGAAGAATTATGGAGGCTTCATTCTTCTCCTTATATCTTGGAAAAGCAACCGAGCTTCTCTTCTTATGGAGAGGACTTTCCCAGAGCTAGGGCTAAAAAAAAGAAGACTGTCTCGAAAATGAGTTGGGTTGAATCAATGGCATTTTCAGCAAGTGGGTTTGTTTCTGCTAAAAGCTTAGAAACTCTTGCTCAACAGAACACCACTCAATAATGGCAGATACAAAATCAAATCCGATTACCTCAACTGAACCGATCTCGGAAACCGCCCTCGAAGGCATGTGGGAAAGGTTTTAAAATGAAAGAACTAGAAAAAGTGCAGCTCGTACTGATCCCTTTTTGGAGTAAAATGAATGAGATTTCTGAATCAGAAACCCCTTTCCCACATCGAAGCTAGATATCCATACAAATTGGCTACTGCGTTACATGGCAACGTCCCGACGCTGATTCCAGACACTTGGAATGGACTCGAGAACTCTATAGTTAACATGACTCCTTTCGTGTCAAAATCACCGAGAGCAAGTGTACATAAATAATATAGACCTCGACCTTGGAACAAACAACAAGGATGGGATCCCAACAAGCTATGAGGAAGCTAGCGTTTGGGGGCATCAATACTTTGGGAATAATTTTGAAAGGTTGAATGGAAGTGAAAACGAAGGTGGATCCATTTAACTTCTTTCGACATGAAGCAAAGCATACCACCGACACCACCGAGAGTAGGAATCTAAGCAAATTATTGCCTGGATGTGTCTTGTGAGATCATGTCATGTGTAATAGACAAAATTACTAGCTACCAAGTACGTATTTTCTGTTTGGGTAATAATGTAATTTCATTTAACTTCTTTACGCATCATAGATAAAATAAATGTTGGATTGAACAATGTTTCATCATGCTAAATGTAATTTGTAATTTCTAAAAAGTCGTTTCAGTTATTATATGTGACTTTTAGGAACGCATATAAGGGTTTTTAGGAATAATGTATGTGTAAACCAGGTGGAGCTATTAGATGTGTAATTTCTAAATAGGTCAATTGAGTTATTAGACATGATGTTTTTGTTGGGATTATAGAGACAAAACTCCATGGAGAAGCACACATGTTGATACATGCACGAAGCCATGTAGGGGCCAGGGGGCACGTGCCTCCCCTTAATTTATCCGTCTTTTGTATTTTTTTAATATAAATTATAAAGTGATATAATATATATAAAAGGTGGTGAGAGTTGTCATCGAATGGATACCTCGACTTAATATTTGTACCTGTTATTTATTGTTATATTTAATTATTATTATATTAATATTTTTACATTGTATATATATAATATATATATATAAAGTTCAATTTAAATAACAATACGAGAATTAGCTTGTTAAGATGGAGTGTTGTCTATTTGGTGAAGCACAAGGGTACAAATGATACAACTTACTAGTATTTTATTTTGAATTTTCAATGACTTTTTATCCATATTTTTTCATCTCTAATGGGCTTTTGAAGCCCAACTCATGTAAATCCTACTAAAAAGGAAAGTTGGTCAAACAATGTGCCCTTTAAAATATAATGTGTCTTTTTTTTTTTAATAAATAAATAGTAAACAATATTTTTTTATCGACAACAGAACTGAACAGTTTATAAACTTTTTCTTCTTTTCGAAATTCACTTTTCAATCTCAAACTCTCAAGAGCATTCTATTAAAAAAGCTTCATTCATTTTTTTTTACATAATATTTATATTCACATTATGTTTATATAATTTTTCGTTTGTTTCCATGTTATTTTTATATTCACATTATTTGTATAGGTTTTTAAATTAATTTCAAAGTTCAATTTAGAGGATTATTTGTTGTTACTCGTTTGGATATACGAGCTCGACAAGTAAGTTTTAAAATATTCCTAGACTTAGTTTTGATATTTTTTAATTCTATATAATAGAATGTAATATTCTTATTATTAATACTTTTGTAGAGTTAATTCAAAATTAATATAGAGAGATGTTATAAAAGAAAAAAGAACAATAGAGACTGTAGAGACATCATCTTCAAAGAAGAAAAATATTTTGGATTTTGATCAATCTTATACAAAAATAAATCTAGAAGAACTACATGTAGATCTTGGTCTAGAAATTGTGAATGTAATGAATTTAGTCAAAATTTGTAAAGAAATACTATAGAAAACAAGAGAATCTTAATGGGATTCGTTGTTGAGTATGATTTTTTATTTCTGTCATAGTCATGATATTGAAGTCCTTAAAATGGATGACCTATTTTCTAATTCGAGGACGACAAAGGCAAAATTCTCAACAAGTTACAAATTTACATCATTATCGTGTTGAAGTTTTCTATATCATCATTGATATGCAATTTCAAAAGCTGAATAATCATTTTAGTGAAACAAATACTGAATTGCTTCTTTGTATGACATGTCTAATCCGAGTAATTCATTTATTTCTTTTGATAGAAAATAGATTAGTTAAACTTGCTCAATTTTACTCAAAACACACTTTCCAGCTATTAAACTCTCTTATGCTTGAGATCAACTTCAAAATTGTATTAATTGATATACATTCAAATATTGAATTTGATGAGCTAAAATGCATATTGATCTTGTTAGTAAAAATGTCATGACGAATATAGACAAGGTCTATCCATTAGTTTACAAATTACTCACCTTGACATTGATTTTACCTGTTGCCAGAATTATTCTAGAGAGAACATTTTGTATTATGCATATTGTGAAGACTTGATTATGTAATCGAAGGGAGGTCAATGAAGGAATGATTGTCTAAAACCTATACTGAAAAGGAATTATCTAATAAGTTAGATACAGAAGTTATCATGGAACGATTCAAAAATGAAAACTCGTAGATGACAATTGTAATGTATTAAATTAGTTAATTTATGAAGTTATGAACATTTTTTTTACATTCATTTATAAACTTTTTTGTTTGATAGACTTGTACATATAGCTTCTGAGGCTCGACACAACTAAGTGAAGGAAAGGGGAGCAGCGCCATCTGGCTAGAGGCGCGAATGGTTGGCGGTGGCTGGCAAAGGGGCCGGGTCCAATCGACGGAACGGAGGAGAAATCTTCGGGGCTTGGGCGGCGTTAGGGTGAAGGAAGGGGAAAGGGAAGGGGAAGAAAGAAAAAAAATATGAAAAATAAAAAAGAAAAGAAATATAAAAAATGAAATGAAATAATATAATATAATATATATTTATTTTCATTTTATTCTTTTCCTATTCCACTTATTCTGTTAAATTCCTTTCCTTCCCAAAATGAAATTAATTCCTTATAAAATTTCCAAATTGAATTATGCGACATGAAAGACTCAATTTCCACAATAATTAAAATTCAGCAATTACACTTAAACGTCCAAAATTCCAAAGACTCCCTTAAATAATAAAAATTACTGAAATTACACTACCATAAACTTTTGGGATGTTACACATACATACATACATTTTGACTAAAAAAGTCAAAATTGAAGAAACCCTCACACATGATGGAAGAAATATAAAATATTTATATGATTTTTGACCAGAAGTCAAAAAGTCAAAGAGAGGAAATTTAGGGAGAGAAATTTTTGGGCTTGGCCCATTTTTACCTGAGTAACGTATATATGTATATGTATAGATATATGTGTGTGTGTCTAATATATATATATATTAATATATATATCTTGATATATCTCGATAGGTAGATATGTATATATGTACATATCTTAGATATGTACATATGTACATATTATGTCATATATACGATAGATAGATACATATATACGATAGATACAATATACATATACACACATATATATGTATATATGTATGTATGGTTTAAATTGAGTGGAGACGTTAGGTTGAAAACTTAAAAAGAAAGGAAAGCAGCAGATGACAATTTTGTTTTTTTGGAGACCAACGACAGGCAATTTGCAGTGTTGTGTGGTAGAAGCACATTTTTTCTTGTGCAGTCCAATCATGATAGAGATTATTGAAATACAATGTGTATTTTTTAGGTTTTGGTGTGTTTCACTTATTGTTTTATTCTAATTACCGAGTTTGTGGTACTTTGATTCAAATAATTTGTGTTGGGCTATTTGAGGATAGATTTGTAGTGCTAGTTTTTGAGTGTTTTTACAATCTTCAGCATAGTAATACCTGCAGTTGTAGAAGACTGGATGTAGTCTTGAGTTTGGGGCAAACCAGTATTATTTTTTCGGTGTCGTTCCTTTTTTTCCTTACTCTTTATATATTTGGTACTTTTAGGATATTATTAATCTTTTGGCTCTAACTTGCAGAAGGGGAATTTTAGATTATAATTTAGTTTTCTCATTTTATTTATATCTAAGTTAAATTCCCACACAAATGGTATCAGAGTATTTTGGATAAGGAGTTATGCGATTATTAGAGCCGAGAAATCATAAAATTTGATGGGAAAAAATTTTGGGTATTGGAAGATGCAAGTTAAAGATTTCTTAACTTACAAGCAATTGCATAAAACATTAAAAGAGAGAACCGAATAGGATTTTAGATGAAGATTTGGAGAACCTGAATGAAGAAGCAAGTTGCGATCATAAGGATGTGTTTGTCAATGAATGTTGCTAGTTCATATAGCCGACAAGACTAATACAGTGAAGTTGATGAAGCACTTACAAAACAGTATGAGAAACCATCTGCCAATAGTAAGGTTTATCTGTTGGGTTTTATGTCCTAAAAACTCGCAGTTTGTAAAATGATAAACATTTTCTATTATCAATATACTTTTTATTGATCTCATAAAATTGTATAAGTTGTAAATCCAATAAACTAAGACCCATGACTATTGTATGAGTACTTGAACTTTATGTGGAGACATAAGAGTGGATCAGGTTCGAGTAAATAGTCAAAATGATCTTGTACATGAATGAGGTTGGGTACCTTATTCTGATAACACCATTGGATGTGCCCTATTCTGTAGTTGTTACAAAAGATTGTAAAGTGCTACATACGATGTGATTCTAAATTGTACATGTTATGACATGAGGAGTGGGGGCATCCTATGCAACCGAGTTTGGATAAGATCAGAACCAAGAAATAAGTCACTCTTACTTATTAACGCTGTTTACTGTTTAAGATTGACTATTTTCACCTAGATGACCTAAGGTAAACTCGATCTTAATCCTGAGCTAACTATGAACTCCTGTTTATTCGGGATTGCCCTTAGATTTGTATAGTTGAGGGTTGGCTCAACAGTGTTGGCTCAATAAGACTCCCATTTCAGAGGTAAGACCGGATAGATAGCTGAGAACATAGGGTGCAAGACGGAGTTCACACCTACCCGCATTTATGGATAGGAGGAAAGGTTGTTCTTCAAGTACTGAATCCAAGTCTTGAACAAGGGGCCCTACCCTCTCACTCGGCTGAGAGAGTTTGGTTTAGTGATTGGATAACAAAAACCAGTTGTTCATTAGAGGATCAATAGGGACTTGAGGAATAAGACGTAATCTCGAGGTAAACCAGATATTTGACCCAGCCATTATTACGAACAACCTGGGCAGGGTTGACTTGCTGATTATGGTTAAATCATGTGACATAATATATCTACAGTGAGAGGGAGTACAAACTATGGACTTTAGTGGAGTGACCCATTAGTTTAACGAATGAAGATTTATTTGGTCTAATGAGTTTAGCCAATTAATCTCAGATCGTTGGAACCCATGATCTGTAGGTCCACGAGGTCCCCCTATTAACTCATAACGGACTAGCTCTAGTAGCGTGATAAGTTCATTTGAAACGTTCAAATTAGGAATTTAAAGGATTTAGTAATTATATGAGCTATAATTATATGTTTAATTTTAGAATTAAACGGAATAGGAGAATTTATATATTTAAATATGATTTAAATATATAAAGATGGATATGTGTTAAAATTAATTTAATATTTGATATTAAATTAATTAAGTTTTATTTAATAATTAATTTTTCATTTTTAAAATTAAAAAAGATTTCATAAAATCAAAATTTTATTTTTTGATAAAATTGAAAAAGGAAAAACAAACAAAACACATAAAATGGAAAAAAGGTTTTTTCCATTATCCATCACCTAAGTAGCTCACACATATTGCATCTTCTTGCCTTTGTTTTCTCCAAGCATGAGCTACAACTCATGCAACTCTTTTCTTTGCATGTTGATCTGCAATATAATGAAGAGATTGGAGTGAAAATCGGGCATGCAATCTATGGAGAATTTTAGAGAAAATTCGGGTTGAAGAAAGGGTTCTTCAACAAGGTTGCTGCAGTGAGCTTTTCTCCTTCATCCCTTGATTCAAGCTTGTTTTGAGTCCCACAACTCAATCTAGAGCACCAAGAAAATAGTGGGGAAGATCTTGAGGTGGTATACAACAAGATTTGGAGGAGATAACAGCTGGTGAAGGAGCTTTGAAGAAGTTCTACAAGAGGTATGTCTTAGATGATCTTTGAGCTTGCTTTAGTAAGCATGCTTTATATTTTGCCAAAATTAGTGAATTTGAATATTTAGATGATCCTTGAGCTTCCGTTGCTGTTGATACAATCCTACATTATTTTCTTAAGAGTATTTCAATATGAAAATGGCTCAGGATACTTCTATAAATTCCTAAATTAATGAGGTTACCACTTTAATTAATCAGTTAAAATCTGTTAAGATATAATTTACTAATGAGGTGTATGCTATTCAATTATTGATGTCTTTACCTAATAGTTGGGAGACCATGAAAACTGTATTGTCTAATTCAATAGGAGATAATACTTTAGTGGTGACTAAAGGTAAAGGCAAGGTAGACTCTGATGAAAAATAGTAGTAAAGAATGTACTGTAGGTTCAGCTTTAGTGGTGACTAAAGGTAAAGGCAAGGTAGACTCTGAAAATGATAGTTTGGGTAGCAGTAATAAAAAGTGGAGGAATAGGAATAAAGAGATAGAGTGTTCTTATTGTCATGAGAAAGGTCACTTCCAAAATCAGTGTAGAAAATTGGAAGAGGACCAGAAAAGAAAACATGAGGTAAATTTGGTTGAAACTTAAAAAGTAACGATAAATTTGGTTGAAACTGATGAAAAATAATTAGTGATGTCTATGTTTGTGTTGAGAGTTAAACACAAAGTAGAAGCCATTCATCTGAATGGATAATTGATAGTGTAGCTTTAGTACACATAACATCATAAAGGAGTCTATTCACTTCTTTCACATCAGGACATCGTGGTCTAGTGAGAATGGAGAATGGTAGAGTTTTCAAGATTGCTAGGATTGCAAACATTAATCTAAAGACAGAGTTTGGAGAAAAGTTAATATTACGAGATCTTAGATTTGTGCCTAGGATGAAAATAAATCTCATCTCTATTGGAAAATTGGATGATGAGGGCTACAAGTGTGTGTTTGGCAGTAGCCAGTGTAAACTCATGTTGGGATCCCAGATAGTGGCAGTTAGCCATAGAAATTTCACACTGTACAAATGTTGGTTTAGTATTGTCAAAGGATCAGTGAGATGGTGGATGCCAATTAAAGTTGTAGATGAAAGTATAGATGGAAGATGTAGAGGTATAATTGAGCCAGTGACAATGATAGCCAGTGTTGATCAATCAAATCAAGATCCATCAGTTTAGAAGCAATTGGGAAGTCTGAGAGAGAAAATTGAGGGCTATCATGAACCCTCAACTGTCAAACAGTTGAATGAATTAATGAAGTCGTAGAAGCGAATAAGGGCATCAAAGTGGAAGGCTAGAGTAATTGCTAAGGTCAAGGATAAAATCTCTAACTTGATAGCAGGTTTGAAAGAAGGAGTCAAACCATTTGCATAATGTATCTTCTTCAAGAACAAGTGTTTAGGAGTGAAGAAGATTTCAGTTGATACCACTTAGCTAAAGTGGGACTACGTGGCTGTCCTTTATGTCTGGGGGATAATTTCACTTAGCTTGCCTATACCGCGAGGTAAGCATAAATGAGCTACAATTATTTTCCTGATGGTTTCCTGTTTTGTTACTTTGTTGGTTTAAAAGATTTTATGTTGAACCTTAGACTTTGCTAAGAAGATCAGAGATAACAATTATAGTGAGAGTTAAGTATTAGAGTTTGCCAAGATAATAAGTTTTGTTGCAGTGGAAGGCAAGATTATCATTTTGTCTCCAAATAGGAGAATATTGGGATTGTGGAGAGAAAACTCTATGGAGAAGTACACACACGTTGATGGAATATATATATATAATCTTGACCGAAAAGTAGAAATTGAAGAAACCCTCACACATGATGGAAGAAATATATATAATATTTATAGGATTTTTTGACCAAAAGTCAAAAGTTAAGAGAAGGAAATTTATGGATGCTGTGGAGTCAAATTTTTGGCCTTGGCCCATTTGTACCCTAAGTATCATATATATATATGTCTAAATTGAGTCGAGGTGTTAGGCTGAAAAAATTAAAAAGAAAGGAAAGGAGCAGACGACAATTTTTTTTGGAGACTGACGACAGGCAATTTGTAGTTTTGTGCGTCAGAAGCACAATTTTTCTTGTGCAGTCTGATCGCGACAGAGATTATTGAAAATACAGTTTATATCTTTAGGTTTGTGTTTCTCTTATTGTTTATTCCAATTACCGAGTTGTGGTACTTAGATTCAAATAGTTTGTGTTGGGCTATTCGGGAAGGGATTCTTAACGCGAGTTTTGAGTATTTTTACAATATTCATTATATTAGTACCTATAGTTGTAGAAGATTGGATGTAGTCTTGAGTTTATGGAAAACCAATTTATTTTTCAGTGTCATTCTTTTTTTTTCCTACTCTTTATTATTTGGTAATTTTATGATTATTAATCTTTTTGGCTCTAACCTATGGAAGTGAGAATTTTAGATATAATTCAATTTTCGTATTTTATTTATATCTAAGCATAAATTCCTAACACTTTCATGGGTATATAATTTTCGACATAACTAATTTTTATGTTAGTAACTAAAAATTTTTAGAATCTTTTCTTGACAACAGTTTCAAGAATTTGACAGAAAGGTTGAAGGGAATTTAAAATCCAGTTTCTATGTTTGGCTTTACCTCGTTCTAATGGTGCTTCCTTTTCTTAGGCTCCTGGTTTTTTGCATCCTCACTAATGTTTTTTTAAGGCAGAATGTGTTAGAAATTAAGCTAGATACATAATGAACAATACATTTCTAGATATATTTTCAAATACATGAATTTCTAATTTCTAGATATATGCACTTCTAGATATATATAATTGTTCAAGTACATGAATGATATGTACACATGTACTTCATTTTTTTTTTGGTGTCTTTTAGGAAACATCTCTTGAGTACTATATAAAGGGTTCATTTCCCTCATTTGCAATCAAGTGAAGGAAGTCAATCAAATCAATAGAAGAAAATTGAGTTTCAAGAGAACAATATTATTCTCTTGTGTGCTCTTGAGCTTTGTAAGAGAACAAACTTCTTCTATTCAAAGTTTGTGTGATTTAGAATTTTAGAGTGGACTCATCAACGCTTCAAACAAAGTGGTATCAAAGAATAAGGTTGAAAAATATCATCCAACAACATGTTGCAGCCTCAACTTCCTTGGTTTGAGGGAAAAATTATAGACGGTGGAGTTAACAAATGAAGGTTCTTTATGGATCTCAAGATCTTTGAGATATTGTTGATAGAGGATATTTGAAGCTTGAAAGTGAGAAAAACAACTCAATGAGTTAAGGGAGGCTAGAAAGAAAGATAAAAATACATTATTTTTTTTTTACTAAGTTGTAGATGAAAATATTTTTGAAAGAATATAAGGAGTCTCGACTTCAAAAGTGGCATGGGAGGCATTGCAGAATTTGTACGAAGGAGAAGAAAAAGTAAATTTGGTATGATTATAGACACTTCAAGCTGAATTTGATACCATTCGAATGAATAATGCTAACACTATTGAAGAATTTTTCAACCGTGTTCTCTTAATTGTTAATCAATTGAGATCAAATGGAGGAGCAATTGAAGATCAAAGAGTAGTTAAAAAGATATTTAGATGTGACTAAAAGGTATGAGCATATTTTTGTTGCAATTGAAGAATCCAAAGATTTGTTAACTCTCTCCATCAATAGTTTAATGGGATCTCTTCAATCCCATGAGCTCAGAGTGAAGTGGTTTGATTTTACTCCTTCAGAAGAAGCTTTTCATATACAAACGTCTTCTAGAGGGAGATCAGATGGAAGGGGAGGTGGATGTGGTGGTAGAGGAAATGGACGGTTCGGTGACTTCAAAAATTTCGAGTTGGAGATTAGAGACAATCAACCTTCTTCAAATAGAGGAAGAGAGAGAAGTTCAAGTAAGGAAGAAGCAGAAGTGGAGGTCGTGGAGATTTTTCTCACATACAATGTTTCAATTGTAAATATTATGAGCATTTTCAAGTAGACTATTGGTCCAAGAAGTCTAAATCAAATCAAGCTAAAACCACTCTAATGCATGAGTAGAAGGATAATGATCAAGGTCTTCTATTCCTCACATTCAATGTCTAAGAAACAAGCACTACAGATATATGGTATCTTGATAGTGGTTATAGTAACATATGACAGGAAGAAAGGATATTTTTATATCTGTAGATGAATCTCATCAAAATGAAGTAAAAACTGGTGATAAAAAGAAGCTCAAAGTCAGAGGAAAAGGAGATATTCTTGTCAAGACAAAAATATGGAACAAAAGGAATCACTGATGTTTATTATGTTTCAGGGCTCAAACAATCTTTTAAGTGATGGGTAGCTTCTATTGAAAGGACATGATCTTATCTATAAAATCACATACACGAGATCAGAACCAAGAATGGAGGTCTCATAATAAAGGTTCGCATGACTTAAAACAAAAAAATTTCCAATCAAAATGTACTATAAGAAGCTTGTTTGTTTTGAGATTTTAGTAAAAGACACTTCATGGCTTTGGCATTGTCGGCATGGGCACCTGAGTTTTGACACTTTGTCTCATATGTGTCAACAACATATGGTGAGGGGAATGCCAAATATTAAGAAGATCAACCTTGTGAAGCATGTATTTTCTAAAAGCATCATCGAAATTCATTTCTGACAAGAGGTTCTTAGATAGCATCAAAGTCTCTAGAGCTCATCCATACATACTTATTGAACCCATGAGAACTATTACACATGGAGGTAATCATTATTTTCTCACACTTATCGATGATTATAGTAGAAAAATATGGATTTATCTTCTAAAAGAAAAGAGTTCTACTTTCGAATGTTTCAAGACATTCAAAGTAATGGTTGAAAATGAAAGTAATATGAGATTGACACCATTGCGTTTGGATTGTGGAGGAGAATATATTATTTTTTCAGATTTCTTGAAGGAAAATAGAATCAAGCATCAGAAAGACCGTTCGAAGAACTTCTCAACAAAATGGAGTTGCAGAGAGAAAAAACAGAATAATAATGAAGCTTGCATGAAGTATGTTGAAGGCCAAGAAACTTCCATATCAATTTTGTGGAGATGCAGTAACTTGTGTAGTTTATCTTTTAGATTAAGCTTCAACTAAAAGTGTGCAAGGTATTACTCCTTAAGAAGTATGGTGTGGATTAAAGCCAACTGTTAGTTACCTAAAAGTATTTGGGTGCATTGCTCACTTTCATATTTTAGATGATAAAAGAGGTAAGCTAGATGATAAATCAAAAAAGTGTATTTTTGTTGGGTACAATGAGAACTCCAAGACTTACAGATTATACAACCCTGTGAGTAAGAAAGTTATTATTAATTGAGATGTCAAGTTTAATGAAGCCGAATTTTGGAAATGAGATGCAACAAATGAAGATCATAATCCATTACTTGTTGACATGGGTGGCAAAGAAGATGCTCGAGACTTGGAGCTTGAAGAGACTCAACCATTGAGTTCATATTCATCTTCACACTCCACAAGTGATGAAGAAACTACTCCAAGGAAGACAAGAAGTATTCGTGATATCTATAATACTTCAAGAAGAATATTGGATGATGAATATGTTGATTTTGCTTTATTTACAAATGTTGATCCTATATACTTTGAGGAGGAAATTCAAAATGAAAATGGAAAGATGCAATGAATCAAGAGATTGATGCAATCAGAAGAAATGAGACATGGGAGTTTGTCAAACTACCAGAAAATAGACTAGCTCTTGGAGTCAAATGGATCTATAGAACAAAGCTGAAGCAAAATAGAGATGTCGAGAAATACAAGGCAAGGCTCGTCTGAAAGTATGCTATAGATTATGAAGAATTTTTTGCACCTGTGACTCACTTGGAGACTGTTAGATTGCTTCTAGCCTTTGCAGCACAAAATGACTAGCAATTACATCAAATGGATGTCAAGTCAGCTTTTCTAAATGGGTATTTAGAGGAAGAAATATATGTTGATAAAACCCCTTGTTATGTCAAGATTGGAGAAGAAAATAAAGTGTGTCGATTAAAAAAAGTATTGTACGGACTAAAGCAAACACCAAAATCATGGTACAGTTGTATGGACAATTTTTCTTGAAGGGTGGCTTCAAAAGATGTCCATACGAACATGCTCTCTACACGAAAGAAGATAAAGATGGTAATTTCTTGAACAATTGTCTATATTTTGATGATTTAATATTTATTGGAAATTCAAATATGTTGATTGAAGATTTCAAAGAGAGCATGAAGGAAGAATTTAAGACGATTAGTATGGGTTTACTTCATTATTTCATGGTATTGAAGTTAAGCAAGGTGATGATGGGATTGCAATTTCCAAAAAGAAGTATGCAAGAGATTCATTGGTAAAGTTCAAAAAGGAGAAGCTCATCTTGCCAGTACTCTTATGGAACTAGGCTTAAAACTAAGCAAACATGATGATAGCAAAGCTTTTGATGCCACCATCTATAGAAGTTTTTTTGGGAGTTTAATGAGTTTAACTAGAACTAGACTTGATCTTATATTCTCAGTCAGTTTATTGAGCAGATTTATAACATCACCAAAGAGAAGTCATTGGGAAGCTAGAAAGAGAGTTCTTAGATATATTCTTGGAACTAATGTTCATGAAATCCACTATAAGAAGAACATGGATAATGTGCTTGTTGGCTATAGTTATAGTTATTGGAGAGGAAATATTGATGATTACAAAAGTACTTATGGATATGTATTTAATATGATATGTATTTAATATTGGTTTTGGAGCAGTTTCATGGGCATCAAAGAAGTAGGATGTTGTAGCATTATCAACAACAAAAGCTGAATACATTTCTTTGTCTACAACCAGTTATCAAGCACTTTGGCTAAGAAAGGTACTATATGAATTAAGGAGTTCCTAAGAGAAAGAGACCATCATGTTCTTTGACAATAAATCATCTATTTCACTTTCAAATAATCTTGTCTTTCATGAAAAAAGTAAACATATAAAGATCAAGTATCATTTCATCAAAGAATTGATCAAAGAAGGAGAAGTATGCATCAAGTATTGCAAGACACAAGATCAAGTTGTAGACATATTATTTCATCACAACATTAAAGAAAGACTTTTTCTGGAAAATGAAAGAGAAGCTCAGAGTCATGGAAGTGTAGCTTAAGGAAGGATGTTAGAAATTAAGCTAGATACATAATGGATAATACATTTCTAGATACATTTCCAAATACATGAATTTCTAATTTCTAGATACATGCACTTTTAGATACATATATTTGTTCAAGTATATGAATGGTATGTGTAGATGTACTTCATTTATTTTGTATCTTTTAGGAAGCATCTCTTGAGTACTATATAAAAGGTTCATTTCTCTCATTTATAATCAAGTGAAGGAAGACAATCAAATCAATAGAAGAAACTTGAGTTTCAAGAGAACAATATTCTTCTCTTGTGCATTCTTGAGTTCTGTAAGAGAACAAGGCTTTTTCTCTTCAAACTTTGTGAGATTTACAGTGAATTTTAGATTGGGCTCGTCAATGCTTCCAACAGAATGGGGAGTGCTTAGGGCTATCAATAGTTGTGTTTTTCAGTTATGTTTCATACTTTAGACTTTCTTTGTTTTTTATTTGGTTGGTTTGGTTCTCGTTTCTATTTTAGACGTTAGTTGATTGGTTGTTGTTTATTCTTGACTCTATTGTTGATTAGCTTGTTTTATGGATGTGGTGGTTGACTTCTTGGTTGTTGCTCAAACTAGTATGTGTTCATCTTGTTTGTATGTTTACCATTAAAAGAAAAAAATTTAGCCAAAGGGGGAGCACAACTTATTATTGCAGTTGTGTTGGTTGTTCATTTTTTCTTTAGGCTTTCTGTTGAGCTTCTTGTCTTTACTCTTCTTGAGGGTTTTTTGTTTGTTCGAGTTGTCCTTTATTTAAAATATGAAGGATGAATCCAAAATTTATTTTCACATAATCAAAATTATAAAGTACAAATGTTATTCGTAATCATAAATTTACAACATGCAAATAAAAAGGAAAAGAGAGAATTAGGGTGAGAGTATTAACTCTTGAAGAATGATCTTCTTCGTGTATCATCTTCTCCAAAAATCACGAACTCAAAATCCCACAATGGACACCACCACTTGATTGTCTCGGTATTCTTTGGGTGAGAATTGAGGAGTTTTGTGAGCTCTGACTATTTTAGAAGAGAGGAATTTTGAGAGATATGAGAAGAAGTGAAGGGGTTTAGATTTTCTCAGAACATTTTTGTGATCTATTATCCTATTTTGTGAAACCATACCAGGAAAAAGAAGAACCACCACTCTCCCTTACCCCATTATCACGTATTAGAGAGAAAAAAAGGATGAAAGGGTTACAACTCCCTCCCAAAATGATTTTTAAAATAAATTAAATTAGATTAATATATTTTCATAAATTAATTTAATATACATTTATATGATAACTATCTTACCATATAATATATATTAAACTATATGTTATATCAAATACAACACATAACCTATAGTTTCTATATTATATCAAATACAATATAACTTATAGTTTCTATTCTATCACCAATAGCATTTAATATAAATTCCATTTATATTAAATTTAATTATATGAATCAAATTCATATAATTAATATTTAAATCATATTCAAATATTTATTTCCTCTCAAATAAACTTTATATTATAATGTATCAAATCATTATAGTAATTATATAAATTAGATTAAATTAATTATATCACATATAATTAATTCCCTCAATTAATTTGAACAATTCAAATTAATTCAAAAATTGATTCTCACTAATTCCCGTTGAGCTACAGAGGGGACCCATAGACCTGTAGGTTGAAGCTCCAACGGTACGTAAATAATTAATTAAACTCCTCTAATTAAATTATTCACCATCCGTTAACTATCGAGCACTCCATTAAAGACCGACAGCTACATTCTTTGCACCACATATATTACTTTATCTATTGGATATACCCAGTCAACAATACAATGACCCTTCACAAATTACTTGTAAGTACAGCTAGACCAAAATTACCGTTTTGCCCCTATAGTTACATCTAACTTCTTAAGTACCACCGATCCCTCTAATGAACAATAAATCATATTCCAACTATGACCAAACTCCCCTCGGGCCAGGAGAAGGTATGACAACATATTATTCAAGTCTTGGAATCAGCCCTTAAGGGAGCAATTTATCTACTTACCCCGATGTTGAGGAAGGTGTGAATTTCTTCTTGTATAGTTGTATTCCTAGCTCCTCAATCAGACGAATCACCAAAATGTTAGACTTGTTGAGTTGGTGTTCTGGCCACTCTTACCCATACAAATCAAAGGTCCGCTTTTATAGGCAGGAAGAGTTCACAACTCACTCAGGATTTAGGTCATGTCACCTATGGTCATCCTGGTGAAATGCAAGTCTCTATTATGAACAACGTTATATAATGAGACTAGTTATTTCGTGGTCTGATCTTATAGAAACTCCTTTGTATATAATATCCCCTCTCACATGTCTCCACATGAATGATTAGGATCATATCATTTGTAGCACTTTACAACAGTTGCAACATCTACAAAGCTGGCCATACTCGTAGTGTCACCAGGATAAAGTATCCAACCTTATCCATCTACTACAGACCATTTAGGTTATCACTTAAACATGATCCACCGGTATGTCTCTATTGTTGGGGTTGATGTAGTTTGTAAACACCTGTATGAACAAACGCTTGTGATGTAATAATATGAGATATTTTTCTCACTATTGTCTATAAAAGATGAGATGTTTTATTTGCATTTACCACAAACCAATAAACTAAGATCCCTGGTTGTCGTTATAACTTATGTAGAGACATACAAGTGGATCATGCCTTAACTTATAACCTAAATGGTTTGTAGTATACAGATATAAGAGGAAAACCTTATCCTGGTGACACTACAAATACGACCTGCTTTGTAGATAGTTACAAGTGTTGTGACGTGCTACAGATGGTCTAATCCTGATCATTCATGTGAGAACATGCAAGTGGGGGTATCCTATACAAAGGAGTTTGTATAAGACTAGACCACGATGTGTTTACTCTCGTTATATAACGTTGTTCATGACAAAGACTTTCATTTCACTAGGTTGACCATAGGTAACATGACCTTAATCTTGAGTGAGTTGGGAACTCTTGCCTATGAGGGCAGTCCTTTGATTTTCATGGGTGCGAGTGGCCAGATTACCGACTCAAACTTACCACTTTGGAGATTCGTCTGATCGGGGAGCTGGGAACTTAGCTACATAAGATGGAATTCACTCCTTCCTTAAAACAGGGGTAAGTAGATAGACTACACCCTTAAGGGCTGATTCTGGGGCTTGAACGATGTGGCGTCACATACCTTTTCAAGGCCCGAGAGGTATCCACTCATAGTAGGACTATGATGTATTGTTCTTTAGAGAGATCCGTGGTACTTAAGGAGTTAGATGTAACTACAGGGGAAAAATGGTAAATTAGCCCAACTGTACTTACGAGCGATCTGTGAAGGGTTATCGTACTATTGACTGGTTATATCTGATGGATACAGAAATATATCTGTGGTGCAGCTGTCGGTCTTTAATGGAGTGCCCGACAGTTAACGGATGGTGGATCTCGTGATTAAAGAGTTTAGTCAGCTATTCACATACTGTTGGAGCTTTAAGCTACAGGTCCATAAGGTTTCCTTGGTAGCTCAATAGATTCAAGTTGAGAATCAATTTTTAGATTAGTTTAAAATGTTCAAATTGACAAGAGGGATTTTGATTATATATGATATGATTAAACTGGTTCAGTTATATGTGATATAATTGATATGATGTATGAAATACATTAATTGGAGGAATTTGATATAAATATGGTTTATGTTACATATGATGTGATATTAAAACTATAAGTTATAGATATAATATGATAAGTTAGTTATTATATTTATTTATAATTAAAACAATTATATGATAATTGTAGGTGGTTTCTCCTTTAACCGTGCGTGAAGTGGGAGGTTATGTTCAGTTTTCATAACTGAAGGATAAAATGAAAAATGTTTTCATTTTATAAAGGATCACTTCATTAAGTGCATGAGCAATCGTTTAGCTAACTAGAGACTGTACAACAACCTTCTAAGCGAGAGACTAAACGATCGTGTAGGTGCTTTTAACTAAACGATTGTGTAAAATTTTACTAAACGATCGCGTGCCTTAGCGAGATTCTCTAAACGATCGTGTAAACGATCAAGCCTATTTTTCCTAAACGATTGTGTACCGTTTGAGTTTTACTAAACGATCAAGCACAAAGTCTATACGATAGACAGTAAACTCTCCCACTTACTTGGTCGTATAGTTCAATCGTAGTTTCCTCCAACCCTTTACCAAATTCGTAACAGAGCCCACACCTCCTGGATTCTCACTCCGAGAATACCAAGGTTGCCAAGTGGTGGTGTCCGAGAGGTTGCCTGTTCGTGGAGAAGACTGTTCGTGATCGTAGCGACAACGAGAGGTTACTGGTCCTAGTTCTTCACGAGAGCGAGAGATCTGTAGAAGAAAAATTCTTCAATGGTATGTCTCTTGTCCCTTTTGTTATTAGTTACTAAAGCATGCTGTAATTTGTTAGAAAATGCATAACTAGTTTGTATGTTTGTGAATGCTTGTAATTCTGTCACAATGAATTTGGATCGATCGTGCTTCCGCTCATGGGTTCTCTTTGATAAGAGTTCCTTCATCTACATACATGTTTAAGCTACAAGATAACCTCAGATCTTAGTTTATTGATTTGTGGTTAATGTAACTAAAATTGAAATAAAACATCATATATTTTATTAAATAAATAAGATGTTTGTACATTACAATTACAAACTATAGGACCCAACAAGATTTAGGGCATCAACCCTAACAAAATATTCTTTCCTTTTGTGTTGTAGATTTTTCAGCAGAGCTTTCCATTTTGTGCTTGCCAATAATATTTTGTTATATGAATAGTATCACAAAATATCAGAAGTTACATAATCTTGTATATAGGAAAGATATTGACACCAATGGATTCACGTTGTTTCCTTAATTTAATTTTACTCATTCTAGTGCTTGAGTTTCAAGAGTAATTGTCTCCTAGTATAGAACAGATTATCTTCCTTACGGTAGCAACCCCTCGTCCACATAATCAACAAACTATACTTTGTGGATATATCAAACTTGAACAAATTTTGAAATAGAGATAATTCTTAAGGAAGAAAAAATGCTGATGAAAAGCATGTAAAATCAATTTGAAGAAAGGTCATATTTATAGAATAATTGTGGTCATTTGAATAGTCTTGTGTCATTTCTTCAACTTGATTATTTATGAAAAGATGTATCCCTTCATAAAAGATTACAACTTAAGAAATTGAAAGGATGTAACCCTTAACAAAGGGTCACATACAATTTATTCTAATAGATTTATGCCCCCTATATTTCCTTTCCTTTTTGTCTCTCTAAATTTTTCTTTTTGTATGCCTTTTAGGGTTTTTGCGCTTATGTGCGAAAAACATTGTTGTTATTGAGATAAAAGGTTAGGGATACTATTGCACTCTTTCATGTAAGGGTTGCTTGGTGTTCTATTCAATCCTTTGTGAGATTACACTCATACGACTGTTCAATGTAGAAATTAACAAACTATTACATACTCAGTTGAGTGATATAACAATGAGTAAAAAAATTATTTCGTAGGGGAGCCTAAACAATCTTGTTTGAAGGATATTTCAAACATACGGTGAAAAGAACAGTAATGCTTCAAGAGGAGAAGTCTAAAGTTTAGGGGAAGCCTAAATGCGAAGTACATCAAGAGAGGGAGCCTCAAGTTTAGGGGGGAGCCTAAACTCTTCACTAGGAGTTGGTTGTTTGTGAGTCTAGATAGAGTGAACTATTAGATAAATATTCCATTGTAATTGCCTAACTCTATTGGTGAAGTTCTTTTTCACTGAACATACTGCTCTCAAACGTAGGTATAGTTATACTAAATTAAGTCACCAATGTCTATGTGTTCTTGTACTACTTTCTCTCCATGACTCTTTGTCTCAAATCTTGTATGTGACATCACATTTAACTTGTAGATTCTTTAATTAAGTTCACCTAGTTTTCAAATTATAAAGTAATAAAAATAAGAAAAATACAACAATCTTTGGTAAATTGAATAAGGAATAGGGAAATCGGAATAGATAGCAAAAATATAAAATATTTTGAAATATAGCTAACTTCTCCAAGCATACAAACTGTTTGTTTGTTTGTTTTTTTTAGGGTCTATGCTCTGTATTTTATTTCCTCATGTACCCTCGAGTTTTTTTTTTTTTAAAAATTTTTTTTTAAATTTTTAATTCTTCAAAGTCTTTGAGATATACGTAGTTGAAATTTCTGTGTTTTTTCAAATACTCTCACCTTCCAAACCATTGTTCATTTGAATTCTTTTTGTTAATCTTATTTAGTTATTTACTTTGTTAATATTTGAAAAAATAAAATCGATCTTACAGACATAATACAAATGTCAAGCAGATATCCCAAACAATATGTATGATAAGTGGGCAACACAAAAACAAACAAAAATATAAAAAGATAGAGATTGGTAACTTAGTTTGGTGCAAAATCACCTACACCCGGAGGTTGTGTGCTAGGTGGAAAAAAAACTTCTCTATATAAAAAGTTTAACAATTATAATGAAAAATACTTATATGGTAGACTCCCTCTTCACTGACTCACATATAGCTTCCTCTTCAATTATTTCAACTTAGGCTCCCCTGAGTTTGAGCTCCTCTCACTTCCACAATAACGCTTATCCAAGCTTTGTATGAGATTCTCTCAATACAACATACTTTAGGCTCTCCCTGACTGCGAGATTCTCTCACCTTCAATGTTCTTAGGCTTCTCCTAAATACAATATCAAAAGAAAACTTCTCCAAAGCTCTATATATAATGGGCTATCGAAAACAAAACCTCAACAAGAAATATATAAAGAATCTTAATAAAAAAATCCTGAAAGTTGGGGTTTAGACAAACTCTAAGCTCAAAACTTTCTATGCACATATTCTTTTAATAAAGAGGCTAACACTAAAATTGAACAACATCACAATATAAATAGCTAGCTTTAAGAAAATATTCAAGAAAATAATAAATGATCTCTATAGGGAAAAAGACAGTATATCATGAAATCTACAGAATTTTACTGACAGATAAAAAAAAAAATATTATACAGAATCTACTACCCTATATGTAACAACTTCCTTAACAATGTCCTCGATGTGATGCATGACACGTTACACAAGTTTTTTTTTGTAATAAAATGAGCTAATCACAATGTTGTAACAATATCAACTTTTTAAACCTTAAAACTTTATAATATAAACACTTATTTAGGAAGAAAACACCAAATGGAGCAGAATTTATATTAAAGCATAAAATAGTCAAATACAAAATTGATGTATTTGGCAATTAACCACACTTAGCTACAAACGTATACAACCTCATTAAAACATTTAAGTCTTAAGATCCTCTTGGTATTCCAATATTCTTTTTCTTTTTGTTCTAATCTACATACCTTAATTGAAAAGGAAAACTTTTTATTTTTTTATTTTTCTGAGATAAACGAAGGTCAAATAGTTAACCAATAGAAGAGCAAGATGAGATAAAGAAATAGAGAAAATTGAGAAGTGTTAGATCATAGATTGAAGTAGTGAATAAAGAGGAAATGAAAGAGGGAGATGATGGGGTGTAAATAAATGGTACGAGTATTTTTTTTTAACTTTTCCAATCCAAATGCAAAAGGATTGAGAAACAAGTCTTTTCCATTCTACGAACAGTTAGCCATTATTTTTGGAAAAGATAGAGCCAATGGACTTAGTGTTGAAGGTCCAGCTGATATGTTTGAAGCGGTAGATCGAGAAATGGATAACAATGATTTCTGGAGAGAAATGGATGATTTTTATGTGTCTCATCCACCAATAGTTGGAGGGAAAGAAGTGGATGGACCTACCTTAATGAGTGAAGCAGCAACAAATGTACAATCTACCGCACATACATAAAATAAATGTAGTAAGAAAAGAGCAAGAAGTGTGGACCCAATGGTAGTGGCAGTGAATTATCTTGAGAATGTTATGAGTAGTCATCTTTCAAGCGCTAATGATAATATTCAAGAAATTGATGTGTTTTATTGACAGGTAGCTGAACCAGAGTCTACAAGAGAAGCATGTTAAAACTCATTAGTTAGCGAAGTTAGAAAGGTAGATGTATTAAGTGTTTGACAAAGGACAAGAGCGGGTAAGATTATCACTAAAGACCAATCTCGGATTGGCTATTTCTTTAATCTTCCACATGATGAAAAATATGAATTCATAATGGAGGTTTTGCAAGAAGATGTTCATTCTTAAACTGTGGGAATATTTTAGTATATTCTATGTAATAGGAGCCTTTATAACATGTTATACATGGGCAATTATATATATATATTTTGGTGCCATTAATAAATGATGTGTACTCTTTATTTTGAGTTAGCATGTTAGTGCTTGCTAGGTATCCTCATTTTGAATGAGTGTTGTATTGTACTGTTGTTTATAACTATGAATATTGACATAATATAAATATTTATTTTGTCTATGTTTAGTATTTATAATTTGATATTGGTTATATTTGATTTTTGGAATAAAATATAATATAACTGCTTAAGGTTGTTTTTAATAATTGCATAATTAAAATAAAACTGCACAAATTAATTATTTAAAATCATAATTGCACAAAATTTTGAAAGTGATAACACAATTTAAACAAAAATAAAATTTACTTTGATGAAATCTAATAATATTCCCATGCAACACCCTATCTTTAATTCCCAAACATACTATTTCTAGACATTGTTTTCCCATCATAACCAAACATAATCATCTTTGATTCTTAGGAATCTTATTCCCATGTTTATAATTTTCAGGTATCCTTAATTTTTGAGCATCTAAAAAATCTCAATCCAAACACTCCCTTTAAGGTAAGAATATTAATGTATCTTTCGAAAGTTTAGAGAAACTTTTACAATAGGGTATCTACAGTTTTTTTTTTTCATATATTAGCAATAAGGGTAATTTTGAAATTTTCTTTAATTTTAAGAGTAATATGGTAGTTTTGAAACAAACCACTCTTTTCAAAGTACAAAAGTTTCAAAAACTAGTTTTGAACAAAGATTCAAACATATATGTTTAATTGAACTTACAGTTATACATTTCCCAAAAGTAGAACTTTATTTTAGTTTCCAGCGAAATCCAGAGTGTGTAAACATTTGGGTTATCTCAAGATATTCGATTAACTAACCAAAAATTGGTTGTCGACCATTCATAACGATGAAGATAAGGAAGTTTCACTTTGTTTTCGTGTCCATCATTAAATTTTACCGATGTGCTTAGGCAAACTTAGTACACAAACTAATGAACTGAATTCCTTTTAAATAGTGTAATAACCAACCACCCTCTAATTCATTTTCCATTATTAAGTCTTAATTAACATTCATTTATTGTATTCCCCTTTGCAGTGAAAGTTGAAGCCAAAGCCAAAGGCATAAAGCCAAAAAATATGGATTCAAAAGCATGGTCTTTTACCAAACAAGTAGTAGCAGGACGATGGTTTTCGGTATTTGCCGGGTTGATGATGATGCTTGGCAATGGCTCTACTTATATCTATGGAACATATTCAAAAGTAATCAAGACCCAGTTTGATTACAGCCAAACCCAAGTTAACATATTAGGATTTGCCAAAGATCTCGGTTCCAACGTCGGTATTTTTGCCGGTCTTCTCGGCGAGGTGGCTCCGGCGTGGGTTCTCTTCTTAATTGGTTCTTTCCTAAACTTCACTGGCTTCTTCATGATATGGCTCGCCATCACACACCGTATCCCCCAACCAAAATTCTGGCAAATGTTCTGTCTCGTTTGTTTTGGTACTAATTCTTCTAATTTTGCCAATACAGCCATTATGGTCTCTAGTGTCGGAAACTTCCCTGACCGTCGTGGTATCATTTTGGGCTTGCTTAAAGGGTTTGTTGGTATTGGAGGTGCTGTTTATACCCAAATTTATTTAGGCATTTATGGGCATGATGATCCAGCTAATCTTGTTCTTCTTTTCGCTTGGCTTCCCTCTACAGTAACCCTCCTTCTTTTCACCTCAATTCGACCAATCCGTATCCGTAAACATCCTGAAGAACTCAAAGTGTTTTACCATTTACTTTACGTCTCTATTATTATAGCTCTGTTCATCCTGTTTTTAACCCTTGCACAAAAAGAAGTTGTTTTCTCTCGAAGTGGGTATGGGAGTGGCGCAACCGTCATCGTTGCTTTACTATTCCTACCTCTTTTAATCGCTTGTAGAGAAGAATACCTACTGTATAAACTCAACAGAGACGATGACGCTTCTGTTACTCTGTCCATTAATGAGCAAAAGCAGCCTCCCCCCGTAACCACAACAGAGATTTCGCAGTCATGTTGCTCAGGAATTTGGAACAAGCCCGAAAGAGGGGAAGATTTCTCTATATTGCAAGCTATCTTCAGTATAGATATGGCTCTTATTTATTTAGCTACTTTTGCTGGATCTGGATCTTCTCTTGCAGCCATTGATAATTTAGGCCAAGTTGGTGAATCACTTGGCTACCCACCACGAGCTATTAGCATCTTTGTTTCTTGGGTTTCTATATTCAATTTCTTCGGCCGTGTCTTCTCCGGTTTCGTCTCGGAAACCATGATGATCAAATACAAATTACCTCGTCCTGTAATGTTTGCTGTTGCTTTTCTCATCACTTGCATTGGTCAGCTTTTCATCGCGTATCCAACTCCGGGTTCGGTCTACCTCGCTTCCATGATTATCGGGTTCGGGTTCGGGTTTCAAGTGCCATTACTATTCGCCATAATCTCTGAGCTTTTTGGGCTAAAACATTACTCCACATTGTTCAATTTTGGGCAATTGGTAGTCCCATTGGGATCTTATTTACTAAACGTGGATGTAACAGGGAGATTGTATGATAAAGAAGCATTACGTGAAGGGAAAAAGATCACGGGAAAGGGGATAACTTGCACTGGAGCTCATTGCTTTAGTGGATCTTTCACAATTTTGGCTGGAGCGACATTGTTTGGTGCTATGACTATGCTTGTGTTGGCTTATAGGACTCGACAATTCTACAGAGGAGATGTATATAAGAAATACAGAGAGGACATATGGATTCCACAAACCGAAATGGAGTTCTATCACTTAGACAAGAAGAAAATTGAGGACTAAATTAAATTCATTTTGATATGAACTCTATAGAGAATTTTAAAATTATTATTTCTAAGAGTTAAATTGCAAATTTGGTCGAGAAACTTAGAATTTAATCTCTATAATTTATAATTAAGATTTGATGAAATCTCATAAATAGTCCCTATAATAAAAGACTAAATACTAAATTTCTCGACTAAATTTGTAATTTAATTGTTTTTAATTATTTAGTATTTGATATTTGGAAGCCCCACAATCAAGTTGAGGCCTTAAAAAGGAATTATTTTTAGTGGTTAGTATAAAGACATTATTTTACAAAAGTGATGTTGTTTCACACACAAACATACATACATCTTCCTAATTATGTAATTAATTTATATGTTATACTCTTAACTTTCATGCGTGTTATACGTTATTTATGATATTTTTATGTTTTTTTCTTTTTTTTATGTTTTGAAATTATCAGATATATATAATTTTTTTGACAAATTACAAAAACCACCTTTAAACTAAGGTAGTAGTTACAATTATATTCTTAAACTTTTAATTATAAAAATTGACCACTGACACTTATATAAATATAAAAATTGTACCTTCAAACTTACTATAATTATAGAAATTGGATCCTTAAATGATAGAATTTAACTTTTAAACTTATACCATTGTTACAATTTTTATAATTACATAATTTTGAGGGTCCAATTTAAAGTTTGGGGCTTTAATTTAATTTAATTTAATTTTTTTTTTTGTATGAACTCTCTAGAGAATTGATGAATTTTTTATTAGTTTCTTAACTTTGGAATGTGATCACTTTATCTAAAATGTGCTATGAACATGTTCAATTATTCCAATAATTACATATTCGATTTGATTGATGAACGAATACGCAAGCATACGTTTCATGCTTGTTTGAGTAATAGCATTAAGATTCTTCAATATCATGCTAAGAATAGCTAAGATTTCTAGAAGAAGATGCCATTCATTTTGTTTCATCTCTATGAATATTTAATATATGAGATAATAAATGTTAGCGTTTGAATAAATAGCATAATTTGTCTAGATTTTTTTTTTTTTGAAGAGTTGAATGTTAGGGAGTTAAATGATTGTGTTTGAATATGTTACATATATTGGATTTAGATTTTACGAATGCAATTTATAGATTCAATAACAACTTTATTGAAGAAATATTGAATAACATCTTCATTGATAATAGTTTATGTTTAACTTTACAAACTGCAAGTTTTAGGACATATAACCCAACAATACTTTCACTTGGACTAAAACTCCTACAGGGTCGATTTACTAGTTATAGTTAAATCATGTGGACACAAATATATCTACAGTGAGAAGAGTGCAACTATCGAGCTATAGTAGTGTGACTTGATAGTTAACAAATACTGATTAATTTGGTCTAAAGAGTGTTAGCCAATTAATCTTATAGATCCATAAGGTCCCTCTACTAGCTCGTAAAACATGAACACCTTAAATTAATAAATTGAGTGAATTTGGAGTAATATCAATTTGAATTGTTCAAATTGAAACTAGGGTTTGAATTTGAATAAGTTCTAATTCAAATTAGAATTTGTAGAATTATATTTGATATAATTAACGTTTATATTAAAATTAAACGAAATTGGAGAGTTTATAATATTTAAATATCGGTTTAAATATTAAGTACATGAACATGATTCATGTTTAAAATTAGGTGTGTGATTAGTTTAATATTTTATATTAAATTATTTAATTAATTAAATATGCTTAATTAATCAAAAATCAAATTAATTTTCAATTTCAAATTCAATTCGAGAAATTGGATTTTGAAATTTTGAATTTGATTAATTGTGAATTAATTAAATTGTTTCTTTAATTAATTTGGAATTGATTAAAAAATGGAAATTAAGTTTTTGTAAATGTAAAAAAATTGTTTTTTGAATTTTTAAAGTAGAAACACCCTACTTCTTTCAAGGAAGAGGTGTTTCCATATTAATCACACACAATTCCCACATGGAATAGTAATTTGGAGCTGGCATGAAGATGTTTGTTCAATACTTGCAAGATAGAAGTGGATAAAACTCCCCCAATTTGTTGAGATTAGGTGATTTTGAACGCAGTTGAAAAAGTTTCTGGATGTTCTTGTTCTTCCTCTAAAACTCAAAAGAAAACCTTCACAAATTCACTCGAGTTCGAGTTCCACCATGCAAATTCAAGACTGAAAATAGTAGAGAAGATCTCTTAGTGGTTTACTGTCAATTTGGAGCTGATTTTATATGAAGAACAGCTTGGAATTGGAAGAATTCATACCTATGTTGTTAAGAAACCCTCTTCTTAAATTTATGTTTAAGCATGCTTTTAGAATTCAAATTAAATATAATTAAAGTGTAAGAGTTAAATATTTGTGTTTAAGCATGCTTTTAGAATTCAAATTAAAGAATTCATCAAAGATATGTTGTTAAGATTTTGTTTGCTTCCATTGCATGCTTGTATATCCCTGTCTCTTATACACATCTAGATGTGTATAAGAGACAGTATATATATATATCAAGTGACCAAAATTTAATGTTACATATTCAAACATTTTGATTGAGAGTTTTATTTCTTTTAATAAACTAAAATAAATTTATGCTATTATTATATGCATAGGATACAAATAGAAAGTATTAAAATTCAATCACGGTTTAAAATATAATTTTTAACTATGGATTTTCTACCTGATTTGCAATTGTATTCTTTTTTTTTTTTCACCGTATGGAGGTAAAATAAACATATAAAGCTTAATATATATGTTTTAATTCTAATAACATAATTGAGGCCATTACAAATATAGTAATCAGACATAAAATATTAGCCAATATAACACAATACAATAGAAATTGCAAATATAGTAAATTTTAGATCTAGCTCTTGGAGTCTATCACTAATAGTTTTGCAATACTTGCAATTCTGTAAAAATATTGCTATACACTTAATTATTAATCTTAAAAGTGCTATCCATTCCAATTACCCACATATTAACAAGAATTAAATATATCTTATCCGACTCTCTTCAAATAAATTAGATATATTACATTATCAGATTTGATTACATATATTTTGATAATTAAATATTATATAAAATCAATAATTTTTTAATATTTATAATTAGTTTTATGTATATTTTTAGTATGATATATTTACTAATCATAAGAACATGATAAAAAATAAAATTAGTCTAAAATAAAAAGAACTTGTAAACCCTCATCGTTGGGTATAATAAAGTTTCGATTAAAAACAAAAAAAAAAAAACAAAAGTGAATTTATCTCAACAGTAATTGACATGACATTTCTCCAAGAGGTTGAAGGTTCCATCCCTATCTTCACAGTTGTTGTACTAAAAAAGTCAGAAAAAAAAAGCTCATCCTTTATAGGATTAATACATTAGTATAAAACTGGACTATCGAAAACTGACATTATATGGGTACAATGTCGGTCAGGCGACCAACATCGAAGAAATTGTTATTATAGATGTTCAATGTCGGTCACTATTAATATAAGTTTTCGACCGACATTATAAATGACTACAATGTCGGTTTTTACTGACATTATGGATGATTTTAATGTTGGTCATATGACCGACATTCAATGAGTTCATCCGACATTAAAGATATGGGCTAATTTTCTTTTCTTTTTCATTGATTTGTCCGATATGATCCACCTCACTTTTGAAACAGTACATTTTTAATGCCTAATGTTTTAAACTATCCGATCCATTTTTAATGTTAGTCCGAGAATTAAAAAATCGTCCCTAAATGTTACCTTTTGGTCAGGAAATGTTTATCATCACATTTTATTAAAAATATAAAAAAATTTGCTTGCTGTAATGCGTGTATGCATGGTGTCACAATCGCTCTTTCGGAAGCTTCTCTTAGCGATTGTGCGGCACTTGTGCATTCTGAACAAAAAGCCAACTGGCGCCCTTCGAATACGGACTGCCGATGGCACACCGGAGTGCCTCTTGTAACCTCCACCCCCGTTTTAGGGAAAACGGTTTTAGAAAACGGGTTTAGAGAAAAGGTTTTCGTAAGAAGATTTGTGAGTGTGAATAAAGAAAGAAAGATTGTAGTAGACTAGAAAGCATATAGCAACAACAACGGCTTTATAGAGTACTACTCCAGGTATGAGGAAGTGATGGTTAGTCTTATCCCCATATAGTGCATTCTGAACAAAAAGCCAACTGGCGCCCTTGCATATGCAAAGGGCGAGTGGTCCACTTACAATAAAATGTAAAGAAAGCAAACTAACTAAATTAATACAATATAGGATATGAAAGTATGCTAGAAGGGGGTTGGATTGGGCATGCGGCCATGGGCAACTGGCCCTGGACAAGCATGACCGTTACATTCTCCCCCACTTAATTGGTTGACGTCCCCGTCACCGACCTTATTCAAAAACCTGCGATGGCTGGAGCTGCATTCTTCAAGTCTTTGGCCCGCTCCCAACTGATCTCTTCGTCGGGGAGATCCTTCCATTTCACTAAGAACTCTGTCCAGTTCTCGTCTGGGTCTTCCAATACGGCGCGTACGTTTATCCAGGATTTGTGCAACTTCTTTCTCAGCAGAACTCTTCATCGTGACCGGTGGGCGCCTTAGCATGTTTCGCTGTTTCATCAATCGGGATCAGGATGATAGGGCTTCAGGATACTCACATGGATGACAGGATGAATCTTCATCCATGAGGGTAACTGAACCCTATATGAGGTTCTCCCGACCTTCTCAATTACCTCCACTGGACCTTCATATTTCCTTACTAGCCGTTGGTCTCTCTGGCCTCGGAAACGAAACTGTTCCGGTCGTAGCTTGATCAGGACCTTGTCCCCAGCTTGAAACTCAAGGGCCCTTCGCTTCTTATCAGCCCACTTCTTCATCCTTCTCGATGCTCTTTCTAGGTAGGCGCGAGCGATCTTAGAGGTTTTGCTCCACTCTTTAGTGAAGTTATGTGCCTGAGGACTTTTGCCTGCATAAGGGTGGTCCACCAAGTGTGGCATGAGTGGCTGTCTGCCGCACACCATTCGAAGGGCATTTTTTCCGGTCGCGGAACTCTGCTGGCTATTGAAGCTGAACTGAGCCACATCTAACAACTGGACCCAGTTCTTCTGCCTAGCATCGATAAAGTGACGCAGATATTCCTCGAGCATACTGTTGAAGCGTTCCGTCTGGCCGTTAGTTTGGGGATGATAGCTAGAGGAGATATTCAGTGATGAATCCCAATATTTGAACAATTCTGTCCAGAATGTCCCAGTGAATCTTCCGTCCCGATCGCTAACAATGCTCACGGGGACACCCTAATTTTCACGATGTGTTTGAAGAACAGCTGAGCAGTCATCAGGCTGTGCACATTTTCGGGCTGGGACGAACGTGGCATATTTTCGAGAACCGGTCGATGATAACAAGGATCGATTCAAACTCTCCTACCTTGGGCAAATGGGTGATGAAGTCGAGAGACACACTCTCCCACGGTCTAGAGGCACAGGTAGGGGTTCCAGCAGACCTGCTAATTTCGCCCTTTTCGACCTTATCTTTGTTGGCAGACAAGGCAAGTCTTGGTAAATTGCATGACATCGTCTCGAAGACTTGGCCAATAGTAGCCTTGCTTCAGAAGGGCATAAGTCCTCTGCCAACCATTATGTCCTGCCCACGGTGTGTCGTGACACTCTTTCATCAGCGACCTTCGTAACTCCCCGAATCTGGGGATGTAGAGGCGATTGCCTTTGGTGTATAGTAGATCATCTTCCACCCAGAACTGGCATGTCTTCCCCTCTCTGGCCAACTGTAAGATGGCCTGCGCCGCTGTGTCATTTGTAAGTGAGTTTTGACCGTTTCTCGTACTGTTGCACTCAACGTACTTGCTTGTAGGTGGGCGAACATGCACAGGGCCGTATGTTCGCTCTTTCGGCTAAGAGCATCAGCCGCTTGGTTGCTTTTCCCCGGTCTATGTTCGAATTGGAAGTCGAACTCCGCTAGACACTCCTGCCACCGTGCCTGTTTCGACGACAACTTTGGTTGGTTGAAGAAGTGACAAATGGAGTTGTTTGTCGGTTTGACCACGAACTTGGCCCCCAAGAGATACTGTCTCCAGGCCCTCAAGCAGTGAACTACTGCTAACATCTCTTTCTCGGAGGCGGCATACCTCCGTTCGGCATTATTTAGTTTCCCTACTCTCATACGCGATGGGGTGTCCGTCCTGGAGGAGAACACCGCCAAACGCGAAGTCAGAAGCATCAGTCTCTACTTCAAATGGCTTGGTCACGTCGGCAATTCCGAGGACCGGCCTCTTAATCATCACTTTCTTCAAGCCCTCAAAGGCGGCTTGACATTCAGGAGTCCAGCTCCATTGTCTATCCTTCTTCAACAGTTCGGTTAATGGCCCTGTTCTTCTCGAGAATCCTTCTACGAACCGCCTATAGTAGTTGGCTAGTCCGAGGAAGGATCGTAGTTCGGTCACGGATGATGGTACCTCCAGTTCTCTAATCGCGGCCACCTTGCCCTCTTCCATACCAATCCGACCACACTCAATCATGTGGCCGAGGAAATTTATGCGCTCTTGGGCAAAGGAGCACTTCTCTCTCTTTACATACAACTGATTTCTCCTCAGTTTTCAAAAGACTAGTTGGAGGTGATGTCGATGGTCCTCCAGCGAGGCACTATAGACCACAATGTCATCAAGATACACTACGACGAATTTGTCGAGGTATTCGTGAAACACTTGGTTCATTAGGGTAAAAAACGTTGCTGGAGCATTGGTGAGGCCAAAGGGCATCACGAGGAATTCGAAGGCTCCATATCTGTGACACAGGTCGTCTTAGGTTCGTCTTCTTCAGCAATTCGAACCTGATAATATCCAGACCGTAGGTCTAGCTTCGAGAAATACTTAGCACCGTGAAGCTGATCAAATAAGTCAGTGATGATAGGAAGGGGATATTTTGTTACGGACTGTGAGCTTATTCAAGGCCCGATAGTCGATGCACAACCGGAGGCTCCCATCCTTCTTTTTCTGGAACAGTACTGGGGCCCCATAAGGAGTCTTCGCCGGTCTGATAAATCCTGCATCTAACAACTCGTCTAACTGTTACGAAGCTCAGCCAATTCTGGCGGGCCATCCGATATGCATTCTTGGCAGGCAGCTTTGCCCTGGCAACAACTCAATCTCATGGTCAATCCCTCTTCTTGGGGGTAAGGACTTGGGCAAGCTTTTCGGCATGACGTCCCGATACTCTTCCAAGACAAATAGAACGTCTTGGGGGATCTCTTCTTCAGTGGACTCAACTGATTCTATCGGGATGGCCATGAACGTGAGTTCGTCGTGGGCCAGGCCCCTCTTCAATTGGAGGGCTGAGATCATTCTCACCCCATTTGGCTGCTTGATACTGGCTTGGACTACGGTCGGTGTAGATCCGGTAATGACTAAGCATTTGGCGAGGGCATTGGTATGACTTTATGTTCAAGTAGGAATTCCATCCCCAGTACCATGTCGAAATCATCCATCTTGACAATTACGAAGTCAACGAAGCCCTTCCAGTCTCCTAACTTCACCGGAGTTCTCTTTCGTTATCCCCGTAATCAGTAGGGCTGCGGAATTCACAGCTTTCATCTTTCCTGCATCTCTTTCCAATTCAAGTTCAGGCGGCGAGCTTCCGTTTCAGCCATGAAGTTATGGGTAGCCCCAGAGTCAACCATAGTGGTTTTGGCCGATCTTTGGTTGACCTAAGCGTCCACATACATGAGACCTTTCTCTAGTGGCTCCGTCGCCTTTCCCATATTCTTCTGAAGTGCAGATAGGAATTTCAATGCCCATCCTGGGATTCTCAATTTCTGCCGCTGGCTCGGTTACCGTCTCCTCCAGTTCAGCCTTGTCTTCTGAGGTAGAGGCTAATGTGGCTTGAAAAGCATTGAACGCAGTTCGATTTGGACATTCTCCCTCTCTGTGTGGCCCTCTACATATGAAACAAGACAGGGGGCGATTGTATTGTTATGCTATTGTGGCGGCCCCCGCAGTTGTTTTCTGATCTCGGTTGGGATGATTTACGTCCCCTCCTGTGTTCTTGTCTCTTCCCCCAGGTCTGGGAGGCTGGAACGGCTGTTTCTGTTTCCCCCATTGAAGGAAGTTGATTGCTTCCTCACATCTTGTGAGTCAGTGCTAAGGTCGTATAGCCGTTCAGCTGCCGCATAGGCAGAGGGGAGATCCTGTACTCTCTGTTCATATAGTTTTGATTTCGCCCACGGTTTCAGCCCTTCCACAAAGCAAAAGACCTTGTCTTTTCAGACATATCTCGTATGTCCAACATGAGTCCTGCAAACTGTTTTACATAGTCCCTGATGTTACTTGTTTGCTTTAGCTCTCGGAGTTTTCGTCGAGCCAAGATCTCGACATTTTCAGGGAAGAACTGCGAACGAAGTTTTTGTTTCAATCTATCCCAAGTATCAATAGTGCAGCGTCCTTCCTGTATGTCTGTAAATCGTGATCTCCACCACAGTTTCGCATCTTCAACTAGATGCATCGTTGCTATTGTGACTTTCGGCTCTTCAGTCACTATGTTCATCCGCCTTGAAGTATTGCTCAAGGTCGAAGATAAAATTTTACAGGGCTTTCGCTTCTCGCACCCCATAGAAGGGTTTCAGTTCTGGGATTTTTATTCTGCTCACTGCCATTGCTCCCCCAGGTGGGGCTTGGTTCCCTACCGCTCGAATGGTGAGATTCACCCTAGCACTCACATCCGCTATCTTGGCTCTGACGACATCCAGGGCCGATCGAAAGTCTTCAGATAAATCGGTTACCAATCTGAAGTATTGCTTTTTGGGAGCTGTCCAGCTCTTCGACATGCTCCTCTTATGTGGGCAACAGAGCCCGAGGAGCTATCGCCTCGTTCAAAGCTGCCGGACCGTACTGTTTTGGTCTCGAGGGTCTCTACCCTCATCATCAATTCTCTGATGGGTAATCCGTCTAGGGCGGCCTACCACCGCATCAATTCCATCGGCTTTCTCGACAACTTCTTGTAGCCGAGTCTCAAGGAAGAACGACATTATCTGGGACCTCTTCTCAGGTAGAGCATTTGTTCTTCCATCTCTACCAATCTGTCCACATGGGACTTGTTCAGGTTCTTCGTCGCCGACATGATCACTGATCTTCCCTCTATAAGCCAACCTGGCTCTGATACCAACTGTCACAATCGCTCTTTCGGAAGCTTCTCTTAGCGATTGTGCGGCACTTGTTCCCCGCTCACGAACAAGCCAGCCAACTCGAATACGGACTGCCGATGGCACACCGGAGTGCCTCTTGCAACTTCCACCCCATTTTAGGGAAAACGGTTTTAGAAAACGGGTTTAGAGAAAAGGTTTTCGTAAGAAGATTTGTGAGTGTGAATAAAGAAAGAAAGATTGTAGTAAACTAGAAAGAAATAAGCAACAACAACGGCTTTATAGAGTACTACTCCGGGTATGAGGAAGTGATAGTTAGTCTTATCCTATATAGTGCATTCTGAACAAAAAGCCAACTGGCGCCCTTGCATATGCAAAAGGGCGAGTGGTCACTTACAATGAAAATGTAAAGAAAGCAAGCTAACTAAACTAATACAATACAGGATATGAAAGAGGGGGTTGGATTGGGCATGCGGCCATGGGCAACAGGCCCTGGACAAGCATGACCGTTACACATGGCAAACCACCGATATTGTCTTCCACATATAAGTGCACAAACACACTTCTATAAAACTACAATTAAAAACATCATCTCCAATACTTTTATATATCACACATAGAACCACCCACCCCTCCAAAAAATAAATTGTTTGCTCTAATGTTCAATTCTAGCAAATTTAAATGGGCATTTAGTCCATCCTTCGTTTTACCAGGAATGTTAAATAATGCGCTAATAATATTTGTGCACATATTCTTTTCAATGTGCATCACATCTAAACAATATCACACGTCATGATACTTCCAATATTCTAACTAAAAAAAGATAGATTTCTTTTTCCAATAAGTTGTTATTGTTCTTCTCCTTTATAGCTTTCTTACTAAGTGAGTATTGATACTTGTTTTGGTAAGAATTTTCTTCTCCACTCTATGGTTTTGGAGTGAGTTCTAATTTTTGTGCACCATTAAAAAATTTCTTTTGTTTCTCATATGGATGATGATGTGGTAGAAACTTTCGATGCTCGAGATATGCCATCTATGTCATTTCTTGATTGTTTAGGACCATATATTTGTGCAATAAACATAGAAATTTTTTGTTTCATGCACAACCATGGAGGTAGATTATATATCACCAACATCACTGTCCAACAAGTATATCTACTACTAAGATCTCTATGTGGATTGACCCTATTTGTAGAAAGTTCAAGACGAAGATTTCTAGGTTCGAAACCAAACTCTGGCCATAGATTATCTACTTTTTTCTTTGATAGTGCATCTTTTGGATATCATAAGCCATTTATTCTTTTTTTTTTTTTTTTTTTGGAATGCCAAGTCAACAAACATGATGTTTCTTTGCTTCAAAACATTCTTTCAAATCTTGGAATTAGAGAGATGTTTGAAACCAAACACTGGCCATAAATTTTGGATGTTGTAATAAGCCATTTTTTTTTTCAAATCTAGTATTTTAAATGTTAGGTGATTTCCACTTTAAAGGATACCATGTAGATATAAAGGAATTGGAAATATAAGACACAAATGCGTGTATATAAAGTAAAGGAATTGAGAATATAAAACACTAGAAGGAGAGAGGACCAAAACATAATTTGGCAAAGATACAAACACTCTTCCAAGACTTAGCTTCAACTTCAAGAACATCCATGTGGTTCACTTCCTCAAATCAAGCATACACATTGCACAAAAAGAATAAGAAAATAAAGTACAAGAGATCAAATCATATCTGCATAAATTAACATAAACATAAGCTCAAGTCCACAAAACACATTTCTCTAAAAACCTCGTGTGAACAAATTGACATAAAAAAACTCTACAAATGGGAGGGACCATGTACTTTGATGGTTGAAAAGCACTCAAAAAGTGTTTTCCTTGGCTTAGGTTTTTGTTGGTTTTTATACTTTAATTGTGAACTTTGATGCATTTTTATATTAAAGTTTAGGAACCGAGCATTTGGACGAAATATGAAGAGTTTTGAAGAATTATTGAAGAAAAGCGTCTTAGGAAGGCAAAATAGTCTTAAGGCATGAAAAAAAGGCTAAAAGGATGGCATGAGGCATCCCAATACCCGATGCAAGAGGATAAACAAAATTTACGAGCTACCAAAATATATGGCAAGAACACAGAGTTGCGATAAAGATGTGATGTGGGGGAAAATTGTTGAGGCTTTCTCCTGATCAAATAATATTTATTTTCATAATCTAGTAGTTCAACTAACAAGTAGTCTTAGTGAAAAAATCGGAACGAATCACAGGGAACTTAAGATGAAATTTCTCTAAGTTTAAATTAATCTTTGGAAAGCAGTTAAAACGGGAAGGGGGTTTGAGATTGAGTTGACAGGAAAAATAAATGGCATGAGTTTTAGTGTAAAAAATAAAATGATTTAGAGAGTGAGATACACAAGATTACCTTCACCCATTTAGAGGTTGTTGGACTTTCTATGGATTAATTCATTGATTGTCATGCAGGATTCATGGATTATCTAATTATCAAGTCTAATCAAATATTTGAAAAAGCCAAACAAACTCTCTAAGGTAAACCAATGTAGATGTTGATTCCTAAATTAACTAAATGTTGTCACACAAGCCTATTCACTTAGCTAGAACATTAGATTAAATTGGCCAAATCTAACTTAACACATTTATATTCCCTAGGTTTCGTTATCTTTCGTTGTTGGGTGATTCTAGAAAAGCTAGCATCAAAACCATAACTATGACTAAAACCTATTGCTTCTCAATTTAAGTATGCTATTGATACAATTACAGATACCCACAACATACATAGTGTGGGGCAAACAAGCATACAAATATTTATGCTTTAGTTATCAATTGAAACTCAGCATGCTCATCCTAGAAATTTAATCAAGGAATAGAAAACAAACATAAATAGAGAACTCAAGAATATTACAAGTAAAATCTCATTAAATCATTAAAAGTACCCAACAAAATTCAAAACAACATTTTGGCCTTTGCCTATTCATCAATACACAAATTTCGACTCCAAGATAAAGATTACAGAGCAAACCATGAAGAAATCTTATGGGTTTGGACAAGAATGGCCAAAATTGAACCTAATGGTGTAAAAATTGATTAAACTTTCCTCTCCCTTGACCTAAAATTGAAGCAAAGTATTTATGGACAAGGGTAACAATGCTCGAACATAGCGTAATTACGCTGGCTTTTTCTTATCACAGCGTAACATTTCAGAGTTGCGATGTTGAGCGTTACGCTCTCACCAGCGCACACGTGTTTTCTTTGTCGAACTTCATAGGGTAACTACGTTGTGGGTAGCGTAGTTATGTTGCCCTATTTCTTTACATTCTGCCTTCAAGCGTAACGTTTGAGCATATAACAAGAGTAGTTATATTGCATGGATTAGCTACTCACTACCTTGTAGTGTAACACTACCCTATGGTCGGTAGTTACGATATCTTAAGGGCATTTTTTTGTAATTTTTCTCCTTTTTTTTTATTTTTTACTATAACAATTGTCTAGTAAGAAAATTTGAACATTTGACGTCAAAAAAGAAATACATGTCAATATTTTCAACGCATCAGAATTGTTGGGGTTAATGCCCTAAATCTCTTAGGGTCTTATAGTTTGTAATTATAGTACAAACATTTTATTCGTTTAATAAAATATGAGATGTCCTTATTCTAATGACACTATGAGTGCGACCCGCTTTGTAGACGTTACAATTATGGTAAAGTGCTACAAATGATCTAATCCTAATAACTCATGTGGACACATGTGAGCGAGGGTATTCTATACAAAAGAGTTTGTATAAGACTACAGCACGAAATGACTACACTTGTTATATAAAGTCGTTCATAATAGAGACTTACATTTCACCAGGATGACCATAGGTTACATGATCTAAATCTTGAGTGAGTTGTGAACTCCTACCTTTGAGGGCGATCCTTTGATTTGTATGGTTGAGTGTGGTCAGATCGCCGACTCAATAAGCCTACCATTTTGGAGATTCGTCTAATTAGGGAGCTGGAAACATAGCTACACAAGCCGAAATTCACTCCTTCCCCGAGGTAGAGAAAGTAGATAAATTGCTCCCTTAAGGGCTAATTCCAGGGTTTGAACAATGTGATGCCACACCCGTTCCTGGCCCAAGAGGGGTTTAGTTATAGTTGGACTATGATTTTTTATTCATTAAAGGGATCGGTGGTACTTAAAGAGTTAGATGTAACTACATGGGCAAAATGGTAATTTTGACCTAGCTGTACTTATGAGCAATTTGTGAAGGGTTATCACACTGTTGACTGGTTATATTCAATGGACACAAAAATATATTTGTAGTGTGAAGAGTGTAGGTGTCGGTCTTTAGTGAAGTGTCCAATAGTTAATGGATGTTGAATAAAGAATTATTAATTAAAGGATTTTAATTAATTATTGAAGTACTATGGAAACTTCAAGCTATATGTCCATGAGATCCCCTTTGTAGCTCAACAAGGATTAAATAAAAATCAATTTTTGATTCATTTGAATAATTCAAATTAATGGATGGAATTAATTATATGTGATATAATTAATTTAATTTAATTATATATGGTATAATTACTATAATGTATTTGATACATTATAATATAAAGTTTATTTGAGAGGAAATAATTATTTAAATATGATTCAAATATTAATTATGTGAATTGGATTCATATAATAATTTAATATAAATGAGATTTATATTAAATATCGTTGGTGAGAGAATTAAAACCATAGGTTATATTGTATGCGATATAATATTAAACCATATGTTATATGTTATTTATGATATAACATATAGTCATATACATATATATATATATACACATATAATAATTGGTTATTATTATTAGTATTATATATATGTATATATACAATATATAAATTAAATTTATTAAAGTTTAATTTTTTAAATTAAGGAAGGGAAATAACCCCATTTCTCTATTCTCTCTCAACGCACGTATTGTGTGTGTGGTTGCATTGGGAGATTATTCTTCTTCATTCGTTTTGACAGAAAGAAAAACACAAAATGGTTCTGGAAAATTTTCTCTCCCAATCTCTGGATGTTAGTTTATTTGTTAGTTTATTTGTTTGTGGTTAATGCAACTAAAATATCACATATTTTATAGACAATGAATAAAATATCAATTTTTTTTAGATACATAAAGGGCTTGTTCATACAATATTTGCAAACTATAGGACCCTACGAGATTTAGGGCATCGGCCCGAACAATCTCCCATTTGACCTAAAGCTAGTAGGATGTACAATATAATAAAATACAAAGTACACAAATAATAGACTAGGGCATAACACGCCCAATACAATATCTCCCACTTGCCCTAGTCCAGACGTGGTCTATCCCATACACTCATACTCTGCAGGTGACCCTCAAACACTATAGTCGAGAGAATCTTTGTAAATAGATCAGCAATGTTATGCTCTGAAGCTATCTGTGTGACAATTACGTTGCCTCGATGCATAATCTCTTGGATGAGATGATATTTTCGCTCTATATGCTTGTCGCACTTATAACTTCTAAGCTTTTAGGAATTAGCCACAACACCACTATTATCACAATAAAGTGTGATGGGCTTTGACATGTCTGAAACAACTTCCATATTAGTCAAGGATTTCCTAAGCCAAATGACTTCCTCAACAGTTTCACAAGCCACTACATACTCAGCCTCCATGGTGGAGTCAACGATGCACTACTGCTTGGTGCTTCGCCATATTACTGCCCCTCCGTTAAGAGTGAACACTAATCCTGATATGGATTTCCTAGAATCTTTATCAGTCTTAAAATCAGAGTCCATGTATCCCGTAAGGATCAAATCCTTAGAAGCACATATAAGCATGTAGTCCCTCGTTCTCCGTAGATACCTGAGGATGTTCTTAATTGTTGTCCAGTGATATATCCTAGATTAGATTGATATCTACTGACTATCCCCACTGTATAGCACATGTCAGGTCTAGTACATAACATCACATACATCAAGCTGCCCACGGCAGATGCATAGGGGATCCGTCTTATCTTCTCAACTTCTTGAAGTGTCTTAGGACACTGTTCCTTAGACAATGTGACTTCGTGCCTAAAAGGCAATAAGCTCCTCTTAGAGTTCTACATCAAATACTTGACAAGCATCTTGTCAATATACGATGCCTGAGACAGTGCTAGCATTTGTTCTTTCGATCTTGAAAGATCTGAATACCTAGAACAAACCAAGCCTTTCCCAAATCTTTCATTTGGAATTGGGTTGCTAGCCAGTTCTTAACTATAGTCAGTAAACCTATATCATTCCTAATTAGTAGGATATCATCTATATACAACACTAAAAAAAATACTGAATTGTTGATGATTTTCTTGTGGACACAAGGCTCATTAACATTCTGATCAACGCCATAAAATTTTATTGCAGTAATCAAACCTTATGTTCTAAGATCGAGATGCTTGTTTCAGTCCATAAATAGACCAATTAAGCTTGCAACCTTTTGCTCCTTTTGACCTTGGGTTATGAATCTCCCAGGCTACACCATATATATGGCCTCCTCAAGATTTCCATTCAGAAAAGAAATCTTGACATTCATTTACCATATCTCATAGTCATAATGTGAGGCAATGGATAGAAGGATCCGGATAGACTTCAGCATGGCAACAGGCGAGAAAGTCTCATTATAGTCGACTTCCTCTACCTGGGTATAACCCTTTGCCACCAGTCTAGCCTTGAAGGTTTGCACCTTCTCATTAGGTTTAATCCCATCAGGTTGATCTACAAGATCTCATACTGAATTGAAGTACATAGACTTCATTTCGAGAACCATGGCTTTGATCCATTCATCTCTGTCAAAATCCTCAATTGCCTTCGTGTAAGACAATGGATCCACAACTTCGCCATCAGCTACTATAGGTAGGATTTCAGTTAAACCTAGCAAATAGGTGGGTTCCCAACCCTCCTACTACGTCGAGGTTCCCTCAACATTTGAGATGGATTTGACCTACTAGATGAACCTACATCAACAACTCTTGTTGAGGTACTAGGTTCTTCAACAACTCTTGTAGAAGATTCAGTAGTTTCTTTGGAAATCTCATTCAACACAATTTTACTTCTAGGTCTGTGCTCTCTTATGTGGTCTTCCTTAAGAAAAGTAGCATTTGTCGATACAAATACTTTGTTTTCTTTAGGATCAAAGAAATAACCACCTCTCATTCCCTTGGGGTAGCCTACAAATAGGCATAACTTTGAACGTGGTTTCAATTTCTTAGGATTAGCCTCAAGCACATGTGTTAGGCAACCCAGATTCTTAAATGACGTAAACTAGATTTATGACCATTTTATAATTCCAAAAGTGTGCTGGTAACACTCTTGGAGGGAATGCAATTCAGGATGTATGCTGCAGTCTTTACTGCATAATTCCAAAACAAGTTAGGTAAGGAAGCGTAACTCATTATAGACCGAACAATGTCTAACAGGGTTTGATTTCTCCTTTTTGATACACTATTTTGTTGAGATGTACCAGGTGCTGAGAGTTGGGATACAATTCCATGTTCTATCATATAGTTTTGGAATGTTAAATCCATAAACTCTCCACCTCGATCAAATCGAAATGTTTTAATCATTCTATTTAATGAATTTTCAACTTCAACCTTGAATTTTTGAAATTTTCAAAAGATTCAGACTTATGTTGCATTTTCCTTAAGAGAAATTCTATTAAGATTAATGTGTCCTAGTCTTAGGTGCCAAAATTGGACATTTTTCTTAGGAGAAATTCTAAGTTTTTTTATGTTGAGTTACAACAGTTTTAAACATCTCTATGTTATAGAGGCCATTTCTTGCTAACGGCCTTAACACATATAAATTGTTTTTCAATTTTGTAAAACAAACATGAACACCATTCTTTGTAATAAACACCTTTATTTTAATTTATTCTAACAAGCACTTTACAAAAACTAAGTTCCTTTTTAAATTAGGAACTACAAATACATCTCCCAAAATAAGAAATTTGTTCTGTAAAGTCAATCGAAAACCTCCCACTGAACAGCTGAGATGACGTGCCTGATTCCAACTCGCATCGTCATCTCACCAACATCAAGTTGCTGTCAGGAACTAATTTTTTGAAATGAGGAACAAACATGGTTAGTGGCCCCAGAGTCAATAATCCAGGTAGATTCATCATTCTCCACTAAACAAGTTTCCAAGACAAGCAAATCACTTTTACCTTATTTGGCCTTTTTCTTTTCTACCAAATCTTGGGCAGTTCCTCTTTCAATGCTCATCTTGGTTGCAATGAAAACACTTTTCTTTGTCAACCCTGACAGGTTGTCCACCCCTTGGTGCAACAACTTCTGGGTTAGCCGCAACCTTCCATTTTCCACCATTCTTCTTCTTCCACTTTTTGGTGTCGTAGGAAGAAGGTATAGACCTAGTTCCAAAGGTTAAACCTTTGTGGAACTTTTTGGAAGATGAAGCAACATTTGCTTCACCCTTCTTCTCCTTGCTTTTCAACAAGGATTGGAAGGTCTGTAGCTCGTTGAGCAAGGTAGTCAGGTTATAGTTAATCCTGTTCAAAACAGCGTTACTACGAAAGTGTAGAAAACTTTCAGGTAAAGATTCCAATATAATGCTAACCTGGCTGGCCTCATCGATGTTTGACTTGTTCATCTCCACCACGTTAAAGTGGATCATCATGTTGAGAACGTATTCTCGAATAGATGCCCCCTCTTGCATACAGACATTGAAGATGTACTTTAGAGCGTCATGCTTGAGCTGTGCAAACGGTTGTTCGAACATTTCCTCCAGGGACTCCATGATCTCACGGGTTATGAGCATGGGCTCATGCTTCTTGGCCAAGACTTTGTTAAAGCTTGCCAAGATATATGCTCAGGCCGTTTCGTTTTCCCTTGTTCAGCGCTCATATGCTTCCCGAACGTTTCCAGGAGCATTAGGAGGTGGAATGAGAGGACACTCCTCCATCAGAACAAAATGCAAGTCATCGATGATTAAAATAGTATTGATCGTGTTTTTCCAGCTAGCGTAATTTTTTCCCATTAATTTATCGATGGCAAGTAAACTAAGAGTCGTGGTAGCCATTTTAAATTTGCTGAAAAAGAACAAACTTATTTTAGTCTACTTGCATTAAACCACTTTTAGGAAAACTAATCAAGTTTTAGCAAAATAGTCTAGTGTACCCTAAGTGACATCTATTTTGCAATGATTCTTCAGTGAGGTAGGAAAAAAGTCACCGTAGGGTGATCAAGTACCCCTTTACTGAGATGAGACATTCTCAACCATTAGACAGAAACAACTCCTTGTAACTGTAACTAATAGTCAACATTGTTCGGTCCAGAATTTGTTAACATCCTTAACAATTCTGTGTAAGTGTAACCCTTCATTTTAGGTTATAAGGTCCCACCCCAATAAGCCAACCGTAGGGAAAAGCCGATTGGAATAAGAGACTAAAGCAACCCTATCTATTTATGGAGATCAAATAAAGCGTCATGCAATACAACCATCTTTTAGGGGAACACCCATGATGCCTCGAGGCGATGCATGAAACTTTATCCAACCTAATGAGAGAGACTGAGGGATGTGTTGTCACACTTTCCGTTCCCACTTACTATAAACACTCTCTTCATTCACCTTGGTATTGACCTACTCAAATGCCACTTGTAGAAGGACACCCATGGTGCCTCAAGGTCGAGAGTAGATCTCACGGTGTGAACTTTTAGGGAGAAACGTGTAGAGGCAAAATGAAGTATCATATACCCTATTTTCCTTCCACTGAGTGTTCTACCTAGGGTTAAGTAACTTAGGAAAATACGGCTACTAATTTTATCTAAGTGTTTGTTTAATTTGCTCAATAACAGCTCTTGTCTTTGTTGATTAAACAATTTTGATTCAAGTCTTATTAAAGTCTTTAATAGACTTGCATCAAACTTCCATGCATGTAATAAATCTATCTAATTCACCTTTACAGATAGGTTCCCAGGTAGGGGTGCAACGTTTCCACCGAAGTACCCCAACCTAGCAAAAACCCACCTTAGACAAAAGGTCCCTTATAGATACATTTGTTACATATTTAATCTTTTATCAGGAATCAATTTCATCCTATTAAACTGATTTTAAAATATTAAACTTAGATTTCTAATCTCATTAGAAATGTGATCTTGGGCCTATCTCCATCATATTTTAAACACAATTTTTTTAAAAAAAATATTATAACCTAAGGTTTGGATGCAACTCTTTATTATTGATTTTAATTCTAATTTCATTTAATCATAACAATTATAAATAAATGAAACAATTAAAACCAACCATTGCATGATAGACATACATAAGTTAATTATAACATTTATAAATTAACCTAAGGTAATGTCATGCTTCATGCAATATTCATTCATTACTAATATATAACTTTTATATAACAAAGTAATGAATCATGCTATAGCATATATTCCATACAACCATTCAACCATATATTATAATACTTATAATATAAATGATGCATGGATATGCTATAATGCATGCATACATATACCATAACTCTTATATTATATGATGTATGAGCATGCTTTATGTAATTTAAATCATGCATACTAGTATATTATAACACTTATAATATAATATGATGCATGAAAATCAATGCATAACCTATGGTGGGTTTTAAAACTATATGGCATACATCATGTAAGAGCTCAACGGGTCCTACCCCTTTTTTTTTTTCTGATTCGAGGGGGATCCTCATATAATAAATCATACATCACATGTATATTTATACTAAAAGTTGATGGACTGGGATAGAACCTCTCTAAAAAAAAAAAAATGCTACCTATTACAAAATTTGAGTCAACTAGTTCGGAATAGGTGAACCGGGTCTTGAACCTCTCAGACCGAACCACCTTTCAAAGAACACCTTACAGCTGATCGTGTAGCAAATGCACCATGAGTCGAGTATGCAAGACTATGCAATCGCGTAGCTAATGACTATATGATGAGCATGATAGTCTACGCGATCGTGTAGCACACAAGCATGCATCGAGTATCGAAATACCGCACGACTGTTCAGTAAACGAGTGCCTATGCAATCATGAAGCCAACGCAACAGGATCATGTAGCAAACTCTACACGATCGCATAACATTAGCTATGTGATCGTTAAGCAAATGTTACACGTGAAGGAACTCTTATTAAAGAGAACCCATGAGTGGAAGCAAGATCGTTACAAATTCATTGTGATAAAATTACAAGCATCACAAATATACAAACAAGTTATGCATTTCAGAACAAATTACGGCATGCTTTCATAAATTAAATACAGAGAAACGAGAGACTCGCCTTTAAAGAACTCTTCTTCCGTTTTTCTCTCGCTCTCGTGAAGAATGGAATATCACCTCTCGCTATCGATGGTTCGTCTACCCAATCGTCTAGTCACGAACAAACTTCTCCACAAACAATTTTCTTCACGAACAAGTAACCTCTTTGGACACCACCACTTAGTGACCTTGGTATTCTCGGAGTGAGAATCCAGGAGGTGTGGGCTCTATTGGATTTGGTAGAGGGAAGGAGAAAACAATGATCGCACTCAACGACCAAGCAAGTAGGAGAGTATTGTGTCTATCGTAAAGACTTGTGCTTGATTGTTTAGTAAAGGTACACGGTCGTTTAGGAAATAAAGTGTGATCGTGAGTATGAGTGAGAGTGGCCAGATTTCCAACTCAACATGCCTACCTTTTTTGGGGATTTTTCTGATTTGGGAGCTAGGAACTCAGTTATACAAGATGGAATTCACTCCTTCCCCGAAGCAAGGGTAAGTAGATAGATTGCTCCCTTAAGGGCTAATTTCAGGTCTTAAACATAGTGGCAACAACTTCTCTTTGGAAGAGAGGACTCAGTAATAGTAGGACTATGACTTATGTTCATTAGAGGAATCAGTGGTACTTAAGGAGTTAGATGTAACTATAGGGACATAACGATTATTGGCCCAGTTATACTTACAAGCGATCTGTGAAGGGTTATCGCATTATTGATTGGTTGATAGGGAAATAAAATATATATGTAGTAAAGAGAGTGCAGTTGTCAGCCTTTAGTTGAGTGCCTGACAGTTAACGAATGGTGGATCCCGTGACTAAAGAGTTTAGTCAGTTATTCACGTACCATTAGAGCTTCAAGCTACGGGTCTATAAGCTCCCCTTAGTAGCTCAATGAATTCAAGTTGAGAATCAGTTCTTGGTGTTGATTTGAAATGTTCAAACTGACAAGAGAAAATTTGATTATATATGATATAATTAGTGTGATGTATGAGATAATCATGTAGAGGATTAATGTAAATGTGATTTACATTAAGTACCACAAAATAGAAAAAGAGCTATGGTTTATATGTTTCATGAGATGAAATATTAAAACTATAGGTTATAAATATAATATGGTAAGTTGGTTATCATATATATTTATAATAATTATTAGATAATTATCTCTTTTTCTCTAATAACCAATTGAGTGGAAGGTTATTGGTGGTTTTATGGTAACCGTGAGATAAAAGAAAAAATATTTTCCTAAATTTAGTAGAGTTGTTATTCTCGAAAAGGAGCTCACAAATTGCTATCAAGTGGAATTATTTCACTAAACGATCGCTGACAAAGAGACTAAAGGATCGTGGAGTGTTAATATACGATAGTTCACTCAGCTGGTCAGAGTTAAACAATCACAGGGCATTATCTATACGATAGGTTTCCGTCTTCTAAACGATTGGCATTCGTCTATACGATAGACACTTCTCATCTCCCACTTGCTCAATCGTCTACACGATTGTTATTTCTCCGGTCTCTTCTTCTAACCAAGTTCACATAGAGTCCACACTTTTGGATTCTCACACTGAGAATACCAAGGTATCCATTGTAGTGGTGTCCTCACTCAACTCGACTGAGTTCGAGGCTTTGGAGGCCGTTAGTTGTGTGTTCATGTTATTCGTGTGGTGGTTGCTATTGATCGTGTTGTGTTGCAGTCGTTGTGTTCGAGCGTTTGTGTATTTCTATCTTGGAGATTGAACGAGCGTTCGTGATCGAGGGAGTTTGAAGCATGAATCTTCAAAGGTATGTATACTATATCCCTTGATCTCATCTGTAAGCATGCTGTAATTTCGAATTATGCATGACCTATTAGTTTTTGTTTCTTGGATTCTAATTGTGTATGTTCAATTTCGAATGAAATTTTGGAACAATCATTCTGTTGCTCATGGAAATCCTCATGTCTGATTTTCTTCAGAAGCATGAGGCTACTCGATCGTTTAGCGCCCTAATATTAAAAGCGCAAGTCTAAACGATCGCTTAGATGACGACGTTGTCGTGAAGCACATTCGTCTAGACGATCATAGAACAAGCGCTTAAGTAATTTTTACTACGTGATCATGTAGTCAGTGACTAAGCGATGAAGCTTGCTGAGCTACATGATCGTTTAATGCACACGCGTCAACCTTGCTTTTGAGTATCCCATACTCAATGATCACTTACCTCATCGTTTACATGATCTGACCAACGCTTGGTCTTCTTCTTCTTCGAAGTAATGCACAACTTCTTGCTTTGAAACTTCATCACGAGCGACTCACACTAACTCAAACACTTTGAATTATAGACTCGATAGCAAGTTAATATGCCCAAAAACACAGGGGCCCTTATAATTAACTTTTAAATGTAAAAGAATTCAAGAAAAAGAGGCAACCATCCCAGAAACTCCATTAATCCAAATTCATAAACTTATTTAACACTTCAACAGAATGCAGACATGCTTTAACCACCAAGAATGTAAATGCTATTCTATACATCAATGGATTTGAAATATCAGAACGTGGCTCTGATACCAATTGAAGGAACTCTTATCAAAGAGAACCAATGAGCGGAAGCAAGATCGTTCCAAATTCATTGTGACAGAATTACAAGCATTCACAAACATACAAACAAGTTATGCATTTTAGAAAAAATTACAACATGCTTTCATAAATTAAATACAAAGGAATGAGAGACTCACCTTTGAAGAACTCTTCTTCTATTTTTCTCTCGCTCTCGTGAAGAATGGAACAATACCTTTAGCTATCACCCAGTTCGTCTACCCAATCGTCTAGTCACGAACAAACTTCTCCACGAACAATTTTCTCCACAACCAAGTAACCTCTTTGGACACCACCATTCAGTGACCTTGGTATTCTTGGAGTGGGAATCCAGGAGGTGTAGGCTCTATTGGATTTGGTAGAGGGAAGGAGGAAACAACAATTACACTCAACGACCAACCAAGTGGGAGAGTATTGTGTCTATCATATAGACTTATGCTTGATCGTTTCGTAAAGGTACACGATCGTTTAGGAAATCAGGTATGATCGTTTACACGATCGTTTAGTGAAGCTCACTTAGGCACACGATCGCTTAGTAAAAAGCTACACGATCGTTTAGTCAATAGCGCGTGTATACAATCGTTTAGACAAACACTTGAAGCTATCGTGTAGTCTCTCGTGAGCTAAACGATAGGCCATGTACTACAATGAAGCGATACTTCGATTCTTTTCCAAAAATAAAAACATTTTTCATTTTATCCTTCAGTTATGAAAACTGAATAAAACCTCCCACTTTCAGACACGGTTAAGGAGAAACCACCAACAATTATCTCATAATTGTTTTAATTATAAATAAATATAATAACTAACTTATCATATTATATTTATAACCTATAGTTTTAATATCACATCATATGCAACATTTAAACCATAATCCTTTTCTCCTTTACTTGATGTAAATCATATTTACATCAAATTCCTCCAATTAATGTATCTCATACATCATGTCAACTATATCATATATAATTGAACCAGTTTAACCATATTATATATAATCAGATTTCCTCTTGTCAATTTGAACACTTCAAACTAACCCAAAAACTTATTCTCAACTTGAATCCATTGAGCTACTAAAGGAATCTTTCGACCTATAGATTGAAGCTCGAATGATACGTGAATAGCTTACTAAACTTTTTAGCCACGAGATCGACCATCTGTTGACTGTCGAACACTCTATTAAAGGTCGACAGCTGCAGTCTTCTCACCACAGATATATTTCTATGTCCATCGGATATAACCAGTCAACAGTACGATAACCCTTCATAGATGCTCGTAAGTACTGCTGGGTCAATTTATCGTTTTGTCCCTATAGTTACATCTAACTCTTTAAGTACCAGTGATCCCTCTAATGAACAATACATCATAGTCCTACTGTGAGTGGATACCTCTCGAGCCATGAAAAGGTGTGTGGCGCCACATCGTTCAAGCCCTGGAATCAGCCCTTAAAGAAGTAATCTATTTACTTACTCTTGCTTCAGGGAAGGAGTGAATTTCATCTTGTGTAGCTAAGTTCCCAACTCCCCAATCAAACAAATCCCCAAAGTGGTAGGTTTGAGTTGGCGATCTGACCACTCGCACCAATGCAAATCAAAGGACCACCCTCAAAGGCAGGAGTTCCCAACTCACTCAGGATGAAGGTCATGTTACCCATGGCCATCCTAGTGAAAGGAAGTCTATGTCATGAATGACATTATATAACGAGACTAAATGCCTCATGGTCTGGTCTTATATAAACTCCTTTGTATAGAATACCCCCGCTCGCATGTCTTCACATGAATGATCAGGATCAGACCATCTGTAGCATGACACAACACTTATAACAATCTACAAAGCGGGTCGTATCCGTAGTGTCACCAAGATAAGGTTTCCCTCCTATATCCATATACTACATACCATTTTGGTTATCACTTAAGGCATGTTCCACTTGTATGTCTCCACATACATGCTCAAGTTACAACGACAACCAGGGATCTTATTTTATTGGTTTGTGATAAAGCAATTAAACATCTCATGTTTCATAGACAACAGTGAAGAAAATATCTCATATTATTACATCACAAGCGTTTGTTCAATATAGATGTTTACAAACTACAGAACCCATCGAGAGTTTAGGGCATCAACCCCAACAACATGATCGTGTAGCAAACACTACAAATCGCATAACAAAAGCTACCTGATCGTTTAGCTTTAGCTACACGATCTGGAACCTCTGTTTCATCTTTTCCATCGAAACAACGAATGCAACCCTTCTTTGAAGCCTCCGGAGCACCACGAGTGACTCAAAACTAATAAATACAGACTCGATTGCAATATTTAATGCCCAAAAACACAGGGGCCCTTTACAAACCAACTTTATATATATAAAGAAAGCCTTAAACTGAGAGTTCTATTCCGAAAACAACCATCAACAATTCATCCACAACCATTCATCACATAAACAGAATGCATATCATAAAACCCACTAGTACTATAAACGATTCAATGTAAGAATGGAATTTGGAATTAGAAACCAACAACCTAGCTCTGATACCAATTGAAGGAACTCGTATGTGGAGAACCTTGAGCGGAAGCAAATTGACCAAATTCCATTAATTATTGAATACAAAGTTTACAAGAAACATATAAATAGATATGCATTTAAATTAAATTACAGCATGCTATTTAAGAAAAAGAGTTTCAAGAATTTCACCTTTGAAGACCTTTTTCTTCACGATTCCTCCTTTGAATAGTTATGCACAACTTGAAGACCTTCTTCAAGAATTAATCTTAAAACAAAACCCAGACACTACCAGAGTGTTACCTTGGTATTCTCAAGGTGAGAACCCATAAGTGGTGAGAACCAAGTGCCATTCGTAGAAAATATATTTGAATCTCATTCAAATATTTATTTCCTCCTATTAAGCTATAATGTATCAAATACATTATGAAAATTATATCATATATAATTGGAATAATTTAATGATATCATATATAATTAAATCCTTATTTTAATTTGAACAACTCAAATTAATCCAAAAATTGATTCTCAACTAAATCCTTTTGCGCTACCAAGGGGACCTCATGGACTTGTAGCTTGAAGCTCCAACGGTACATGAATAATTAATTAAACTCTTTAATTACATTATTCATCAATTAATTATTCACCATCCGTTAACTATTGAGCACTCTATTAAAGATCGACAGATGCACTCTTCGCACTATAGATATATTTCTGTGTATTCATTGGATATAACCAATCAACAGTACGATGACCCCTCACAAATTGCTCGTAAGTACAGCTAGGCCAAATTACTGTTTTGCCCCTGTAGTTACATTTAACTCTTTAAGTACCACTGATCCCTATAATGAACAATAGATCATAGTTCTACTATGACTAAACTCTTCTCGGGCCAGTAGAGGGTGTGACACCACATTGTTCAAGACCCAGAATCAGCCCTTAAGGGAGCAATTTATCTACTTACCCTTGCTTCGAAGAAGAAGTGAATTCCATCTTGTGTAGCTATGTTCCCAGCTCCCTAATCAGACGATTCCTAAAATGGTAGGCTTGTTGAGTCAGTGATCTGGCCACCCTCACCCATAAAAATCAAAGGACCGCCCTTATAAGCAGGAGTTCACAACTCACTCAAGATTCGGGTCATGTTACCTATGGTCATCCTGGTGAAATGTAAGTCTCTCTTATGAACGACGTTATATAATGAGAGTAAACATTTCGTGGTCCGGTTTTATATAAACACCTTTGTATAGAATATCCATGCTCGCATGTCTAATACATGAATGATTAGAATCAGATCATTTGTAACATTTTACAACAATTGTAATACCTACAAAGCGGGTCATACTCGTAGTGTCCCCAGGATAAGGTACCCAACCTTATCCATCTACTATAGACCATTTAGGTTATCACTTAAACATGATCCATCCGTATGTCTCCACATATATGTTTAAGTTACAAAGATAACCTTCGATGTTAGTTTATTGGTTTGTAGTTTATGCAACTAAAATATCACATATTTTATAGACAATGAATAGAATATCAAATATTTTATTAGATACATAAAAAGTTTGTTCATTCAATGTTTACAAACTATAGGACCCTAGAAGAATTAGGGCATCAACCCCAACAATTTTGAGTAAACATAAGTATCAGAATAATTCACCTTGAAATCGTTGTTTACTAAAGTATTCTTAAATTTTTCATACCATTTTTTGGGAGCTTGTTTAAGACCATAAAGAGATTTTTAAGCTTGCATAGTTTATTATCTTTACGGTAACTGTAAATCCTTCGGGTTGTACCATATAGATTTCTTCTTCTAGGTCACCATTAAGAAAGGTCGTTTTTACATCCATTGATGTATTTTAAGATCATGAATGGTAGCTAGGGAAATTAGGGCTCTAAATGTAGTTATTTTAGTAACAGGAGAATATGTGTCAAAGTAGTCAATACCTTATTTTTTAGTATACCTTGTTTCTACTAAACTATCCTTATACCTTTCAATTGAGCCATCAGGTCTAATTTTATTTTTTTTATATACATTTGTATCTAATTGGTCTACTACTTTTAGGAAGATCTACCAAGTCCCAAATTTGGTTCATGGTTTGTGAATCTAATTCACTCTTAATTGCTTCTTTCCATAAGCTTGAATCTATGAAACTTAAGGCCTCTTGGTAGTTTTTGGAATCTCATCGATTAGGTACAAGCATGCAAATTGATTATTTATATCATATGGTTTTTCTACTAAGAAGGTAGTTAAGAAATCATGACCAAAATTCTTTTCAATTCTTTTTCTTTTATTTCTTCTAGGTTCAATTTCATGCATATTATCAGAACTATTCCTAGGTTCAATTTCATGCATACTATTAGAAGAAGAAGGTAAAGATACAGATATTTTATCACTATTAGATATTTAACTGATTTATTATCTACCTTAATCATGGGAAATATGGACTAAAAAATTTCAGTATCCCTATCTTCACATATTGATTTATCACTCAGGCACATGAATCTATATGCAGCACTATTATTGGCATAACCAACGAAAACACAGTTAAAGGTTTTAGATCCTACTATAGGTTTTTTGAACACTGGATACGCTACCTTAGCCAAGCACCCCCATACTTTCAGGTAGATAAGATTAGGTACATAACCTCTCCATAGTTTGTATGGCATTTTATCCAGCTTTTTGTGAGGAACCCTGTTAAGAATGAAATAGGCAGAGAATGCAACTTCTCCCCATATATTGTCAAATAATCTAGAACTTAAAAGCATAACATTCATCATTTCCTTAATTGTTCTATTTTTACGTTCAACTATACCATTTTGTTATGGTGAATAAGGTATAGTATGTAAGAGTGTATTAACATGAAGCAGAAGTAACAAGGATCAATAAGCATTCAAATTCACTAATTTTAGTAGAAACAAAAGCATGCTTAACTAATAAAAGAGGGTTTGTAGTCATACCTTTGAAGAACTCTTCAAAATCTTGATCAACAACAGCAAACTTCTCCAAAGAATACTGTGAACCACCTCAAGATCTTCCCCACTAGCCTCTTAGAGCTTTAGAATGAGTTGTGGGATTCAAGAGCAGCTTGAAGCAATGAAAACACAAGGAGAAGCTCACAGTAGCACACTACTTGAAGAACCTTTCTTCCAGCCGAAATTTTCCCTAAAATTTCTATAGAATGCATGCTTCAATTTCACTCCATTCTTCTTTATTTATTGCAGGTAAACATGCAAAGAAGAACACTGCATGACTTGCAACTCATGCTTGGAGTTAATGAAGATGAGGAAATGGGTTTTTTGTGAGCATGAAAAAGATGGGTAATGGAAAATCTAATTTTTCCATTTGTGCATGATTTTCAACATTTTACAATTTTTCTCAAAATCAAAACTTGATTTCACAATCTATTTTGATTTTAAAACTAAAAAAATAATTTTAATAAAATTAATTTCATAAATTAATTTTTAAATAATACTAATTAATTTAATATCAAATAATAGATTGCTTTTTACACAAAACCATCTTCATATATTTAAATCATATTTAAATATATACTCCTATTCCGTTTAATTCTAATTTGAACGTTTCAAATTAATTTATCAAGCTACTTTAAAGCTTATCCATTTACGAGCTAGTAGGGGGACCTCGCGGACCTACAGATCATGGGCTCCAACGATCCAGATTAATCAGCTAAACTCATTAGACCGATTTAACCCTCATTTGTTAACCAATGGGTCACTCCACTATAGCTCATAGTTGAACTCCCCTCACTGTAGATATATTATGTCCACTTTATATAACCATAATCAGTAAGTCGATCCTTCACAGATTTTTCGTAATCACAACTGGGTCAATATAACCGTTTTACCCCTGTGAATACATTTGGTTCCTTAAGTTCCCACTGACCCTCTAATGAACAATTATGATTCATAACACCTATGAATCAAATCCTTTCTCTATCATCAGAAGGCGGGACCCCGATTTTTTAAGACCTGGAATCAGTACTTAAGAGAACATCCTATCTGCTAACCCTAAATCGGGTAGGGGTGAATTCCATCTTGCAAGGCTATGTCCCCAGCTATTCATCCGGTCTTATCCCCAAAATGGCAGGCTTATTGAGCAGTGTTATTGGACTACTCTCACCGTTTGCAGATCAAAGGATAATCCCAAACAAATAGAAGTTCATAGCTAGCTCAGGATTAAGATCGAGTTGACCTAGGTTATTTAATAAATGAAATACTCAGTTTTAACAGTAAACGGTCATTATAAAGAAAAGTGACTATTTTCGTTGTCCAGTCTATATGCAAACACATTGCATATGATGCCCCTACTCACATGTCTCAACATGAACGATCTGTGGATCACATCGTTTGTAGTACTTTACAACTCTTGTAACAACTACAGAGTATGTCGCATGCAATAGTGTTACCAGGATGAGATACCCAATTTCATCCTTAAACTTATTAGACCATTTAGGCTATATACTGTTAACTTGATCCTGTTTATGTCACTACATAAAGTTATAGTATTCAGACTATAGCCATGGATATGTTTATTGGATTTTTATAATAGAATGCAAAATCAACAACATCGTTTGTAGTACTTTAACAACTCTTGTAACAACTACAGAGTATGTCGCATGCAATAGTGTTACCAGGATGAGATACCCAATTTCATCCTTAAACTTATTAGACCATTTAGGCTATATACTGTTAACTGATCCTGTTTATGTCACTACATAAAGTTATAGTATTCAGACTATAGCCATGGATATGTTTATTGGATTTTTATAATAGAATGCAAAATCAACAATTTATTATTATTGATAAATAGAATGTTTAACACGAACTGCGAGTTCTAGGACATTCCCAACATAGTCAATTCATGAATAATACCATTTGATTCACAAAATTCTTTAAGACATTTATGATTATATTCACTACCTCTATCTGATATTGACATTTTAATCCTTTTGTCTAATTGATTCTCTACTTCTTTTTTGTATTTAAAAAACATACTGACAACTTCATCGTTTGTTTTTAAAAGATAAATTTTAGTATATCTAGAAAAATCATCTACAAAAGATATATAATAATTTTTATCGCCCCTACTTGTAGTGTTTTTGAAATAGCCAAATCAAAATGAATCAATTCAAGTAATTATGTGCTGCTAGTAATGACAAATTTAAAAGGTTTTTTTTTTGAATTTTTCTTCTCCACAAATAGAACATTTACTATTTTCATGTGATTCAGATGCATTGATAAGATTTAATGCATTGATTTTTTTTTATTGATGCAACATTTACATGACCTAGTCTACCATGCCACAAATCAATTGATTCAACGATATAAGCAGAACTAGAAGCAATTTTATTCATCTTAGAAGCAACATTGATGATGTTTAAAACAAAAAGACCATCAACTAAGTACCCCTTACCAACAAAGTTATCATTTTTTGTTAGAACAACCTTGTCAGCCTCAAGTACAATTTTAAACCCAATCTGGTTCAACAAACTCCCAGACACCAGGTTCCTATGTAAAGAAGGTACATACAGAACATCACTCAAAGATAAAGATTTTCTATAAGTTAGTTTTAAAAGAACCTTCTCTTTTCCAAGTACCCTATAGTTGTAACGTTACCCATGAACATACCTCATCGTTGGCTATATCCTTGAAGTCATAAAATAGCTCTCAGTTTGAGCAGAAGTGTCTCGATTCTCTAGTGCTAAGAATCTAATCAAATTTGTTTTCCACTATGTTGGCCTCCACAACCACAACAACAATAATGTCATTTTGCTCCGTAGGACGGGCCTATGGGTTAGGTTGTTGATCTAGCCTTCTTTTCTTCTGGTTGCACTGGTAGGCTTTGTGTCCTTGTTTTCCACAAACATAGCATATTAGGTTTATCTTTTCGATCTTTCCATCAGTAACTTTGTAATATTTATTCTTTTGAGTAGAATTATTTTTTTTTATAAATGGCTCATAATTATTTTTATACCTATTTTTGTTAACAACAAAAGACTCAACCAGATTAGCATTACATGAATTTAATTTTTTAGAAATTAGCTTATCGTTCTATCGGTTTGCTTCTTTTGTGCGTATGTGAGTGATCAATTCTTGCAGCATTAGGTGTTTCTTTTTGTGCTTCAGGTGATTCCACTAGTCACTCCAGGACAATGGAAATTTCTCGAGCAGTACATTTGCTTGGAGGATTTCGCACATCTTCGTTCCTTCAGACAATACATTTACCACCAGATTCTCATATTCATGATCCTGGTCCACAATTGGTTTCTCGTTCTCATATAGAATTATAGCTATTTTCAAACGACATACTTTTTACGTCCTACATCATCTCATCCATATTTGGACTCCAGAGTGTCCCATATCACCTTTTCAATTTTCGGACCACGAACAAATCAGACAAGGAGTTCGTTATATGACTAAGTAAATGGCCACGGAGTATCTTGTTATCTTTCTCAAATTTTTCTGGATCTACAGCAGGTTTGGTACTTGACTAACCAGATTCTAATGGATATGAGACTCTGGAGTTGTCCAGATCAATCTCCAAATTAGACTTACCTGTCAGTAACCATACATCAGATCTGTTAGATGTGCGGATGTAGCCAACTTCTAGTTGCTCGAAAAATATAAGAAGTTTATGAGACTCGCAATGGTAATTAAATCTGTCCAGAGGCTTCAATTTCGACAGATCTGGAAGAACCTTACCATTCTTGATCGACATCTAGAACGTAGGATGAGTAAGAGAAGATTCTTGCTTTCAACTTATTATTCCAGATGAACATTGTTGTGTCATGGATAAACCCATTGCCTTGAAAGAAAGAACAATGCGACCTCGGTGCTAAATTGCAAGAAGCTGATTGCTCCGTAAGGTTCACAAAACACTCAGACTCTAACGTGCACTTGTTAGAGAACAAATTTGAATCAATCAAAAAATTAAACTCATAAATTTCAATGACAGTAGAAAACAGAGAAGATTTATAAAGATGAAAAGCAAGGTTTTTTTATAATAATATAAAAAGGATAGGTAGTAAAAAGTTATTGTTTTTCACACAAGCACAATTCCCTAATCCCACCCATCCAATTGGATAAATGGCAATCATGTGCACATATGGTGAAAGGATTATACTTCCACTATCACCACATTTTGAAAGCTCCCTTGCAAGCATTTATATATATACCTATTTGCCAAGCCTAAATCTTTCAATTTGGGACAACTTCTACATCTTTTTTTCTCAAAACTATTTTTTCCTCTTGCTATGGGCCAATAGCCTAAAGTCATTCCCAACGTACGGAATCCGGAAATGGATACACTATACAAAGTTGGCCAATGAAAGTGAGAAGAAAGGCACAAGCAAACATTAGAGGATGAGGTAATGAAGAAGCTTTGACTCAAATACCTCAGATTTCTATTTGTTTATAACTAACATTTGAAACGCTCAATTGATATACTCTTATAAATACCACTCATTTCAAATTCAAATTATAGAGTTATCATCGATTTCTTGGTTTTCTGCAAACATCAAAATTTGTAAGCAATCTTCATTAAGTAAAAGAATTCAGATCTTTCTGTGGACATAGGCATTCTTTCCGAACCACGTAAACACCGTGTCTCTTTCTTCTTCCCTAATCTTTCTTGTTCCATCGAGTAATTCATTATTGCAAATCACGCGCCAATCATTTACATTTCAAATTGCATCGAGTAATCAGATTATCGAGTTAATCGTGCATCGATTCTTCGCTATCGAGTAGCTTCGAGTACATCATTTTCACCTTCAAGTTGCACCGAGTATCGTTCAACAATCGTCGAGTACGGTCGAGTATTAGCTCTATTGTCATCGAGTGCATCGAGGATTTAACAGAGACTAGTCTGACAAAGAAGGAAATTCTGATCGAGGATCGAGTAGCAAGGAGTTGAGCGTCGAGTTCCGAGTATCGAGGATTTGGCAAAATTGTTCTGAGCCATTTCTTCATTTCTTCAACGTTGATCTTAAGCATTTGAGACATGTAAAGGGTCATCAACCCAACAATTTTTGGTATCAAAGGGCTTAAAGATCAATAAGGTCAACTTTCTTGGAGTTTCAAGATTTTCAAGAAATCAAGACTCGATACTCGTTCGAATCAGAAATGGCTGTTGCAAGGTATGAGATTGAAAAGTTTGATGGGAAGGGCGATTTTGGCCTAAGGAAGGCCAAAATCAAAGCCATTCTTGGATAACAAAGGGAACACAAGGCCCTTTTGGACCCATCAACACTGCCAACCACCATATCAGCATAAGAAAGAGAAAACATGGAGCTCACAACATATGAGACTCTGGTTCTGAATCTTAGTGACAGTATTTTGAGGCAAGTAATTGATCAAGACACAACCTACAAGATATGGATCAAGCTAGAAGGTCTTTTTGCTACCAAGGATCTCCCCAACAAGATGTATCTTAGGGAGAATTTCTTCACATTCAAGATGGATTCTGCCAAGCCTCTTTCAGAAAATTTGGATGAATTCAAGAGGATAGTCTTGGTGAGAAAATTGGCGACGAGAATGAGGCTTTTGTGCTATTAAACTCTCTACCTGAAGCCTATAAAGAGGTGAAGAATGCTCTGAAGTATGGCGAAGAATCAGTCACCATTGATGCCATCATTTCAACATTAAGAACAAGAGAGTTAGAGCTTCAATCAGTCAAAAAGGAGCAGCCTAGTGTAGAGGGGTTATTTGCCAAGGGGAAGAACAAGCAGAACCAGTTTAAGGGGAATAAAAACCAGTCAAGTGAAGAGCATAAGCCTAAGACCAAGTAGAGATGCAATTATTGCAAGTAGAAAGGTCACCTGATGAGAGATTGTTACAGTCTGAAAAGGAAAAACCAAGAAAAAGAGAAGGATCAGAAGGGGAAACCAATCAATTGAAGCTAAAGGACGGATCAATCAAGCTTCTAAGAAATGATAGACATGTACCTTTATTCAAGAGAAACTTGATATCTCTGGGCATGTTGGACTCCATTTGGGTGTGAATGCAGAGGAAAAGTTGGAGTTCTTGAAATGATCAAGGATTCCAAAGTTGTGTTGGTTGGTGAGAAGGTCAATGACCTTTAAATTATGAGAGGAGTAGACATGATGACAAGTGCCTACACAGCTTCAACAACAAGCTTAACAGAGGCTGACTTGTGGCACAAAAGACTCTCCCATATTAGTTAGTAATGGATGCAAGCTCTTTCCAAGCAAGGAATCCTAACCAAAGGTATCAGTGAGCACCTTTTCTTTTGTGAGCATTTCATTTTAGGTAAAACAACCAGGCAAAGCATCACACAATCTCAGCACACCACCAAAAAAGCTTTGGACTATGTCCATTCTGACCTATGGGGACCATCTTCTACACCAAGCCTCAGTGGCTCAAGGTATTTTCTAACCTTTATAGATGATTTTTTTAGGAAAAGTTGGATATACTTTCTTAAAACTAAGGACCAAGTATTTGGGAAGTTTAAAGAATGGAAAGCCATGATAGAAAATCAAACATCTAAAAGGTTAAAATACTTTAGAACTGATAATGGGCTTGAATTTTGCAATGAACACTTTGATAAATTTTGTAGTGAGAATGGTATAACTAGGCATAGAACAATGAGGTATACACCTCAATAAAATGGGGTTGCTGAGAGGTTAAATAAAAGCATAATGGAAAGGGTTAGGTGTTTGCTCTATGATGCTATCTTAGGGGAAAGTTTTTGTGCAAAAGATGTATCTTATACCGTGTATACTGTAAATAGGTGCCCTTACACATATTTAGATTTGCTTACCCCTGAGGAAAAGTGGACTAATCATCCTCTTAATCTAGATAACCTCAAGGTCTTTGGATGTGTAGGGTTTGTATACCAAAATAAGGAAAAGTTAAAGGACAAAGCAGTCAAGTGTGTGTTTGTAGGCTTTACAGAGGGTGTCAAAGGTTTCAAAATGTGGCATCCTATTGAGAGGAAGTTCTTAGTGAACAGAGACATCACCTTTAGGGAAGAGGAGACGTTTATACAAAAGGAGAAAAAGGTAGAGGATTAAGAAGAGTCATCCAACACTGGATTTGAGGTGGAGTTACCATCTGAGCAGCCAAATGAGTCTAGCCAACCAAGTATCACAGGAGAAACTGAGGAAGATGTAGAGGAACATGAGGACACAGCGTGTGAGCTGTTGAGATTGGTGTCCTAATTCTCTCGGAGTCTAGTAGTTTGTAATTTATACACAATGTTATGAATAAAATAAGAGTTATTTTATTTGGCATTTACTCATATCCAATAAACAAAGCTTGATGGTTATTCTATGTAAACTTAAGCATGTATATGAGATATACAAGTGGATTATGCCTTAACTGATAACCTAAATAAGTATGTAGTATAAGGATTAAGGAGGGATACCTGATCCTGATGACACTACGGATACGACCCACTTTGTAGAGGTTTACAAGTGTTGTGAACTACTACAGATGGTAGATCCTGACCACTCACGTGGAGACATGCGAGTGGGGGTGTCATATACAAAGAGTTTGTATAAGACCGAACCACGAGATGATTCATCTTTTTAATAATGTCGTTGATACTTGATACTTCCATTTCACCTAAAGGACCATAGGTGACATGACCTTAATCCTGAGTGTTTTGGGAACTCCTGCCTTTGAGGGCGGTTCTTTGATTAGTATGAGCGAGAGTGGCCAGATTGCCAACTCAACATGCCTACCTTTCTGAAGATTTGTCTGATTTGGGAGCTGGGAACTCAGTTACACAAGATGAAATTCACTCTTTCTCCGAAGCAGAGGTATATAGATAGATTGCTCCCTTAAGGGCTGATTTCGGGTCTTAAACATAGTGGCCACAACCTCTTTTTGGAAGAGATGACTCAACCATAGTAGGACTATGACTTATGTTTATTAGAGGGATTAGTGGTACTTAAGGAGTTAGATGTAACTACAAGGGCATAACGGTTATTGGCCCGGTTGTACTTACGAGCAATCTGTGAAGGGTTATCGCAATGTTGATTGGTTGATGTGGACACAAAATATATCTGTAGTAAGGAAAGTACAACTATCGGTTTTTAGTGGAGTGCCTAGCAATTAACGAATGCTAGATCCCGTGTTTAAAGAGTTTAGTCAGTTATTCACTTACCATTGGAGCTTCAAGCTATAGGTTCATAAGGTCCCCTTGGTAACTCAATGGATTCAAGTTGAGAATTAGTTCTTGATGTTTATTTGAAATGGTCAAATTGACAAGAGAAAATTCGATTATATGCGATATGATCGATGTGATGTATGAGATACATCAAGTGGAAGATTAATGTAAATGTGATTTACAATATGTACCATAAAATAGAAAAAAGAACTATGGTTTATATGTTTCATGAGATGAAATATTAAAACTATAGGTTATAAATATAATATGGTAACTTGGTTATCATATATATTTATAATAATTTTAATTATTGGATAATTATATATTTTTCTCTAATAACCATTTGAGTGGGAGGTTATTGGTAGTTTTATGGTAACCGTGAGATAAAAAGGAAAAATGGTTTCCTAAATTTAGAAAAGTTGCTATTCTCGGCAAGGAACTCACGGTTTGTTGTCAAGTGAATTGGATTCACTAAACGATAGCTGAAAGAGAGACTAAACGATCGTGGAGTGTTACTATACGATAGTTCACTCAGCTGATCGTAGCTAAACGATTGCAGGGCATTCTCTATACGATAGATTGCCTTCGTCTATACGATTGAGCATTCATCTATACGATAGACTCTTCTCATCTCTTACTTGCTCAATCGTTTACACGATTGTTAGTCCTCCAGTCTCTTCCTCTAACCAAGTCCACACAGAGCCCACACTTCTAGATTCTCACACCGAGAATACCAAGGTAGACATTGTGGTGGTGTTCTCACTCAACTCGACTAAGTCGAGGTTTTGGAGACCGTTCGTTGGGTTCGTGATCTTGGAGATCGTTGAGTTCATGTTTCCTGATTCATTATGTTGTGTTGCAGTCGTTGTGGTCGAGCGTTCATGTGTTGCTGTCTTGGAGACTGAACGAGCATTCATGATCAAGGGAGTTTGAAGCATGACTCTTCAAAGGTATGTGTAATCTTTTCCTTGGTCTCATTATTAAGCATGCTGTAATTTCGTATTGTGCATGACCTGTAAGTTCCCATTTCTTGACTGTAATTGTTATTATTCAATTTCAATGAATTTGGAACGATCATTCCACTGCTCATGGAAATCCTCATGTATGATTTCCTTCAGTGAGCAACTTGATTTAAGCTAATGTTTTAGCTAGGGATAGACAAAGAAGAATTATCACACCTCCAGCTAGATATACTAAAATGAATTATATGAATCTGATTTTAAATGTTGTAGTATCTCCTACTAGCCAAGAACCAACTACCTTTAAGGAAGCAATAAGTTGTGCTAATGCAAGCGATTCGATTGAGGCAATGAATGAGGAGATGAATTCACTAAAGGTGAATGACACTTGGTCCTTGGTTCCTCTACCAAAAGGGTATAAACCTGTTGCTTCTAAATAGATTTTTAAACTTAAAGAAGAAGTATCCAGTGATCAAAAGTGTAACGACCAAATCCTTACATAATAAGATCCGACCACTACGCATGCATACTTAGATTTTCTATCATGGGATGCATGTTGGTAAAAATTTCAAAAGAACACATCTAAAATTTTATTAATTAAGTAGAAAAAATATACAAAGGTTTATCTTACAAAATACCAGGATCCTTAAACATTAGCGTAGTGGAATAAAATGTTTATATGACAAAAATAGTGAGTTTAATGGTTGGCCCATTGAGCGACATCCAGTCATGTCACCTACGCTGTGTCCTTACCTACAAAATCTGTAAAATAGGATGAGTATATAATATACCTAGCAAGTAGTTAGTGACCAAATCCATAGTCATATGCAACATGTCATGAAAATATATGATTGGGACCCAAAACATAAAATTATAAAAACATGAGGTGGTCAGTTATACTTTCAACGTAAGTTCCTCCGCTCTGGTAGGAAGATGAGGACTTAAGCGAAAACTAACCCATTTGATGATTAGCAGATCATACAATCAGTAAGGCCAAAGTCGCATCCAACATCAACCATTACTATAAACGTAAGGTTGGACTAGAGGGGTGCAACTATACATACCCTACTAGTCCCTAGCATAAACATAACGTAAGATTGGGCCTAGAAGGGTGCAACCATACATGCCCTGTCAGCCTTGGAAGCATAATCTATACCTTATTAAAACTTGATCTTAACATAATCGTGAACAAACATAATGCATGGGGTCCCTTGTAGAGAAACATGTTTTAAACATGTAGTGCAACATAACAATAAGAACATAATAAAACAACATATCAAAGTACAGAACCATAAAACACTTAAAGAGAAGGTGAGATAAACTACTTACCTTTACTGCAATCCTAATTGTTTCTTATGGTTTGGTCTTGAAATGCTTTTGATTCTTCTTTCTCTCTCTCTGTTTTTTTTTTTCTGACAAAGTGCCCCACTTCCCTTTTTATAGGGAAGTTTTAACCAAGCTCCATTTCTTTTCTTTCTTTCTTTTTTTTTTTTTTTTGTTTATGTTTATCTTCTTTTATATTTATCTTTTCTTTATATATATATATATATATCCTCTCCTTTTTTTCATTCTTTTTTGTTTATTTTCTTTTATATTAATCTTTTTTTTATGTTTATCTTCTTTTATATTTATCTTTTTCTTTCTTTCTTTCTTTCTTTTATTTTTATCTTCTTTTTTAATGTTTATTTTCTTTTATATTTATCTTCTTCTTTTATTTTTATTTTTTATTTTTTATTTTTATCTTCTTTTATATTTATCTCTTTTTTTAAAAATGTATCATTATTATCTTAAACCTTCTACATATTATTTTTTTTATTATTATTATTATTTCCATTTTCTTCAAAATGTTCTTATATCGTCATTATTTTATTTTATATATTTTTTCCTTACTTGGATCTTGGATATTTTCTTAATTTTCAAATCAATATTATGTTTGTTATTTATTTAATGACCAATAAGATTTATAGGCCAAATTTTAATCTTAATGGCTTAAACTTAGAATATGTTTACTAATACCTAGATTTAATCTTGAACTTTAATTAACATTCATTATTTAATTTTCTATAATATTTGTATACAACTTGAGTTGTTACAAAAAGCCTAGGTTTAAAGCTAGATTGATTGCAAAGGGGTTCACTCAAAGGGAAGGAATAGACTATGCTGAAATTTTCTCTCATGCTGTAAAACAGACTTCCATAAGATTTCTTATATTCTTAGTTGCTCAAAATAATCTAGAATTGTATCAATTAGATGTTAAAACTTCCTCTCTTCATGGACATCTAGAGGAGACAATCTATATGACGCGACCTAAAGGATTTGAAGTTAAAGGAAAAGAAAAACTCTTTTGCTTACTCAATAAGTCTATATATGGGTTAAAACAATCACCTAGATGCTGGTATAAGAGATTCAATGACTATATTTCTAGCAGTGGGTTCAAAAGAAGTTGATTTGACATATGTGCTTATGTAAACACAGGTTCTTACAAGGACAAAGTTTACCTACTCATATATGTAGATGACATGTTGCTGGCAGGTAGGTCCAAAGAAGATCTAACCCATATTACAAACCTCTTAAAAAGAGAGTCTGATATGAAGGACTTAGGAGAAGCAAGCAAGGTCCTAGGAATAGAGATCCATAGGAACAAAGAGGAGTCTATTCTAAGCATCAACCAATCCAATTATTGTGAGAAGATCCTTAAAAGGTTCAACATGAATGATGCCAAACCTATGAGTTTACCCATTGCCCAACACTTTAAGCTTTCCTCAGCTAACTCTCCTAAGGATTCTGACCAAGAACACCAAAAACAGATAGTTGTCATACCCTATAGTCAAGCTGTCGGAAACCTAATGTATTTAATGATTTCTATTAAACCTGATCTTTCATATTCAGCTAGCTTAGTTAGTAGATATATATCTAATCCTGGTAAGAGACACTGGGAGGCTACTAAATAGATCCTAAGGTATCTAGTTTGGTCTAAAAACTCAAAGTTAGTCTATCAAAGGTCAGTTGAACCAAAACTAGAGCTTTATGGATATATTGATACTGACTATACTGGTAATTTGGATAAAATGAGGTCCTTAACAAGTTACCTTTTCCTTTTTGGTCCTAATCTAATCAGCTGGAAAGCTTTACTACAACCTATAATAGCCTTGTCTACAACTGAAGTTGAATATATATGGCTCTAACTGAAGCAATCAAAGAGGCTTTGTGGCTCAAGGGATGGCTAAAAGACTTTAGAATAGATCAAACAATAGTAAAACTTTACTGTGATAACCAAAGTGCTATCCATTTGTCCTGAAATCCACAATTCCACACTAGAACAAAACACATTGATATCAAATATCACTTCATTAGAGATAATTTGAGACAGGAGAGATAGAAATTTTAAAAGTCCATACTTTTAACAATGCAGCTGATATGTTAACAAAACCTGTGACAAAGCTTAAATTATTTAAATGTTTATAACATGTTGGTTTTGAGCTTCCAGACACATAGTAGACAAACCGGTCAGAATCAGGAAGATGATGAAGATTGCAAGGCATTGGAGTCAAGGTGGAGAATTTGAAGAGGCTTTGACTCAAATACCTCAGATTTCTGTTTGTTTATAATTAACATTTGTAACGATAAGCTAGTATAGTCTTATAAATACTATTGATTTCAAATTCAAATTACAGAGTTATCATTAATTTCTTAGTTTCCTGCATACATCAAAATATGTAAGCAATCTTCATAATGTAAAAGATTCAGATCTTCCCGTGGACGTAGGCATTCTTGCCGAACTACGTAAACACTGTGTCTCTTTCTTCCTCCCTTATCTTTCTTGTTCAATCGAGTAATTTATTACTGCAAATCGCGTGCCAATCGTTTACATTTCAAATCACATCGAGTAATCAGATTATCGAGTCAATCATGCATCAATTCTTCGCTATCGAGTAGCTCCAAGTACATCATTTTCACCTTCGAGTTGCATCGAGTATTGTTCAAGAACCGTCGAGTACGATCGAGTATTAGCTCTATTGTCATTGAGTTGCATCGAGGATTTAATAGAGACCAGACAGATGAAGAAGGAAATTCTGATCGAGGATCGAGTAGCAAGGAGTCGAGCGCCGAGTTTTGAGTATCGAGGATTTGATAGAATTGTTCTGAGCCGTTTCTTCATTTCTTCAATGTTGATCTTGAGCATTTGGGATTTGTGAAAGGTCATCAACCCAACAGGTAATTTATATTTGATCATCATGTTTTCGGAGATTAAACCAGAGAAGATTCTTCCAAAGAAATTGAATATGGAAACCCATGAAATAAATATGTTTATAGCTCGTGGTGGTAGCCGAGTGATTCACCAATTTGGCCTAATTTATCAGTAGCTGCAAAAGATGAGCCACATCCAGAAAAGGTAGCTAAAGAAATACGAGCCATATCTTTGCTAAGGATGCCTCGTTCTGGTTTACCATATGTCTGGGAAACAGGACGACGGAAAAATCTCTACTAGTTCCTCTAGTGTGGGAAATGGTTTGTTAGTGGTGGTTTGGGAAAGAATCTTTTGATCAACAATGTAGGGAGTGACAGAAGGATCAAGTTTCAAGTTTTGTTTGTTGAGTTTGTATAACAAGAATTCTTCCCTACAAGCGACTAAAAGGGAGTAAACAGAGTAAGGCAACGATGACAGACGCGCCACTCACATATCCAGCTCGAGAAAAAATCCACTTGTTTTTGTGCAATGGTCCGAAACACGATGAACAGAGCTATGATAAGAGAGACGTAAATTAAATGGTAAAAAACTTTTAGTTCTTCAGAATGTTTACGGATACGGATTGGTCGAATTGAGGTGAAAAGAAGGAGAATTACTGTACTATGGAACCAAGCAAAAAGAAAACAAGATTTGATGGGTCTTCAGGACCATAAATGCCTAAATAAACTTGGGTTAAAATGGCACCTCCCATACCAACAAACCCTTTAAGCAAACCCAAAATGATACCACGTCGGTCAGGGAAGATTCTGACACTAGTGACCATAATGGCTGTATTGGCAAAATTTGAAGAATTGGTACCAAAATTTGAATCCCTATTTTTTTATTAGTATAATAACAAATATTGAAGAACTTGAAATGTATGTATATAAACATATAAAGTTAAATTACAACTTTATTTTTCAAACTGTTAAATCTATGTCTATTTGAATCATATACTTAAAAGCCATCTATTATACTAACTTTCAATTTCATGTTTGAAATAATGTCTAATGGATTTTGGACTTTCAATGTTGTATTTAAATCATTCTATATATATTCAATTTTTTAAAAAAAATAATTGATCTATTAGATAAAGAATTGAATTTTATGTTTAATAAGGCCCTAAACTTTAATTTTATATGTAGTAAGTTTGTAAATTAAAAAGAAGGCTGAATTTGTCAAGTTATAGATTTTTCAAATATCTTGTCTTGGTAGAATTTGTCGGGTTTTGATAAAATATTATAAACGTAATTCTCCCTCATCTAAGAGGTTAAAAAAGTTATGATTTCAAACCTTATAAAAGGAACCTGTGATATTGGTTTCAAATTGTCTCCATTAAAAAGATTTTAATTTTTAATGTGCTAATTGAAAATAAATTTCATTTTTATATTCTCTAGTTTGAGTAGAAAAATGGTGTGACTGATACAAAACTTTTGAGAGAGTATTGTGATTGTAATAATATTCATATAGACTTTAAGTTTGAGTTTTGAATTTTTTTTACGTAAATTCCTGTGTTTTCTAATTTTTTTAATTTCTTGATTACTTTCTACTTATACATGGAACTTTAAAGTTTTACCCGATAAAGAATACAACTTTCTAACCAAATTAAACTTCAAAATGTCTTGTTCTCCACGCATGAGTAGCTAGGGAATGTGCCACTTACATATTCTTCTCTTCGTGTGAAGAGGAAACCCTTTATGTGATGGGTTTTGAAAAGATGGCTTCAATTAAAGGTTGGAAATTTTCATTAGCATGTATCAATATTTCCATCAACATTCCTATATTTTTATAGATTTGACATAGATATGAGGGTGAATCAACAATTTCTTTGTATTGTAGATAAATCAGAATACATAAAAACAAGTAACAAAATCGTAAATATTCATCAAACTTGTTTAAGAGCATAGATGTTTTTAATTGCTTTAAGTAATTTATTTGATCTTTTTTTTTATAGTTTTTTCATAAATATCTACTAATGTCGATATTTTCATGATATTTCTATCGACATTTCAATAAAATTGAGATTTTTTTTTTGTTGCCTATTGCCACTTTAAACCTTAGTGCTAATAATCTTGCTCCATTAATAAACTCCAAAAACAAGAATGTATTTGGTCTTGATTGGCGTGAGATTCGTATCCAAAGCTAATTGACAACCTTTGTTGATATTAGTTTAAAATACCATTTCTAATCCATATACTTTAGAACGGGCTTAATTTAATTAGTCCGTGTATTTTTAAATATTACTGTCATAAATCTTAAATTTAGTCCAAGTGTTTATTTATCATTGAGTTTTCAATTTTTTTTTATTATCTATTACCATCTCTTCGTTATAAATTTTGGAAATATATTTATATAGTATGTTGTATTTTCTTACATGATAGTAACTATTATTATATTGAAATAAATGACATAAATTTGTACATCTAGAAACTTTTCTACCATTAATTATTGAAATATCATTTTGATCACTGTACTAAGAGAGTTATTCACTTTTAGTCCCCATCTTTTCAAATGTCCAAAGTCCATATACTTTCAATAAATCTTAAATTTAATTGTTCCCAGTTAATTTTTATGAAAATTGGTTTGATAATAATAATAGATTTCATGCAAGAAAGTTACACTATGTGAATATTTTTCCTAAATTTATAGCAAAAATGTTAATAAAGAATAAAAAATGTTGATATCAAATTTTGGATAGGGAAAAACACATCTGGCCTTTACATGATAACAATGTTAAATTTAATATTTGAGGAAGAGATGACCGGCAAAACAAAGAAAAATGACTATGATGTCAAAGTCAACTAAATAATAAAGAAGTTATAATTTTTTAGATACCTCATATGGAGCTATAATGATTTATTTATAGGCGATTTGAACTCAGATTTATCTTAAATCTACTAGGATTAGGATATACAATTTTCTTAATCCCAAACAAGATCAAACCTTGTATCATCTTATTTTATCTTATTTTATCTTTATCTTTTCCTAACTTTTGGCTTATTCTATTAGGAGCAAATTCACCCACAACATGAGTCCCTACTCCTAAGTTGGGATATCGTGGATCAGCTGTTTGCAAGTTGGGCCTTTCAATACGAACTTGGAAGTATAGAAAGTATAGCTGCTGTTTGCAGCTTCATATCCTATTATATGACATACTGACTTTATTAGCACTGGTATAGTCACATCGCACTTGGCTCCTCCAAGATCATTCTCGAATCTGTGACCCTACTTGGAATATCTAACCAAATCTTTTTGAAAACATGGTTAGGTTCCTTGTATACATCCACCATAATTAAGCAGTGTTAAGTACAAAATTTACACCGTGCTCGTCTTTTCTTTGAGGGGCTTAGGCATACGATCTTGGCTTTTGTTGTCAATTTGTGGCCATCCCCTTGTGACAAGCCTTATTGAGAATATTGACTAAATCGTCATTGTATTTAGTAAGCTACCTAAATTTCTTCCCCCTACACTTAAGCGGGGTTAAACTGCCTATCTTTTGTATGGGCTTCGACACATGTTGTTATTCCAACCCGAGTTGGTCCATAAATTTTGGACTTTGTGTTTGGTTAGTTGACTGTGAGGTGTCCAACCCTCAGTGTTTCACCAAATATTTTCTCTCACAAAATTGTTTGAGTCCCAATTAGGTTCCTTATGGTAATTTCCTCTTTAGTGAATAATTAAATCTACGGCTCCTAGTTGAAGAATATTTGATATAATCTCTTGCATCGAAATAATTTATTGTTAGGCCTTCTTCTTCTTCGATGGACCTGTTTCTGCAAAAGAGAAAATATTTTAGCCCAAATGATGAAAAATAAAGAGGCCCTTTTACCTTATCCAATTCTTGAAGCCCTGATTCTTTACCCCAAAACTCTTGGTTGGTAGAGAACTAGGTTGAGAATTGACCACGATTTTTCAGCTGATGGCTAGCACGTGGATGATCCCACTGAAATTTTGTTTGATGAAAAAATGAAACGACTTTGTTTCTAATTGGTGTAAAAATGAAATTTCTCTCACTCTATCTTTCAGATTCTCTCAATCTACCATCTTTCTATATTCTTTCTTTCTTCTAACCCAAATGAGTTTTCTTTGATCTGTGCGATTGTTTATGAGTAAACGATGAGGAAGCTTGCAGTCGGGTAGATGAAGGCATAAGAAAAGATGTAGACGATCATGTAATCGTGTAGACGATTGCTCTGAAGAAAGATGTACGATCGCGCAGTCGTGTAGACGATTGCTTGTAAGAAGGTGAACGTTCACGCAATCATGTAGACAATTACTTTGAAAGAAAGGTAGACGATCGTTCTGTTCTACTAGACAATACAAAGAGAAAACGTAAACGATGGACGATCTTGTAGACGATGAGAAGAGAAGAAGAAAATACACTACGATGTACGTGGTTCGACTGTGAAAGTCTACGTCCACGGGAAGGAGATAGTTTTATTATGAAGCTAAGTCACAGACCCTCTTTTCTTTACAGATTGCTCAAGTTTTCTTGAAGCTTTGTAATTGTTGTTATATCTAAAATTTGTAAATGTTGAATTTAAATACTATTTCTGATACAAATAGTAATAACTATTTATAAAGATTAAAGAAATGTGAAAACAGCTTCGATATTGATGTATGAGCTTAAAACAAATATTCTCTATGCATTTTAGTCGATTAGTAATCTGAGATATATAATATATATATGAAAAGTGACTATTATAAGTGCAGTATCAGACTAAAACTGATGTTGTACTTTGTAATTGTATAGAAATCTTCCATGCTAAGGCTTCTAAATTTGGCTCCAATTCAACTTTTCGCTGGTTGATTGCGATCATAGTCTTGCAATATATTTTGTTATCACCTTCATGACATCAAGGTAGAGAGTTGAATAGCAATGATCTTACTTTACTTCTTTGCAAACTTCTTCTCACTAAAAGTTTTCTAGTTATCTCTAGTTGTTTGAAGTAAAACTTTGCTTAAAAAATATCTTGACAATGTTTACCAAACCAAGTCCATGGGCTTTATGCATATTACTCTACACTTTGTAATGTATTCTGACCTTGATAGAATGCTCCTGATGATGAGCAATATGATAGTGTAATGCTTCATAAGTTCATATTGAATTCAAAACTTGCTCCCGTTTGTGCTTGTCTAGCAATTTTTAGCTTCTTACTGCACTTCTTGAACATATTCCACCACTGTCAAATAGGTTCAGGCACCATTGTCTTGTTGAGATCCTATAATTTGTGTGTTTCTTGTTTGATTTACCACTTGGCTGCTCAATTTAGTCTTCAATTTGGCTTCAAATGAATTTTTATCATAAAGAGAACTCAAATTTAAATCCTCGAACATAATCAATATTGCTTCAATTGAAGGAATTGTTGTTTGTTGTCGCTATTGTGAAGAGCTTCATGGAAATTTGTATGAGCTTATGTATGTGCTCTTTCAGCTTCCAGTGAATATACAATTTCCTTCGGTGGTGATGATTTTTTTTCAATCCTATCGCCGATGTATTGTCTAGTTTAGCATGTAGGTAACGCAGATCCGGTGGTTGATTAATGCACTTTACGTTCTTATCAGCTACACATCCAAGCTAAAAGATGTTGGTGGTCAGCTTCTAATCACATATAATAGTAGAATCCATGGTCTTCGATTTTCTAGTCATACCTGTCAATGTCGACAAACACCATGGTCGTGTTGCTATTGAAAACATGGAAATATGTGTTGCTTTTGTCAATTGTTGAAAACGTCAATGGAATGGGCAGACTTTGTCGGGGATGTGAAAGAGAAAAGGGTATTCGTTCGTTGTTGCTGGAAGAGTGACACTACTTGTCGTTAGAGATCTCAACACCTTATCTGTCAAAGGAGGTCGCTTGTGTGGTTTGATGCCATCAATCAGAGTTATTCGCCGTTCGGAGCTATTTGCTTCTGCTGTTCAGATTTGCCTGTCATCGTCGTTCGGTCCCGCTTGCCGACATCGTTCGTTTGCCGCTGCTGCCAAGCGACTACCAAAAATGCTACTTGTGATTATCGCTTTGAGCCATTACAAACTTCTCACCACCGCCGTTCAGATGCACTTGCCATCATTATTCGAAACCACTCGCTCTCACTGCTTTTCGTTACCATTGTTTAGATGTTCCCACTATCGCTCACTACTGTCATTCAAAATCGTCCGCAATCACCATTTAAAATGCACCCATTATCCTCGTTTGGAACCGATGATCATCGCTTGCTCAAAATTGCTTGTCGTCGTCGTCATCGCTTGCTGCCGATCCCCGTGGAGTAAAACCCAAGTGGCTTAAGGTTGCTTCCATTGTGAAGGAGGAGAGAGAGAGCAAGGGTGGGAAAAAGATGATCTTTTAGGGTTATTTTGCCCCATTCTCTATTTCACATTTCTCTCTCTTTTTTAATAGGGACAGTTGCAAATATAGACATTAGACTTTAAATATTAGCCGATATAACATAATATAAAAAAAATTGTAAATATGACCAATTTTAAATAGTCTATCAATGATAGATTATATTATTGATAGGAGTTTATCAGTGATAGACCATATCACTAATAAGCATTTATCAACGATAGAAGTCTATCGCTGATAGACTTGATTATATTTATAATTTTTTTAAATGATGTTATACACTTGGTTATTATTCTTAAAATGCTACCAATTGCAATTACCCTTTTTATTATTCATAATTTGTTTTGTAAACTAAGCCTCCGATATCTTCATTGAATATTTCTCCTTTGCTATCATTTGAGTGTCTTCTTGGATTAGAGACATGAGGATCTAATTCGTCCATGGTTTCTTTTGATTTCGGGTATGAGGATCTAATTTACCCATGTTTACTTTAATTTTGGTCATGGAGTTCTAATTCTTCCCTGGCTTCCACCATCAAACTTCTTCCAGATCATCGTGGCCCTTTTTTTTTTCTTTTTTTGCAAAGATTCTCAATTTTGTATTAGTGGATCACTCTCATCCCTATAGGCGACACCAATTGTTAATGCAAAATTTTGGAAAGGAAAAAAGGCATCTGGCCTTCATATGACAACAACAGTAAATTTGGGGAAGAGAAGACCTGCAAAACAAAGAAAAATGACTTCAATGCCAAAATCAACCAAATAATAAAGAAGAAGTTAGAAGTTTTTAGATATCTCGTATGGAGCTATAATGATGTATTTATAAGAAATTTGAACTAGGATTTATCTTCAACCTACTAGGATTAGGATATGAAATTTTCCTAATCCACAAGATCGTCAAACCTTAATCTTATCTTATCCTATCTTATCCTATCTTATCTTTTATCTTTTCCTAATTTTTGGCTTATTTCATTAAGTCCAAATTCACCCAAAAATAATATTTGGGAAAAAAAATCAACAACAAACTAGCAATAAGTATTAAATTTAAGATTTATTAGGAATAAAGAAACTAACATTTGACATTTGAAACCATAGGGCACTAAAATTGAAAAAGTTTCAAATATATCAAAAAATAGAGATTCGAGTTGTCATTAATCAATATAATATTTCAGTACATAATATATTTATCTTTCATCTTTTCTAGAGTTTCGATGGAAGGATTCATTCATTTACTACAATGTAGTCAACTCCATTGTTAGAACAACTTTTATTGAGTCTCTGCACCTACCTTTTTTTTGTTTTCGGAAAAAGGATTTGGCTCAGGATTGCCCATTTTTCATTCCAGGGTTTCTCTGAATTTGAAAGTTATCACTTAGTAGGTTTCCATACCAAGGCTCAATCTAATTAAGTCCGTAGCGTCTACCGATTTCGCCATATCCCCCTCTTTTAAGATTAGTATCGCATTATGATGTCCTTCCCCGTTTTCTTTCATTTGTATTATACTGGAACCACTGAAGTCATTAGAATACCGATTCCTCTATTGAAAAGTGTTTCCTCCTATTGGATTTCTTGTGTATCTTCTTTCATCTCTCTATCGGAGACCCGTATTTGGTCCGATCCAAAATGATTCTATCATTTCTGTATCTGCAATTCAATATAATTCAATATAGATAGATATATAGACATATATATTTGCCCCTCTTTCTGTTTTTTTTTTTTTTTTATTTTATATAGACATATATATTTGCCCATCTTTCTATTTTTTCTTAGTAAAATTTTGAATAATTAAAAGGTCGATTCTTTTTTTCGTCTTAGCTTCCACCTTTCAGAATGAAAAAAGAGAAATGCTTCATTATCATCTCAATTGCATTTAGTTGGTTTGGATTGCACCTTTTCACACACACACACACCACACACACACACACACACACACATATATATATATATATATATATATATATATATATTATTTATTCTTACCCTACCCTTAGGGAGATCTCTATAACATAACTAAAAATCATCTTATTATTCGATAAATTATTTAATATAGTATAAATTATAATATTAATAGAATAGCATTAACCAATTATTCTATAACCATATATATATATAAATATAAAATTATATTATATAAAATATAAATAAATATAAGAAATTTCAATATAATATAAAATATAATATAAAAAGGAAAATCAAAATTATGTAATGAAATATTGTAATATTTTCATTTCATTTAAATAGACAGACATTCAAATAGCATAGTAAAAAAAAAAATAAGAAAAAAGTAAATAACTAAAAAACCTAAAATAAAAATAACAAAAATCAGAAAAATAATAAGAATTTTAAATGTCATTTGAATTCAAAAACAAAAATTTACTATCTAATTGAGATTAACACATTAATTATTGATACACATCCATTTGATAAATAGAACAAAATTCTATATTCTATTAATCATTATATTAATTATTATGTTCTATAATAGAACATAATTAATAATATTTATTTGAAATGAAATTAGATTCTATATTCGTACTAATTAGGAATAGCTAAGATCCCAGTAATTTAGTAAATTACTATGCATGTAACATTTCTGCTATGTGAGTCCGCTTAACTCAGAGGTTAGAGCATCGTGGTCATCAGTTCGATTCTGATAGCCAGCTTTTCTTTATTTATTTGATTTATCAATTATGTCAAAAATCAAATAAATAGAGAAACTACTTCTTACCCTTTTTTCAAAGGTCACCGATCTAACACATCATAGGAACTTCCTTTTATGACTAAAGGAGAGGTTCTATTTCTATAGAACAAATCAAGAAATGAACTTTTACGTTTTTATATTATTTACATATACAATAGAATCCGGATATTGATCTAAGTCATCTAATTTTTCCTTATTTTGTAGTACAATACTTTACTGAATTTCGCTTCATTTATCATATTTATCATTTAGTTTAGTTTTAATTTAGGTTTATGAAATTTATCTAAAATAAAAATAAGGAGTCTTCATGTCACGTTACAGAGGGCATCGTTTAAAAAAAAATATGCCGTCTTGGGGATTTACCGGGACTAACTAGTACAAGGCCCAAAACCGGAAACGATCTTAAAAACCAATCGCGTTCCGGTAAAAAATCTCAATATCGTATTCATTTAAAAGAAAAACAAAAATTGTGTTTTCATTATGGTCTTACAGAACGAAAATTACTTAAATATGCTCGTATCGTCGGAAAAGCCAAAGGATCAATGGGTCAAATTTTACTACAATTACTTGAAATACGTTTGGATAACATCCTTTTTTGATTAGGTGTGGCTTCGACTATTCCTCAAGCCCGACAATTAGTTAATCATAGACATATTTTAGTTAATGGTTCTATAGTGGATATACCAAGTTATCGGTACAAACCCCGAGATATTATTACAACAAAGGATGAAAAAAAATCGAGAGCACTAATTCAAAATTATCTTGATTCATCCCCCCTCAGGAGTTGCCAAAACATTTGACTCTTCAACCATTGCAATATAAAGGATTTGTCAATCAAATAATAGATAGTAAATGGGTCAATTTGAAAATAAATGAATTGCTCGTTGTAGAATATTATTCTCGTCAGACTTAAACCTAACTAAAAAACAAGGGTTCGGACAATTTCGTCCTTTACTTCGCCGAAGTCTAAGTAAAAAGACCGAAGGAAAGTAAAGTAACGTTTTGATCTGGAAATTTTTCTGACATTCATGTATCATTGAGCGAGAGGGGGATTTTCATCTCTTATCCATTCTTTCCAGTATTTTCATTTCCGTACCATAAAAATGAAAAATTCGAAATAGAGAATCTATATCCAAGAAAGGTCTAACCGTTGGAATAATAGTATCCATTGTTATTTGATTTGATACATTGTGGTCAGTAACATTGTTGAATTAGTATGGAAAGAGAGGGATTCGAACCCTCGGTAAACAAAAGCCTACATAGCAGTTCCAATGTTACGCCTTCAACTACTCGCCATCTCTCCTACAAAATGATTATGGCCCAGAAACCGAGTTAATAGTGAGTCATTCATATTCAATTTATTTTTGATAGGCACGTCCAACCAATTCTAACAATAAAAATAATTTTTTTTAAACTATGTTTAATGAATACTTTTAGTTCATGATTCTATTTAGTTTTTTAAACTATGATTCCATTTTTTTTTATAAAAAATCGACTTTTGCAGTTTCCAATTTTTTACCAACAACTGTTTATCCCATACATAGATCTAGTTAAAATTTATGAATCATAGAATAATTATTCGATTCTTTTTCCTCTTTGTATCATAATAATTCAATTAAAAAAAAAAAAAAACTACTTCTAGAATTACCCCCATGTGTAAGATAAATTAAATTCTTTTTTTCTTCAACTTCGTTGAAATCAGAATAGTTCTCTTCATTCTGATCCTACTACATTTGGATGAAATTTAACCGGATTGAAATATTTCTTCTGTTTTATTGATTCCTGTGAACTCAAAAAGAAACAATTTGAATATCGAGTGGGATTTTTTATTTTAATGAATCCGTTTTTATTTTATGTTATTTCGTACTATGCAATTCCTTTTTTTGTGGGATCATTTTCTTGCAAGAGGTAATTAAAAGAAATTATAGAATTGGGTTGTTATCGATGCCTAGATCTGATGGGATAAATGAAAATTTTATTGATAAGACCTTTCAATTGTAGCCAATATCTTATTACGAATAATTCCGACAACTTTCAGGGAAAAGAGGCATTCACCTATTACGGAGATAGTGCGATTTGATTTTTTTTTCAATTTCCTTTACTGCTCTCCTAGTAGAAAGACACAATATTTGGGATAGAAAGAAAACAATAATTGAAATATTCACTAGTAAAAATCTGAAAATCAAAAAATTCCTTCTGTCGTGTATCCCCGATTAATGTAACCTCAGATGCTTTAATTATCGATTCTAGTATTAAGCAAAAGGTGTAACCTATAAATTAAGTCGACCCTACTGCACTAGTAAAAATATTCATTAGTAAAAATAGGTAGCAGAGAGGAAAAAGCACTACACCTAGGAATCAACAACACGAAAACTTTGTTATAAATTATCCCTTTTCCTTAGCGGGATCGGAACTTAGAAAAATGGTTGGGACAACAAACATCCATCTCGTTTGTATTTTGGATACCCGTATAACCATCAAAGACTGTTGAAGTGACTAATTCCTCGAAATTTAAAGGCATTGAGGACAAAGAAATTTTTAGAGTTACCATTTTTTTTAATCTAGTAACACCATGCTTGATGTTAAGAAAAGATCTTTTACAGGAAGGTTGGCTAGAGATTTTTTGTAAAAACGCTAGTCCCATGAGTTCATAATGAGAGTATTTCAATCTTTTTTATTTCATGTATTATTCTCAACTCATTATGCACAACACATAAAGGGGGAGCCGTTTGAGATGAAAATATCACGTACAATTCTGGAACGGAGATTTTTTGAATGGAATAACGAACGACAGTAACGGATGTCAGCTCAATCCAAAGGAAATTATGTGAAAGCTCTACAAAATTATTATGAAGCGATGCGACTAGAAATCGATCCCTATGATCAAAGTTATATACTCTATAACATAGGTCTTATCCACACAAGGAACGGAGAACATACGAAAGCTTTGGAATATTATTTTCGGGCACTAGAACGAAACCCGTTCTTACCACAAGCTTTTAATAATATGGCTGTGATCTGTCATTACGTGCGACTATCTCCACTATAGAAAGAAAAAAAAGAGCAAATTCACTAATAAATACTAAAAGAAAATAGGCTTTTATTGTTCAAACTAACAATTTGATCAGCTGTAGCAAAGAAAGAAACTTCATAGAAGTAGAAATATTATATACCTATATACTTTATTCAATGGATAAAGGATCTAGAAGAAGCACCGTAGAGATCAATTAGTCAGGTTTTTTGCCAATACAATAAAAACTGCTTACTTATATCATGATATAAGATTAAAATGGAGTCCACTTATGTAATAGGGTGGATCCCCTACGATATTGAGCAGCGGTGTAGCATCAGATCCCAAAGACAGTAAGTCTTTTCTTTCTTATGAAGGAAAGTCTTTTTCAAGGATTCTATATAGATTTCTAGATGAAACCGAGATAGTTATCTTTCAGAAAATTGTAACGATAGTGGAATGCCTATGCTTTATTCTTCTGAAGGTGGAAGAAAAGATAAAACTTATTTAATTATTCAGCAAAATTGAAGTTTGAAACTTATATAATTAACTTCTTTTGCTTAACTCGAGAAAAAAAATGGGCTAGATCTATGAAAAATTTCATTCAATTAGATTAGATATGGTAAATTTTTTAAAATATGGGACAACAAAAGAATTGACTGTTGAGCCGTATGAGGTAGGAAACTCTCAAGTACGGTTCTAAGGGAAGGAATTTACCTGCCTATTCCGACCGGGGAGAACAGGCCATTCGACAGGGAGATTCTGAAATTGCGGAGGCTTGGTTCAATCAAGCCGCTTAGTATTGGAAACAAACTATAGCACTTACTCCTGGTAATGATATTGAAGTCCAAAATTGGTTGAAGATCACAAGGCATTTCAAATAAGAAAACTCTGTTTATTTTTCTTAAAATTTTTTATTTTAATTATTAACTGCTATGCTATTATGAAATTTTTCTTTTGATAAATATTTTCAAATATGAATGTTATGTATAAATATATAGCTATTATATTTAGCTAGTATTAGAAATTTTGATATTTTGATATTTTTTGTAATTGTTTGTTATCCGTATAGTCAAAACAAATAAAAGGGATAATTTCTCAATGAAGAACCAGTCAAGGAATTTCATTATATCCATTCTAATCTAATCTAAAATCGTTCAATTTTTTTTGGTATTTTGTAGGGGTAAACGATACAGAGATACATTAGAGAATGTATTTTATATAAAAATAAAAAAATATGTTCTATGTAAGACATAAAGTAGTTCCATTTAGGAACTTCTAATGAAGATAGGACCATATAGTATTTTAACCCAAGTAAACTAGATATGTTTGCATTCCTTGTTTTTTGTATTAATGTAATAACAAATATTGAAGAACTCGAATATATACATAAAAAGTTAAATTACAAGTTTATTTCTCTTTTTTTTTTTTAATTTGTATATTTGATCCTTATATCTTAAAAAAAAACCCTGATAAGTATGTCGACTTTCAATTTTGTGTTTGCTTGGTCGTATAACTTAAAATGTATAATGGTTCGTGAACTTTCAATTTTTTATTTGAATCGTTCCCTACATATTCAAATTGTAAAAAATAAAATAAATAATTGATCTAGTAGATATAGAATTAAATTTTATGTTTAATGGGATCCTAAACTTTCAATTTTGGTCTAGTAGGTTTGTAATTTTTTTTAAAAAAGAAAGTTCAATATGTCAAGTTGTGGATTCTTCAAATATATATCTTGCCTAGGTGAATTTTTTAGAATATTGACAAAATATTAGAAGATTAATTATCGCACATCAAAAATGTCCAAAAAAGTTATGGGTTCCAAGTACTATACCAAGAAACCTATGACATTAATTTCAAATTGTCTCAATTACAAACACTTTGAGCTTAGATATACTAACCCTAATTACAATCCTTTTTTGTATTCTTTAGTTTGAGAGTGAGAAAAATGATATATGAGTGGTATAAAAGCGATGGGAGATTGTGTACAAAAGCTTTAGTTTGTGATTGTATAATTTTTCACATAGTGAATTTTCTTCTTGGTGGGTCTTGATATTTCTCAAGTTTTGGAGTTTTTCACGTAAGTTTTTCTGTTTCTTATTTTTGTTTTTTTTTTAATTTCTCGATTATTTTTTACTTATCTTAGGTAGAAGTGTAAGGTTTTTCTCAACAAAGATGACAACTTTCTAACCAAATTAAACTTCAAAATGTCTTGTTCTCCACACATACGTACCTAGAGAATGTGCCACTATATATCCTTTTCTTGATTCGATGAGATAACATTTTGAGATTCTATAGGGCACTGAGTTGAGTTATGAAGTTTGGAGTTAATATGTCTGTGGAGTTTAAATGTCCGTGAAGTTAGAAAGTATGTGTTTAAGGTGCATAGTTGAGTTATTAAGTCAAGGTATTTGGTGCAATCTTTTGTAATCTACAAAGTATGATTTTCTGTCAGCTGAGTTGTCAACTTAAAACCTTCACATACATTTTACCATTTTTTTTAACCTTCACATATATTTTACCATTTTTTTTTACATGTAACCATTGTACTTGAGGTAGACAAAATACTCTTGTTTCATACAAACAACAAAATTACAATATAATTTCACATTAGTAAAATGTCTGACTGTAATATGCACAAAAAAGAAAAAGTTAGGTCATTAAGAGGTTTGGGGCCTTTCATAGCAACTTATGTCAAGTAGTAGGTTAGAGTTTATTATGCATGTACGTTGATATTGGAAATGTGATCAAAGTCTGATGTCAACTAGATAATGGAATGATTATGGATATATAAGGAAGGACAACTACCACCAATGGTATGAGGCCTTTTGGGTGAAACAAAAAGTAAAGCCTGAGGGTTTAAACTACTATATAAGACAACAATCAAACATTGTGAACTAATAATTTCAATTTTTTATTTAAAAACACTTTAACCGACCAAGCTTTCTTTTTTATATTTAGTATATGATCAACTGATCAACTGAGTTGATTGTTAGAGTTAGTCATTGGAGATGATAGATGGAGTTGGTGGACAGAGTTCATAGCTAAAGGTGGTAGTCACATGGAGTTGGACGTCAGATGTGGTTGTTGGAGATGATTGCTTGAGGTGGTCATCGTCGGAGTTGGTTGTTAGAATTTGACCACCGGATGTGTTCATTGAAGCATGTTGCTGGAGTGAGGCAACATAATCACTAACGATGGTTGTTGTCAGAGTTGGGTGTTCGAGGTGGTCGCCAGAGATCGTCGCTGGAGTTGGCCATTGGAGGTGGTCGTTAGAACATATCAGAAAAGATGAAGTTCTCATTAAATATGCAAACTTCAATATTGAACACTGTTGAAGTTAGTGGAGTTGAGTTATATAACACCAGTTTGTGAAGTTGGTGGACCAATGATTGAGTTGAGAGTTAAAAACCTAATTCAAATCAAGTTAAGTCAATGCCCCGAACGCCCCCTTTATGTGATGGGTTTTGGAAAGCTGTTTAAAATGCTAAAAATTGTTCAAGTTCATTGTGTTGCTAATTATGGTATTAAAAATTTCATTAACATTTCAATAAAATTGAGACATCTACATTTTCCTCAACATGGTCACTTTCATAGCTCGGTGCTAATCTTGGTCCATTAACAAATTCCAAACAAGAATATACTTTTGAGTTTTGTCTTGATTGACGTGAGATTCATATCCAAAGCTGATTGACAACCTTTGTTGATATTAAGTTAACATATCATTTTGATCCATGTAGTTTGGAACTTGCTTAATTTTAGTCTCTCTAATTTTAAATATTCAATTTTAATCATGGTACATTCAATAATCTTAAATTTAGTCCCGTGTACTAGTTTATTATTATGTCTTTCAAAAACTTTTTTTTATTATTATTATCTATTAGCATCTCTTCACTACAAATTTTAGAAACATATTTATATATTATATTGTATTTTCTTACCTGAAAATAACTATTAAATTAAAAACACTTTTGGTCCCTAAACTTTCATGAAATTAACAATTTAGTCTATGAATTTTAGTACATCACGATTTGGTCCATCTAATACTTTAGTTCCTAAACTTGAATAACTAATGATTTAGTCCCTGCATTTTCAATTTGTAACAATCTAGTCCATATCATGAATAATATCAGTATGATTTTCAATGAAATTCTTACCCGTTCTAAATCATCCGAAAATCATTATTTATAAACAGTAACAAATTTAACTAAAGTTCAGAGATTAAATTATTAATTTCATAAAAATTTACAAACCAAAAGTGTATTTTAACTTATATCGTCAATTTGTTGATTTATAAACTTTTTCCACCCTTAATTTATTTTAACCATTTGGTTTGAATTTTGATATATGAATTTCAATTATTTACCTTAACTTTAAAGTCTAAAGTCAAGGCACAATCAAAATACAAATACAACCTATGATAAAAAAAAAAAAAAAAAAAAAAAAAAAAAAAAAAAAGGAACCAAACATACTTAGAATACATAACATACATAACAAGATTTCAAGAACAAAGATTTTTCTCAACATCACTCTATATTATATTGAGAAAACTATATTTAGGCGGCATAACAATCCGCGGCAAATTGTTAACAACTTTCTTCCTATTATCTAAACAATAAAATTCCATATCCGATTGAGGAATCCACATATCCTCTTTATACTTTTTATAAACATCTCCTTTGTAAAATTCTTTTGTTCTAAAAGCCAATACAAGCGAAGCCAAAGCTCCAATCAACACCACCACAGCCAAAACCAAGAACGACCCACTAAAACAATGAGCTCCTTCGCAAGTTAGTCCTTTTCCATTCTTTATTCCACCATCTTTTGTTGCTTCAACATCATACAATTTCCCAATTACATGCACATTCAGTATATATGATCCAATTGGGACTGCCAATTGTGCACAGTTGAAGATTGTTGCGTAATATTTCAACCCGAAAAGCTCCGAAAGTATAGCGAATATCATCGGTACTTGAGCTCCGAATCCGAACCCGATTATCAATGAAGCTATGTAGATTGAGCCACGATATGGGAATGCGACGAAGAGCATACCAATACAAGTTAGAAGATGAGAGAGAGCGAACATTAAAGGACGAGGTACTTTGTATTTTGACATAAGAGTTTCAGAGATGAAACCAGAGCCTACTCTGCCGAAGAAATTGAATATCGATACCAATGAAACGAATATGCTTATGGATTGAGATGGATAGCCAAGTGATTCGCCGATTTGGCCTATGTTATCAATGGCAGCAATTGATGAACCACACCCACAAAGTGTTCCTATGAAAATAAGCGCCATGTCTTTGCTAAACAGAGCTTGTAATATAGTGTAATCTTCTCCACGTTCGGGTTTGTTGAATATGTTTGAGAAACATGACGGTGAATTAGTTTCGGGGATTTCCTCAAGTGGGGTTAAGGTGTCATTGTTTGTAGGTGGAGGTTTTGATGACGCTTTCAATTCAGGAACGAAAACAGGGGTGGAAGGAACGTTTTCAGCTTGTTTGTTGAGTTTGAAGAGCACGAGTTCTTCTCTAATGGCGATTAAAAGCGGAATTAATAGTAATCCAATAATTACAGCAGCTCCACTTATATACCCAGCTGGAGAAAACGCTGCTTGTTTTTGGGTAATCGTCAAAAATAAGAGAAACAGAGCAAGAATGATTGAGACATAAAGCAAATGGTAAAGAACTCTGAGTTCTTCAGGGCTTTTATGGATATTGATTGTTCGAATCGTGAGAGAAAATACCAAAGAAATAAAAGTGGGAAACCATGAAAGAAGAAGCACCAAATTTTCTGGATTTTCATGGCCATAAATGGCTAAATAGAATTGAGTTAAAGTGGCACCTCCGATTCCGACAAAGCCTTTGAGAAGTCCGAGAATGATTCCTCGTCGATCGGGGAAATTTCTTACACTTGTTACTAAAACGGCTGTGTTAGAGAAATTTTGTGAATTAGCAGCTAAGGAAATGTAAAAGAACATTTGCCATAATTTGGGTTTAGCGATACGGCAAGTAATGGAAAGCCAAATCATGAAATAGCTATAGAAATTGAGAAATGAACCGACGATGAACAGAACCCATGGCGGCACAACCTCGCCGAGAAGACCAGCAAAAACTCCGAGGTTAGAACCGAGATCTTTGGCGAATCCTAATGTGTTGATTTGGGTTTGGTTGTAATCGAATTGGGTTTTCATAACTCTGGAGTATGTTCCAAAAACATAAGTTGAACCTGCTCCGATCATGATTAGAAATGAAGCAAAGACTGAAAACCATCGTCCTGCTGCAAGTTGTTTGACGAAACGCCAAGATTCTAGGAGAAAGTTGTCAGCCATGACTGGGAATTATGAGGAAGAAAGTGGTGAAGAAGAAGAAGAAGAAGAAGAAGAAGAAGAAGAAGAAGAAGAAGAAGAAGAATGAATGAACGAACGAAAATGAGGTTTGGGGATTAATTTGGTGGGTTATTAAAAGGAATTTCAGTTCTTTAGTTTGTGTAACTAAAATCTGTCCAATGGGATATCGGTATAATTTAATGATGGAGAATGATTGTTCAAGTAAAAACTTTTTTTTTCTTAATTTGTTGGTTAATCAAAACCCAACATAGATATAATCTTTTTAACTTCATGAAATTTTACTTTATCGGAAAGATTATTTGTATCATCTATTCCTATCTTTTGGTACTAAAAATGTAGACAAAGAAAGTAATTGAAAATTAGGGCCCGTTTGATAACGTTTTTGTTTTCTGTTTTTCGATTCCCTGTTTCATATTTCTTCTTTTTTGAGAACAAAAAACTGGAATATGTTTGATAACTATTCCTGTTTCTTAAAATAAACTGAAATAGAAACTTGTTTGAAAACTATTTCTTGTTTCTTGTTTCTTGTTTTTTTTAGGGGGGGAAATTTTCACCTATAGAAAAAATATCAAACTATTTATAAAAATAGAAAAAAATACTGATAGATATTCAAAGACTTCTATTCATGTCTATCAGTGATAGACTTCTATCAGTTTCCATCACTGATAGACAATGATAGACTTCTATCAACCTTTATCAACGAAAATTAAAATTTTGCTATTTTATGTAAATAATTTCCATCGTTATTCTATTTTTGAAAATCACCCATTTTTTTCTTTTTTTTCTCTTGTTTTTTCCCTTTTTTTAGCAATATAATATAAAAAGAGAATATATGTCATATATTAAACATCGAAAAATATATTATAAAAAATTTATGTCATCTAATACAAGTAAGTCCCAACGAAAACTAAATATAGTAACAAATTGTATCATATTCTTCCTATGTTGTCCAAATTTGATCGACAATGTCACACTACAGGAAAAGAGGCCTACTATAGCTTCAAAAAAATGTTATCATAGGTCTATTATAGCATTTTGTCTAAAGCCGTGACAGCCCATGCTATTAAAATTATTGAGCTTTTTACAGCACTTTTTATACGCTACCAAAAAGTTCAACTTTTTATAGCGTTTTGTTACATGCTATAATAAGTTTCCTTCTATAGCACTTGCTAAATGCTATGAAATGTTCGATTTTTTATAGCATTTTGAAAATGCTATAAATACAAGTTTCAAAAAGCACATTTAGTCTTTGCAACATTTAAGATAACATTTTTTAAAAAGCTATAAAATCACTTTAATAGAAAAAATATGTAGCTATTATTTGTCTATTACAACATCTATTTACAATTATAATTATTTATTTAATGAAAGGTATGATAAACGTTATTGTGAACGTTTTGTATTCATGGCATTTATTAGCTTTTTATAGCTTGTCAATCCTATTGTTGCATATTTATAACTTCTCAAATATATTCATAATTTTGTTGTTGTGTTTCATACATTTCTACACACTAAAAATCAAATAAATTTATACATACAGAATCCCCAAAATAAATGTTACAAAATAAGCATTCAATACAAGATTCATGTATCCCAACAAAAAAGAGATATAGTAACGAGTACTAGAAACTTGGAGATGAAACAAAACATAAATTTATAAATTATAAAATATGTTGATATCAAATCCAAAATAACTCCAACTTAGTTGTGTATGTAGTCAACCACAAAATAATTGAAGATGCATGCACTGATAGTCCCTATCAACCTATAAAAAATTGTTAAAGTAATAAAAAGTTTAAGTAAAGAAGAAATAAAATAATCGATAGATATACGTACTAATTAAAACTTTATCAGATGATCATGCAACTGTACTACTGATTACATCTTCTATATATGTCATTTATGAGTTTGGCCTCCATAAAAATGCATCATGTTTTATTGATCATCTCTAACCCTAGCCATTTGTTTTAAATGAAGCCAAGTTAAATATCGTTGTTGTAAAATATTAAAGTTAAGCTAAATGAATATTTTAATCGGCAAAATTTATATATATTGCATAAGTCTACTCAATTTCTGATATACTAAAATATTAGAATTAAGATAATATATAAACATCCATATGGCAAAATTTTAATAATCAAAAGTTGATATATAAAAAAGAGTAATATACATATTGAAAATTAAAGTAGTAATATATAAATCTAAATATTGGAGAATTTTAAAATTCAAAATTAAAATAAAAATAATTATAGTAAAATTATTTGTATAAATAGAAAAATTATTAAAGAAAATAAATAAAACATAAAAGATGGAGATAAATATAAAAAACAAAGAATAAATAAAAGTGCCTTGAGAGTTGAAATTTAAAATATAAAAAAATTAACATACATATTGAAAATTAAAATAATATTAAAATCTAAATATTGTAAAATTTTAAAATTCAAAATTAAAATAAAATATAAATATAGCAGTTTTTTTTTTGTAAACATAAAATTAATAAATAAAATAAATAAAAGATGAAAGATAAAAATAAATATAAAACAAAACAAAACAAAATAAAAGTGCCCATCTTAGGCCATGAACACTCAACCAAGATGTGGAAGAAAATTGTGTGCATAAGACATTACTAATAGACGAAGGATGCACTTTTTTAAAGAAAAGAAACAGTTTAATATAAGATAGAAATGAAACAAGGCTGTAGTTTCTCAAAATTTGTTCATTTTTCGAGAAGTTCCTCAAATTTTAGAAACAAGAAACGCGAACGGTTATCAAACAAGTCTGTTTCTTGAAAAAAGGGAACAGAAACAGGAAACAGAAAACAAGAACGCTATCAATCGGACCCATGAGTTTGGATAATTATATTTAGTTCAAAAAATTAAGATTTGATTAGGAACAAAAATAAAAAGTTTGTTTTTATTTGGAAATTTTGGAGGAAAACAAATGGGAGCCAATGTTTCTTAAATGAAAAAAAAAAAAAAAAAGCAATTGCAAATATAGTAATTAGGTCTGGAGTATTAGCAGATATAGTATAATGCAAAACAATTTGTAGATATAATAAAATTTAGATCAATTTCTCGGAGTCTATCAGTGATAAACTATATCGCTAGTAGTCTATCAGCGATATAGTATATTTTGCTATATTAGAAATTCTTTTAAAAATGGGTTCGAACTTTGATGTTTCTTACATAGTTAATATTTTGATTCTTTTTATACAAAGTTAAAATTATCAAGGAAAATATATTATACATCTTCATAGTTGAAAATAAATTTGACTTTTTTTTATTGAAATTCAATCCATTGTATATGTTTCTATATTTCTCTTGGAATTACCATAATATTGGTAACATCCCTTTTTTTTTTTTTTTTTAAATAACCTTGTTATAGGGCATTTTTAGACCAAGGATCAAAAAGATAGAAAGAGCGCAAGAAACGAGCCAATGGGCCAAAGGAGGGAGAAAATGACAGGCATTGGGCCAAATGGCCCAACCTGCCATCCATGACTGAGGCCGAGGCTAGTAGGCCAATTGGCCCAACTTGTCCTTCGAGGCCAAGGTGGGTTGCGTCATTTTGGTCCAACCTGCCTCCTCGACCTAGGACAAGGCAAGTTGGGCCATTTAGCCCAATTTTCCCACCTCGACCTCAAAGGTCGAGGCCGAGTTAGGAGAATGTCATTTTTCTAAGAAGAAGATCTTTAGCAAAGGCTTTTTGACCAGTTACTGGACTCGATTCTATGTCCAAACATCACATGCCAACAGATGTGGTCACCATCCTTTTTTCACTCCGAAAGGTTTGCCTTTCAGAGGCCATAGTCCAAGTTCCCTTAGCCTGTCCGAATCAACGTTTCCTAATCCCTTTTACCTTTCCTACTTCTTTTTGGGATTAGGAATCTAAAGCTACCACATTATAAATAGGGGGCCATAGGCACACCCAAAAGTAAGTTCTTTTCTTCCTATCTCTAGCTTGCTCTGACCCTTTGCTAAATACTAACTTAGGCGTCGAAGGTCCTGTGGCAGGCACCATATCAATGTTTTCTTTCTCTTGTCTTGTAGGTCGACTTCCTTCCCCGAAGTCATAAATGCACTATCGAAAGCATGTGAAGGTCAAGTGAGTCTTCCTGGTTGGATTTTTCCATCAACAATTGGAGTTGTCTGTGAGGAATGAGTTTACAATTTCAGCAAACTTACAAAAAAAAGACCAAGGGTTACAACTGTTGGAAGGCATCAATGCGCAACGAAAGAAACCAGGAGCCATAAGCACCCTAATTCATTAATTTTGGCAGAAAAGAAAACATGTTTCAACAAAAATAAATGGGTTTCATGACATACCTTTGAAGAACTTCCTTTAAGCTTTGAACTAGCTGCAAATCTCCACAGAATCTTGTAGTAGACCACCTCAAGATCTTCCCTACTATTCTTTTGGTGCTCAAGATTGAGTAGTGGGACTCAAAATAAGCTGAAATTAAGGGAATTTAGAGAAGCTCACAATAGAAACCAAGCAGAAGAACAACCTTCTACTCTCACGAATTTTTCTCAAAAATTTGTTCGGTCGCAACTCCTTTAAAACACTCCAAACTCTTAAATATATTGCAGGCATTCATACAAAGAAATTTGTTGCATGAGATGCAGCTCATGCTTGGTCTTAATGAAGAGTTAAAGTGGGTTGTTGGTGAGCTAGTAGAAGAAGACAATGGAAAATCTATTTTCCAATTTTTGTGTTTTTTTCTTTCTTATTCAATTTTATCAAAATTGATTTCATAAATCAATTTTATTTTAATAAAACTGAAAATATTATTAATTTTACAAAATTAATTTCATAAATTAATTTTCTTAATAAAATTAATAAATAATTATTTAAACAATTTAAATAATTCTAATTAATTTAATATGAAATATTAAATTAATTTTTAACACAATTTCATCTTCAAACATTTAAATCATATTTAAATATTATTTTTTCAATTTCATTTAATTCTAATTTGAACACTTCAAATTAACTTATCATGCTATTCTAGAGCTTATCCATTTACGAGCTAGTAGGGGGACTTCGCGGACCTACAGATCATGGGCTCCAATGATCCGAGATTAATATGCTAAACTCATTAGACCGATCTAACCCCCATTCGTTAACTAATGGGTGATTCCATTAAAGCACGTAGTTGAACTCCCCTCACTGTAGATATATTATGTCCACTCGATATAATCATGATTAGTAAGTTAACCCTTCACAAGTTGCTCGTAATAACGGCTGGGTCGAATCTCTGTTTTACCCTCGAAATTACCTCTTGTTCCTTAAGTCCCACTGATCCCCTAATGAACAATTGATTTGTGATCCAATCAACAAATCGAATCCCTCTAGGGCCAATGAGAGGGTGAGACCTCTTGTTCAAGACCCAGAATCAGCATTTGAAGGGAACAACCTTTCTACTAACCCTAATCGGGTAGGAGTGAATTCCCTCTTGCACCCTATGTTCTCAGCTATTCATCTGGTCTTATCCCCAAAATGGTAAACTTATTGCACAGAGGTAATTGGTCTTCTCTCATCGTTTGAAGATCAAAGGATAATCCCGAACAAACAGGAGTTCATAGTTACCTCAAGATTAAGGTTAAGTTACCTAGGCCATCGCTTTGAAATAGTCAGTCTTAAACAGTAAACAGTGTTATAAAGTAAGAATGACTGGTTTCGTGGTCCGATCTTGCACAAAACTCATTTGCACAGGACACCCCACTTCTCATGTCTCAATATGAATGAATTAGGATCACTTCATTTGTAGCAGTTTACAACTCTTTGTAAAAACTACAGAGTAGGCCACATTCAATAATGTTACCAGAATAAGGTACCCAATCTTATTCATATACTATAGATCATTTTGACTATTTACTCGAACCTAATCCACTTGTATGTCTCCACATAAAGTTCAAGTACTCATATAATAGTCAAAGGACTTAGGTTTATTGGATTTCTTAAAAAACAATATATTCAATAACAACTTTATTGAATTCTCAGAATAAGTTCTATTATTTACAAACCACGAGTTTTAGGACATAAAACCGAACAAACTCCCACTTGGACTAAAACTCTAGTGGTAACTTATATATCCGATATATAAGACTGAGTTTCTATGTTTTATAGAGAAATACAATAAACTAGGGTATCCCATACCCATGGTTTACCATTTGGTATCTCATACCCGATATTTCTCCCACTTGCCCTAGGTTATTAACCTCTGGTATTTCTAGTCTTACTAGATGATTCTTAAACACTTTAGTCGAAAGAATCATTGTAAACATATTAGTGTACAATAGGCTTCTTATTAAACTATATGGGGAATCCATCTAATTCTAAATAATGGCCAGGAAGCACACTTTCCTCCCACTCCATTGAGGTACTCTCAACTCTTCGTCTGACCTGCCTTAACAACTCTTGTTAACATTCAGATCTAGAAATCTTAAATTTATTATACTTCGATCTTAGCCATTTAAATATTTTAATATTTGTAAATGACTTTTAACAATTTGATTCTTAACAGAAGTTGCTATGAGATAGAACAAACATATTTCCTGAAAATGAACACTTCAATAAAAAAAAAAAATATATGTACAATAAGTTCATTACAAGATTTAACAAAAGCAGGTAATTACATCTTCATCAGCAACTTCTCCTACTGGATGAGTTGAGCAAATAGTCTCCAAGATCTAAGCAACCTGTTTACCTTTCTCTGCTCTATTCTCTGCAAGATATTTAGGGAAATTTCTCTTTCAATGCCCTTGTTTGTTGTAGTGGAAACATTTCCTTTTCTCTGCAGCGGTTTTCTTGTTCTTCTTGTCAGCAGGCTTCTTTTTCCCTTTCCCTTTGTCTTTCATTGCTGGAATACTCTTAGTCTACGAAGAGAAGGCAACTTCAGGCTTGGAGGACATTCCTCTCTTCTGAGCAAAAGCAATATTTACTTCTGGTTCCAAACCCTTAGTTCTTAACATGGTTTGGAAAGCATGTAACTCTTTCAATAGAGTGGTCAAGTTGTATTCGATTTTATTAATCAAGGCATTGGTACAAAATTACAGAAAAATCTTCGAAAGAGATTCTAGAATAAAGCCAACTTGACTTCTCTCATCCATCATAGCGTTGTTCACTTCAGCCACATTAAAGTGGACCATCATGTCCAGTACATGTTCACGAACATTGGTCCCATCTTTCATGCGACTATTGTAAATGTATTTGATAGCATCATGCCTCAGGGTGAAGGACAGCTGTCTAAACATCTCCCTTAGAGATTTCATAATCTTTTTGGCAGTACTCATATTCTCGTGTTTTTTTGGCCAAAACATTAGACAGGCTGGGGAGAATATAAACACGAGCATTATGATTCGTCCTGATCCATCTATCAAATGATTCCCAAACAATTCGGTTGAATTTGAGCTAGGAATGGGAGGACATTCCTCCGTTAAAACAAATCTCAAATCGTCAATCATAAGTATTGTATTCAAGTTTGATTTCTAGTTTACATAGTTATCCCCAATCAGTTTGTCCGAAGCCAACAATCGTAGAATTGAACTCGTCAGTCTGAAATTATAAATAAGTTTTATAAGTAAATTGCTTTTAAATCCAATTAAGTTTTAGCAAAGTGATAATGTACCCATAATCATTATTTTTGCAACAATACTTAAGTGATTTAAAACAAATGCTACCATGGGGTAGTCAAGAATTCCTTCACAAAAGCAAGACAGTTCTTGACCAAATACTATCTCCAGAATAACTCATATTCCGATAGTCATTTAATTATCGTTTTCGGTCAAGATCATTACTAACACTTAGTAAGTCTTGTAAGTGTAGACCCGCCATTTTCAGATCTTACAGAACGATATGAGTATGCCTTCGAAATAGAAGACAATACCCAAGACAGAACTATAAGACCCTATTCATTTTACTGAAGTCTGGGTTGTTCCGAATCCTATGTTACAACCCTCCGTAGGGGTCGTCGCAGTTAACGACTAGCTAGTGCCGCATAAAAATGACAGCACAACATAAGAATCTCACGGTTCAAACTAATGGAGGAGACCGTAGGACAATGTTGACACATTTCCCTCACCCACTTACTATGAACGACTTCCCCCATTCACCTTGTTATTGACCCATGCAAACACTTTCCGTATGGAGCAGTCGAGGTAAAATCGACAAGAAGCCGAGCATGGATCTCATGGTGTGAACTCTTGAGGACGTGAGAGCTAATAACTTTTATTCTCCCATTGAAGTGTTCTAAATGTTTGGGTATATTTATACTTAGGTTCTTTTCGGCTAATGAAAACAACCCTAAGTCTAGGTGGTTTATCCAAGTATAACACTTATAAATGGATTTTAAACCTACGATGTCTAGGTGATAAATCGTTTTTATTACCTCACATCGCTCACGAATGCTCATAAAATCGGTTACCAACGCTCAATTATTCGGCTATAATCCCCAGGTAGGAGGTGTTCCGTAGACCGTCAACTTAAATACCCCTATCCTTCAACAAGATTATATATTGGTTGAGTTTGTGACCCTAGTTTTATAAGTTTAACGACCTATTTTAACTATTAAAACAAGCGATTAACCTAAGTGAGCATGCAGTTGTTCTTTGTTATGGATTTTAAACGTCTAACCCAATTTTATAACAGCTCACAAAATTTTAGACATGTTAAACATCCACGACAAACAACAAATGCATTCAATATCTAATATAACTATTATATTAAATAAAAGAACCCCCTAATATGCATACTATATATTATATCATTTTATAACATACTTTCAATGCATATAACATGCTTCTTATGGTAGGATTTTAAATCTACATGGCATACTATATGCACATGCATAAATAATTAAACACTAACTGATATCGCTTTAGTTTTGGCAAAACAAGCAAACAAATCCTAATTATTACAAAAACAGCTTCTGAACCGCTCTCAAACCACTTGAATCACTCCAAAACGAACTCAAGTAGCTTGAACCAAACCTGAATCGTCTGAACCAGACCAGCCAAGAACCATTTGAAGCTGAACCGGACCAGACCACAAGAGAACCAGTCGAACCAGTAACTCTTGTTCATGTTCAACATCTCGCTAAGTCTCATCGTTTAGTAATGACGACCATCGTCTTGCATTTTTCCTGATTGTTTAGTATTTGCTTGATCATTTAGCAAAGCTACACGATCGTGTAGTATTTTCCTTCTATTGCATAGTGTCATCGTCTAGTACCAAAGGAAGCTACACGATCGCTTAGTGTCTAACACTATCGCCTAGCTCCATCGTTTAGCACGGATAATTTACTACACGATCGCTTAGCTCCATCGTCTAACGCCTGAAGCCATTTGTTTAATGCGCGCAAAAGGTAAACGATCGTTTAATGCCATCGTATAGCCTTTAACGCATCACCCAGCTGCTGCACATAGGTAAGCGATCGCATAGTGCTATTTCTTAGGAACTTGACGCATCGCTTAGTTGCCGCATAAAGGTAAACGATCGCGTAGTGCTATCACTTAGCGACTCAACATATCGTTTAGATCCCGATCAAAGGTAAACGATCGTGGTAAGCGATCGCTCAGCGCTATCGTATAGCTCTTCACCATATCGCTTAGCTCCCACCCAAAGCTACACAATCATGTAATGTCATCGTATAGCAATACAACGCATCGTTTAGCTCCAGCAGGTACACGATCGTCTAGAGCCTAATACCTCAAGATCAACGCTCGAAGCTACACGATCACTTAGCTTTTCTTCACAACGTTTAACGCATGAAGCTAAACAATCGCTTAGCTACTGAAGCTCAATGACGATAAGAACAGAGTCTAATTTTCTAGAATCTGCAACTCGGCCTCTTCACTTGTTTCTTCGATTATAGCTTAATTTCAACCCTAATGACTCCAAATAAATTAAAAACTCTTGGGAACACATTAAAGCTCATCAAGCAAGAGCCAATTACAAATTTAAATGAGAAATTAAAGAGAAATTAAAGGCTAAAACTGAAAGAACCATATTAGTACAACAGTTTCATATTTTTCATATAAAACACCCACCGAACCAAAATTAAACCGAATTGAATGCTTATAGATGGCTCTGATACCAATTGTTGGAAGGTATCAATGCGTAGCGAAAGAAACCAAGATCCATAAGCACTCTAATTCATTAATTTTGGAAGAAAAGAAAACATGCTTCAACAGAAATAAATGGGTTTCATGACATACCTTTGAAGAACTTCCTCTAAGCTTTGAATCAGCTGCAAATCTCCACAGAATCTTGTAGTAGACCATCCCAAGATCTTCCCTATGATCCTCTTGGTACTCAAGATTGAGTAGTGAGACTCAAAATAAGCTAGAATTAAGGGAATTTGGAGAAGCTCACAGCAGCAACAAGGAAAAAAAAAAGCCTCCTACTCTCACAAATTTTTCTCAAAAATTTGTTCAGTTGCAACTCATTCAAAACACTCCAATCTCTTCAATATACTGCAGACATTCATGCAAAGAAATTTGCTGCATGAGATGTAGCTCATGCTTGGAGTTAATGAAGAGTTAAAGTGGGTTGTTGGTGAGCTAGTAGAAGAAAACAATGGAAAATTTATTTTTCAATTTTTTTGTTTTTTTCTTTTCTTATTCAATTTTATCAAAATTGATTTCATAAATCAATTTTATTTTAATAAAACTGAAAATATCATTAATTTTACAAAATTAATTTCATAAATTAAATTTCTTAATAAAATTAATAAATAATTATTTAAATAATTTAAATAATTCTAATTAATTTAATATCAAATATTAAATTAATTTTTAACACAATTCCATCTTCAAATATTAAATTAATTTTAACACAATTTCATCTTCAAATATTTAAATCATATTTAAATATTATTTCTCCAATTTCATTTAATTCTAATTTGAACACTTCAAATTAACTTATCACGCTATTCTAGAGCTTATCCATTTACGAGCTAGTAGAGGGACCTCGTAGACCTACAAATCATGGGCTCCAACAATCTGAGATTAATCGGCTAAACTCATTAGACCGATCTAACCCTCATTCGTTAACTACTGGGTGATTCCACTAAAGCTTGTAGCTGAACTCCCCTCACTGTAGATATATTATGTCCACTCGATATAACCATGATTAGTAAGTTAACCCTTCACAAGTTGCTCGTAACAACGGTTGGGTTGAATCTCTGTTTTACCCCCGAAATTACTTCTTGTTCTTTAAGTCCCACTGATCCCCTTGGATCAATGAGAGGGTGAGGCCTCTTGTTCAAGACCAAAAATCAGCAGTTAAAGGGAACAACCTTTCTACTAACCCTAATCGGGTAGGAGTGAATTCCCTCTTGTACCCTATGTTCCCAGCTATTCATCTGGTCTTTTTGCCAAAATGGTAAGCTTATTAGCCAAAAAAAATTGGTCTACTCTCATCGATTGCAGATCAAAGGATAATCCCGAACAAACAGGAGTTCATAGTTAGCTCAAGATTAAGGTTAAGTTACCTAGGTCATCGCTTTGAAATAGTCAGTCTTAAATAGTAAACAACGTTATAAAGTAAGAGTGACTGGTTTCGTGGTCCGATCTTGCTCAAAACTCATTTACACAGGACACCCCCACTTCTCATGTCTCAACATGAACGAATTAGAATCAATTCGTTTGTAGCACTTTACAACTACAGAGTAGGCTGCATCCAATAGTGTTACCAGAATAAGATACCCAACCTTATTCATATACTATAGATCATTTTGACTATTTACTCGAACCTGATCCACTTGTATGTCTCCACATAAAGTTCAAGTCCTCATATAATAGTCAAGGGACTTAGGTTTATTGGATTTCTAAAAAAATAATATATTCAATAAAAACTTTATTGAATTCTCAGAATAAGTTCTATTGTCTACAAACCACGAGTTTTAGGACATAAAACCCAACAACAACGATATGGGCATGCATGGTGGAGTCGAATCAAATCAAGAACAACATCCTAGGAGAATGACAAAAGGATCAACAAAAAATCTGCCAGCCTTAAGCCCACCTCGACCTTAGCCTGTTAAGGAAGAGGTTGAAGTGAAATTTGCGACTTTAGAATAAATGATAACAACTTTGGATCATAACTTAGCTCAGATAGTAGGCCATTTGGAGACATAGGAGAGCTTCAGAAAACCCAAAAAGAACTAGCTAAAGGGAAATTTCCCATCATGGAAGATCGTGACGAGTAAAAAATATGAAGTAAAAGGATCTTCAGTCAATATATAATAAGTCAAAGTCATGAAGAGTCCCAAGAAAGAAGACCAACAAAAGGTATGGGCATACTTCTCCTTCAAACCATAATGGTCGAGGTCGAGGTCGAGGTCAGACCAAAAGAGCAAGTGCCAAAACTCTGACAAAGGATATATTAGAAATAGATTTGCAGATGTTACTTGAGAAAAGATCACTATAGAAAGAGGTGGAGGCGACCCCAAACTAGAAGTTGAGCATTGTAAGCACGAACTTCTTAAAATACGGGAAGAGATAGGTGATATTCATGTGGATATACAGAAGGCTTGTGAAATAGATGGGGTTGGCCCGAAGGTTTTAAGAAAATTAAAGTAAAGTTAGGGAGAGGTGATGAACAGAAAGTTGTCGGGGATTTTAGTTGATCAAATGATATTTATATTTGTAATCTAGAACTTCAACTAGTAAGTAGCATTGGTGGAAAGACCGAATCGTATATAGGGAACATCTAAATTTCTCAGTTAAAAAGGGTAACCAATGGGGGGTTTTGAAATTGTTTGTCGGCAAACTAAATTTAATTGCATAAAATAAAAGCATAAAGTAAAAGGTTGAGATTCTATATGCGAAAGTCTAGATTGGGTTATGACAAAATTCCCCTATTCAATTATTTGATCATCAAATTCTCATTGCCAAAATTTATTAATTGCTTACACCTAACCAATTTAACTAGAAAAGCTAATTAAATCGTCCCTATTAAATAACTAGTCCAAAGTGATTAGATGAAAAGCATGAAAATTAAGTTGTCCTAATAGCATTAAGATCTAGGGAACCTTAGGTGGAATATTTAACTTTCAAGTGCCTAGTTAAACATTCCTTTGGATCAATACTAATCTTAATCGATTTGCAAGACAACCTAACCTAATGCTTCCTATAGATCAACATACAATCAAGTGTCACAAATTGATTAAAACATAATTTTAACCAACAAATATAATTCATTAAAACATAATTTTAACCAACAAATATAATAATTCGTTAAAACATAATTTTAACCAACAGATATAATAATTCATTAAAACATAATCCACCACGATATGATAATAATTCATTAAAACATAATTTTAACCAAAAGATATAATAATTCGGTTAAAAAACTAACTAATAAATCAAAGTGGGGAGAAATCCTAAACCCAAGCTAGAAAACGAGTACCTTAACCCATAATTGATATCATGGACACCAAGGATTTGTTTAGGTACATAAAAGACCAAAAAGATGGAGAAAATAGAGAGAAATTTTATTGGTTCGGCTGGAATCGGAGATAATCTGACCTACGCAGTGAAACAAAATATTAAAAAAATTGGGATGGCGTCGCGGCACTGTATCGCTGACGAAGCTTCATGCGCATTAGGTTGGAAGCGTCGTGGTGCTCTAAGGTAGTGTCACGATGTTGTGTGCTTCTCACAAAAATGAGCATTCTACCTTTTCAGCACTGAGCACGACATCGTAGAGTGCCGCAGTGCTATGAAAGTAGCGAAAATTTGTAATTCTTCATTCTTCCTTCCCAGTTGATGAAATTTGGCTCCATTTTAGCTCCATTCTGTCACTAATGCCCACCCAGTTCTACTCTTAATGTGCTCGAAACCTACAAAATAACCAAATAAACACATAAAATCCTAGAGCAATCTCGTAATAAGCGGGACAAGATAGCACATTTTCAGTGCTATCAAAAAGCTCATGCCTAAGTAGTATGGCTCAACCTCGGGATTCTGAGGTCGTGGTCGACCTTATGGTACAAGAGCCCTTTTTTCTCTATGACAATGTGAAGGCTTTTGAAGAAATTAAAGTAAAGTACAAGGAGAGGCCCACGCTCAAGTGGCATGGCTCAACCTTAAGATAATCTGAGGCCGAGGTCAACCTCATGGTGTTGAAGCCTTTTTACCCTATGACAATTTGAAGCCTTTGAAGAAATTAAAGTAGAGTGCAAGGAGAGACCTACGCTCGAGTGATATGGCTCAACCTTAGGATTCTAAGGCTATGGCTGACCTTGTGGTACTAGATCCCTTCTTACCCTACAATGGTTTGATCTAAGGTCTATTTTAGTAGTATATTTAGATTCTGTTTTTATAAGGTCGGAGATTCTGTTTTTATAAGGTCGGACCAAGAAGATACGTATACGAAAAAAGGTATACATTTTAGATGGCCTAAATGAAAAACTGGAATAAAGGATAAGAGAAGGATCTTGGTGAATGAATCGAATTCCTTAGCTGAAGTGCATGAATGCATGTGCCAATGAAATTCATTTTGGAAAACATGAATAACAGAGAAAACAAATAGAATATATACATGATAAACATTAATTTTACAACATGCTTTTAGGGAATGAGAATAATATCTCTTGAAGATCGTCCTCAACAAAGTCCTTCTTCTTGTGTCGATCTCACGAGCAGACATGAACTCAAGACTTCTTCCAATTCCCACAAACAGTCACGAACACCAAGTGAGACACTACCACTTAGTTTCCTCGCTATTCTCCGAACAAGTATCAAGGATGATGAAATCCTAATTTGGAAGGGAGAAATTTTTTAGAGACAGTTTGAGGAAGAAGATTAATTTCTCTTAATGTGAGAATGTGAAAGAATTGGTTAGAGGAGGAGTTATAACTCCCCTCTACCAATATGAAAGGTAGATATTCTCATTTATTAATATATATATTATGTATGTTAAAGTTTTTGTTATGTATATATAATATTGTTGATATGTTGTTATATATATATATATGAATGTATGTATGTATGTATGTATATATATGAATGTATGTATGTATGTATGTATATATATGAATGTATGTATGTATGTATGTATATATAATACTATTAAATCAAATTCAATATATAATTAAATAAATATTATTTAATTAATTAATTAAATATCATATATTTAATTTTGTTTGAATCATATTCAACTAATATCCTCTCATATAACCTATAGTTTTAATATGAATTTCATTCATATTAATTTTAACCTATAAATTTATATGAATCTCATTCATATAAATAATATTTGAATCTTATTCAAATATATACTTCGTTCATATAACCTACAGCTTTAATATAAATCTCATTCATATTAATTATATCCTATAGTTTTTTATGAATCTCATTCACATAAATAATATTTGAATCTTATTCAAATATTTACTTCTTTCATATAACCGATAGTTTTAATATAAATCTCATTCATATTAATTATAGCCTATAGTTTTATATATTTATATAAATAATATTTGAATCTTATTCAAATATTTATTTTTCTCATATAACCTACGATTTTAATATGAATCCCATTAATATTAAATTTAACATATAGTTCTATATGAATCTCATTCATATAAATAATATTTGAATCTTATTCAAATATTTATCTCAAAATAACGAGCCTTTACAAATCATCGAATTGATAAAATTATATAATAAAAAATTAGATTATGCATTATCAAACAAAAATTACAGTATGATTTTGAAAAGAGACTTAAGGGAAGGACAATTACTTACCCTTGAAGAACACCTTCTTCAGGTAAATCCCTCGATCCAGGATTACGAAAGATTTGATCTTGATCTTGATCTCCAAATCGAAATCCCAATTGGACACCACTATTTGAGAACCCTCTGTATTCTCTTGGGAATGAAAATATGCAAGAGTGGTGGGCTCTGCACTGTTTGGAAAAGGGAAGAGAAGAAGGAGAAGGTTTTTTCCAGAGAGCTTTTTTTTGTTTTTGTCATTCAGAGGAAGAAGATAATCTTCTGAAAAAACTTCAACCCACTGTACGTATTGTTCAGACTCCCTCCCTTTAATTAAGTTAAAAATAAATAAAATTAATTTAATTAAAATTCACACACACACACACACATATATATGTATATAATAACTACCTTATTATATACATATATACTATATGTTATATCAAATATAACACATAACCTATAGTTTTATATTGTATCAAATACAATATAACTCATAGTTTTATTTTCTCTTAACAATGCATAACATTTAATATAAATCATATTTAAACAAATTCAATTATATGAATCTCATCCATATAATTAATATCCGAATCATATTCAAATATTTAATTCCTCTCAACTATTTATGGTATTTAACATAAATCATATTTATATTAAATTTAATTATATGAATCTCATTCATATAATTAGTATTTGAATCATATTCAAAGGTCTCTCAAAATACTTTATATTATAATGCATCAAATACATTATATTAATTATATCACATATAACTAATTCCCTCAATTAATTCATATAACTAAAATTAATGTAAAATTAATTCTCAATTTAAACCCTGTTGAGCTACAGAGAAGATCTTATGGACTTGTAGATAGAAGCCCCAATTGGTACTTGGATAATTAATTAAACTCTTTAATTAAATTACCCAACATCCATTAACTATCTGTCACTTCACTAAAGACCGGCAATTGCACTCTTCGCACTACAGATATATTTATGTGTCCATTAGACATAACTAATCAACAGTGTGATGACCTTTCACAAATTGCTCGTAAGTACAGCTGGGCAAAATTACCGTTTTGCCCCTATAGTTACATCTAACTCCTTAAGTACAACTGATTCCTCTAATAAACAATAAGTCATAGTCCAACTATGACCAAGCCCTTTTTTGGGTCAGGAGAGGATATGGCCACATTGTTCTAGCCTTGGAATCAGCCCTTAAGAGAGCAATTTATCTACTTACCCCGACATTAGGGAAGAAGTGAATTCCGTCTTGTGTAGTTGTGTTCCCAGCTTCCCAATCAGACGAATTCCCAAAATGGTAGGCATATTGAATTGGCAATCTGGCCACTCTCACCCATACTAATCAAAGGGCCGCCTTCATAGGTAGGAATTTACAACTCACTCAGGATTCAGGTCATGTCATCTATGGTCATCCTTGTGAAATGTAAGTCTCTATTATTAATGGTGTTATATAATAAGACTAATCATTCCATGGTTCGATCTTATACAAACTCTTTGTATAAGATACCCCCACTCACATGTCTCTGCATGAATGATCAGGATCAGATCATTCATAGCACTTTACAATACTTGTAACATCTACAAAGCGGGTCATATCTGTAGTGTCACTAGGATGACGAGAATATAAGAGATTTAGGACACCAATCCCGACAATCTTCCACTTGTTCTAAAGCTTAGGGAGCCAAATGTACAATACAAATAAAGTACAAAATACAATAAACTAGGGCATACTATACCTAGTAACATATCCCACTTGCCCTAGACAATATGCCACATATCCCGTAGACTTAGACTTTTTAGATGACCTTCAAACACTTTAGCTGTGAAAGCCTTCATAAACGAATCAGCAACATTGTGCTCCGAACCAATCTTCATGATAGTCACGTCACCTTGATGCACAATCTCTCGAATGAAGTGATATTTTCGTTCAATGTATTTATCTTTTCAATGACTCCTAGGTTCCTTAGAATTTTCCACAACACCACTACTATCACAATAAAGTGTGATAGGAAAAGACATATTTGGAACAACTTCCAAATCAATAAGGAACTTCTTAAGCCAAACAACCTCTTTAGTAGCTTTACAAGCAGCTACGTATTTGACTTCCATAGTGAAGTCTACGATGCATCCTTGCTTGATGCTTCACCAAACTACAGCTCCTCCATTCAGAGTAAACAATGACCCTGATGTAGATTTATGAGAATCCTGATCAGTCTAAAAGTCAGAGTTCGGGTATCTTGTAAGGATCAAATTCTTATCTGCATACACAAATATAAAGTCCCTCGTTCTCCGAAGATACTTAAGGAATGTTTTAACCATTATTAGGTGATCTAATCCTAGATTGGATTGATGTCTACTGACAATAACTACTGCATAGCAAATGTTAGGTCTGGTACATAACATTGCATACATAAGGCTACCAACAGCAGATGCGTAGGGAATTCGTCTCATTTTCTCAATCTCTTGAGGAGTCTTAGGACACTATTCCTTAGACAATACAATTCTATGCCTGAAAGGTAATAAACCCTTCTTAAAATTGTGCATCGAATATATGACAAGCATTTTGTCAATATACGATGTCTGAGACAAGGCCAACCTTTTGTTCTTATGATCCCTGATGATTTGGATCCCTAAAACAAACTGCGCCTCTCCCAAATATTTCATTTGGAATTGGCAGCCAATCATTTCTTTACATCAGTTAGAAAACCTACATCATTCCCAATAAATAGGATATCATCCACATACAACACGAGGAAAGCTACTGTGTTGTTGCTGATTTTCTTGTAAACGCAAGGCTCATCAACATTCTGATCAAAGCCATAAGATTTGATCACAGCATCAAATTTAATATTTCAAGATCGAGATGTTTGTTTTAGTCCATAAATGGATCGATTAAGCTTGCAAACCTTTTGCTCTTGATCTTGTTCAATGAATCCTTCTAGTTGATTCATATAGATGGTCTCTTCAAGATTACCATTAAAAAAGCCAGTCTTGACGTTCATTTGGCATATTTTATAGTTATAATATGTGGCTATGGACAAGAATTCTGATAGACTTTAACATGACAAAAGGTGAGAAAGTTTCTTCATAGTCCACTGCCTTAACTTGGGTATAACCTTTTGACACAAGTCTAGCTTTAAAGGTCTATACCTTTTCATCTAAACCTCTTTTTCTCTTATAGATCCATTTACAACCTATATGTTTTATCCCATCAGGTTGATCTACAAGCTCCCAGATAGAATTGAAGTACATAGACTCCATTTCTTGATTCATGGCTTTAATCTATCCATCCCTGTCAACATCTTCCATTGCTTGTTTATAAGAAAATGGATCCTCAATCTCATCATCAGTTATGATATCTTAGGCCTCTGTTAAACCTATGTAACGTACAGATGGGTTCATAACCCTCTCACTACGTCGAGGCAATCTCAACTCTTGAGATGGGTGTGTATGACTAAACGAACCCACATTAACAACTCTTGTTGTGTATTAGCCCCTTCAATAACCCTTGTTGAAGTCTTAGTAGATTCATTAGAAATTTCACTTAAAACAATTTTGCTCCGTGGCTTATGATCCCACATGTGGTCTTCTTCCAAGAACGTAGCATTTTTCGACACAAACACTTTATTGTGACTTGGATCCTAGAAGTATCCACCTCTTCTTTTCTTGGGGTAACCTACAAATAGACATACTCTTGAATGGGGTTCCAACTTTCTGGGATCTGCCATTAGCACATGGGCTGGACATCCCCAAATTTTGAAGTGGCTTAAACTACCTTTACGATCTCTCCATAACTCAAAAGATGTTTCAGAAACACTCTTTGAGGGAACGTTGTTCAAAATATAAACTGCAGTCTCTACTCATATCCCTAAAATGAGTTAGGAAGTTAAGCATAGCTCATCATAGATCAAACCATATGCAACAGGGTCTTGTTTCTCCTTTTCGATACACCATTTTATTGAGGTGTATCAGGGGCTGAGATTTGGGACATAATTCCATGTTCTATTATATAGTTTTGGAATTCTAAGTCCATATACTCTCCATCATGATTAGATCGTAGTTTTTTTATCTTTTCACCTAACAAGTTTTCAACCTCAGTCTTGCTTTTCAAGTGCTTCAAACTTATGTTACATTAGTATAGATACCCATATTTAGAATAATAATCTATGAAAGAGATGAAATATTCATACCCTCCTCGTGTTCTTACATTCATCGAACTATAGAGGTCTTAATGTATAAGCTTCAAGGTCTCTTTGGCTCTATAACCTTTTATAGTAAAAGGTTGTTATGTCATTTTGCCTTCAAGGCATGACTCACATATAGGTAAAGAGTTTTCTTCTAAAGAAGTGCTCTTTTTACCAATCTCTCAATCCTATTGAGATTGATGTGACCCAACCTTAGATGCCAAAGATGGACATTTTCTTTAGGAGAAACTCTCAATCTTTTAATAGTTGTTGCCGTTTTGAACATTTCAATATTTAGCACGGCTTTTGTAACTAAGGGCCTTAGTACATATAAGTTATTTTCCATTGAACCAAAGCCTAATTCCATTCCATTCTTAAAAATAAACACTTTATTTTCAGAGAAGGATAAGGAATACTTTTGTTCAATCAAACAAGAAACTGAAATTAAGTTCCTCTTGATTTGAGGTACTACATATACTTCATCCAATAACATATATCATTTCTTGTCCAAAAACAACTTAAGACTGCCTACAGCAACAGCTGAAACAACCTCATCAATACCGACTTTAAGAGTCATCTCTCCAGCTACCAATTATCTCCAAGAATTAAATCCTTGATAAGAAGAACATATGTGATTAGTTGCTTCTGAATCAACTATCCAGGTAGAATCATCATTCTCTACTAAGCGTGTCTCCAAGAAAAATAAATTAGATTTATTTTCTTCAGAGTTCTTTTTTTGAAGAGTAGTGGGATCAGCTCCACAACTCATATCATAAACTCCAAGTTTTATCTTAGAGGATTATCCTCGTTGATTAACTTAATTATATTTAGCAACAATTGCTTTCTCTATTTGTCCCTTGACATTCAATATGGACTGAGTTTATCTAAGGAACTGACATTACTGGTTTCATTGTCATCAACCCCATTTTGCTTGAATTGTGAGAACTTTCGCTCAAACTATTCTTACATTGATTGTGTGATTTGATGTGCAGTGACCATGCTCTCAAATCTTTTGGCTAATGCATCAAGTATGCTTGCCAAAATGTGAACTCTGGCCTTAGAATTAGCCTTTGTCAACATCCCGTATGCATCACGAACATTTCATGTTGCATCAGGGGTTAGGACTTGAGGACAATCCTCAGTCATGAAAATGTCGAGGTCGTTAACCATGAAAAAGGTTTTAATTGAATCTTTCCACATCGAATAATTAAAAATGGTCAAATTAGAGGCAACTAACAAAAAATTATAGTTTGACATATATGCTAAAAAAGAAACAATTTTATCTACATTAAATTTTAACATAACTCTAAAATATCCAATCAAATTTAGCAAAAACTAAATGAACCCCATTTAACATCTAATTTTGCAATGATTTTTTTAGTGATTTAGGATAAAAGCCACTGAAGGGTAGTCAGTTGTCCCTTCACTGAACTAAGATACTCTCGACCAATTATTATACCAGAATAACTTTTATTCCTATAATAACCAGTCATCATTTATTTGGTCAAGAAATCATTAACTAGCTTAACAATTTCTCGTAAGTGTGACCCTTCTATTGGGATAGTGTTCTAATTCTCCCGGAGTCTCATTTTTTTGTAAAGATGCACATTGTTTAATTAATAAAATAAGTGTTATTTAATTTTGGCATTTACTAATATCTAATAAATAAAGCTCCTTAGTTATCTTATGTGAACTTAAGCATGTATATGTGATATACAAGTAGATCATGCCTTAAGTGATAACCTAAATAGGTCTGTAGTATAAGGAATAAGGTGGGATATCTGATCCTGGTGATACTACGGATACAACCCGCTTTGTAGAGGTTTGTAAGTGTTGTAAACTACTACAGATGGTAGATCCTGAACATTCATTTGGAGATGTGCGAAACGGGGGTGTCCTATACAAAGAGTTTGTATAAAACCTGAACCATGAGATGACTAGACTCTATATATAACGTCGTTGATACTAGAGACTTGCATCTCACCTAAACGACCATAGGTGACACGACCTCAATCCTGAGTGTTATGGGAACTCCTGCCTTTGAGGTCCTTTGATTAGTATGGGTGAGAGTGGCCAGATTGCCAACTCAACATGCCTACTTTTTTGGGGACTTGTCTGATCTAGGAGCTGGGAACTCAATCCACATGATGAAATTCACTTCTTTTCCAAAGCAGGAATAAGTAGAGAGATTGCTCCCTTGAAGGCTGATTTCGGGGCTTAAATATAGTGGCCACAACTTTTCTTCGAAAGAGAAAACTCAGTCATAGTAGAACTATGACTTATGTTCATTAGAGGGATCAGTGGTACTCTAGGAGACATATGTGACTATAGGGGTATAACAGTTATTGGCCCAACTATACTTACGAGCGATCTGTGAAGGGTTGTCGCACTGCTAATTGGTTCAGATGGACACATAATATATCTATGGTAAGGAGGGTTCAGCTGTCGGTCTTTGGTGGAGTGCCTGACAGTTAACGGATAGTGGATCCCGTGACTAAAGAGTTTAGTCAATTATTCACATACCTTTGGAGCTTCAAGCTACAGGTCCATAAGGTCTCCTTGGTAGCTCAATGGATTCAGTTGAGGATCAGTTCTTGATATTAATTTGAAATGTTCAAATTGACAAGATGTATTTTGATTATATATGATATAGTTGGTATAATGTATGAGATATATTTAGTGAAGGATTGATGTAAATTAGATTTACATTAAGTACCATGGAATAGAAAAAGAACTATGGTTTATATGTTTCATGAGATGAAATATTAAAACTATAGGTTATAAATATAGTATGATAAGTTGGTTATCATTTATATTTATAATAATATTAATTATTGGATAATTAATTCTTTTTCTTTAATAACCAATTGAGTGGGTGGTTATTGGATTCATGATAACCGTGAGATAAAAGGAAAATGATTTTCCAAATTTTAGTGAGATTTACAAACTGTCGAAAATTTTTTCATAAAATTTTTTTGAGATTTCTCTCGGCAAAAAAGGATCTCACGGTAGTCGTCAAATAAATATAGATTTACTAAACAACGGCTAGGGCGAGCTAAACTATTGTACATTGGCGAGCTAAACGATCGTACAGTATTTACCAAATGATCGTATAGCTTTTGCTAGACGATCGCTTGCCCTAAGTAAACGATCATGTAGTATTTGTAGGCGACAGACTGAGCTAAACAATGAGCTAAACGATCGCATAGCTTTTGCTAGACGATCGCTTAGCTTTATCTAAACGAATGGGCATCGACCTATACGATAGGTATCCGCCATCTCCCACTTGCCCAGTCGTGTACATGATCGATGTTCCCTCCTTCGTCTGTCTCATTCCAAGTCCAAACAGAGCCCACCCTCTAGATTCTCACACCGAGAATACCAAGGTAGCCTTGTTGGTGGTATCATACTCAAGTCGACACCGTCGAGGTGCTGTGGAGGCCATTCGTGCTATTGTTGAGAAGTTCGTGGTCGAGAAAATCGTTGAGGACGAGCGTGAAGTGTTCATGCTGTGTTGCAGTCGTGTAGATCGAGCGTTCGAGGTTGCTGTTGTTCGAGCAATTGTGCGCAAAGGAGCGTGGAGACGCATCCTCAAATGTTCATGAGAGTATTCTCTTTGTTCATTTGAGTTTTCATGCTGTAATTTCTGTACTAATTATATAACTGCTTATTTCATATCGACTGTAAATTTGTACTGTTCATTCATGATTATAATTTGGAATGAATCTTAATTTCGCTGCTCATGGAAAATCTCGAGTCCGATTTCCTTCACCTTCATTTTAGATCCTAGAGTTCTGCTCCAATGAGCCAGCGAAGGGAAAAATTTGATTGAGGCAAAATCTAAAGTGATCCTATCCATTTCTAGAGTTTCACCATGATCTTAACCTACTGCATAAACCATCCGAAGAGGGACACTCCCAGGGCGCCTCGAGGCCGCAAGAAGATCTCATGGTGAAAACAATGAAGGAGCTGTATGACAAGTTGATTGATAACTGGTAGAATGAAGATATTATAAGCCTTTTATTTAGAATCATGAGGGCTAATAAGTAGAAAATGCGGTGATAATACTTAAAATTTGCGAAAATTTGAGTTTTGCGTCAATTAGCACCTAAATCCTCACTAACCCAATATTATGCATTACTCTATGCCAAAGTGTCTATTTTTGTAGCTATCGCAGGAATCAAACGCATGCGTTTGAATAAGCAGTCGCAGACAAACGCATGCACTGAAGCCAGGCGATCGCAAAGACAAACGCATGCGCTAAAAGTTGCGGTGATCGTATGCATCCATTGCATGGAAGTTGCGATGATCGTATGCGTCCATCGCATAGAAGTTGCGGTAATCAAGCGAATGCGGTGATCAATTGGAAATGCAGCCACGGAGTGACAACCATAATAGAAGAACGATCGTAAGATAGGTAGAACGTGTTGATGCTTCAGCTGAATCAAGCTTGGATGCATACCTTGGGAGTATCAATAAGATAAGACGATGTGACATTGCCCATAGCACGACAAAAGCATCAGTAAGCCATAATACAATCATGATAGCTATCGATGTTTAAACTCTATAAATAGCCTTTGGATCTTCATTTCAACACATCCGAACTTCTCCCTCAAGGAAGAGGTTTGTGATCACAGATGAGAGCTTGAACAAGATTTTCAGTGAGAATTCTTCACCTCCACAAACTAGATCGAGTGACGACCGGAGCTTTCGCCGAAGATAGAGCTCGAAAGAGATATATCTACCATTCATCCGTGACACCACCGGTAGCCTTGACGCAGAGTCCTTCATTTCCCTTCTAATCTCTATATTGTATTACATTTTAGCTTAAAATATTAAGACATTTTGTGATCAATGCAATTCTTGATTTCTTCATTGCCGTCTTCTTCATCATCTTTATCTTTATCATTGTTTATCTTCAACATTTATTTATCAAAGGTAATCGCATGCTTAATCGTGTAGCCTAGAGATAGGACACATGTAACAACCCACCGAGAGGTGTGCGTTGTGCGAGTATAGTGAGATAATCCTCTTTGCTTGGTAAAAGTCTGCAGCAACGCTTGTCTATAAGATGCTGCATTGCTTGTCTATAAGTTAAATAGCAGCGTCTAACTGCCTGAGAAGGTAAGAGATGGAACGCACCAAAGAAAAGTTCGCATTGTTCCTAGAGATAGGCACAATCTTATGCTCAACGCAACCATGCACTATAGAGATATAGTCATGCGGCTGACCACCGAGAGGTGTGTGATGCATTAGTGCAATGAGCTGGGATTACTCGGGCGATTTAAGATAATAAACATTACTATGCGTTAATGGTTGTTGTGTCTCTACCGATTCTCATCGCAAATCTTCTATTGCTCAATCTGTTTAGTTAGGAGTAGGAGTAGTGTGTAAATCCATTAAACTTCTTTTTATTTTTATTCATCGCCTCAAACGCATTGCTTCACAAGCATTATTGAGTGACAAGTCCCTGTGTTCGACCTCGGATTACCCGAGAAACTTGCGTTCGCGTTATACTTGATGCGAACGTAAGAAAACTTGTGATAGGAACGCGTGGTCATTGCATATTAGATTAACTCATCTTCATTCCGACGCATGGGTGCAATTGCATAAGCCATGTCTAACGCATGATTTCATGTACAACCCCATCCGTCCGTAATAATAATAATAAATTTTCCTACCAACATTGACACACATTCCTTTCCCGCTTACTATAAATACTCTCTCCATTCATCTTGATATTGACTCATGCAAACACCATCCGAAGGGGGATGCTCCCAAGGCGCCTCAAGGCCAAGCATGAGTTTCACGATGTGAATATTAAATGAGAAACGTGAGTGAAAAATTGACATATCATATACATCTTTTTCCTCCCACTGAGTATTTTAATAACCTAGGGTTTAATTTACTTAGGAAAAATACAGCTAATTATTTTTACTGAGTGATTTTTTAAGTTTGCCCAAAGTAACACTTACTTGGGATATTTAAACAATTTTGATTAATGTTCATTAAACACTTTAACAAACATTAATCAACAATTGATTGCTTGTAGCAAATATATCTAATTCACCTTTCCAGGTTAGTTTTTAGGTAAGGGGTTATGTTTCTATCAACTTAAATACCCCAACCTAAATAGAACTAGTCTTATACAAAAGGTCCCTTATAGATACGTTTGCTACAAATTTAATCTTTTATTGGAAGAAATTTAATCCTATTAAACTAATTAAAATGATTAATCTAGTTTCTAATCTCATTAGAAATTTTTGACCTTAGATCTATGTGAATCAAATTTTAAATCTATTTTAAAAAATGATTTTACCTAAGTTTGCATGCAATTCTGAATTATTGATTTTAATTTCTAATTTCATTTGGTTATAACGATTATAAAATAAATGAAATAAATTAAAACCATACATTGCATCGTATGACATACTTTATAAAATTATAACATTATAAAATTATCTAAAGTAATGTCATGCATCACGTAATTCCCATTTCATTACTATATATACATAACACTTATATATTAAGGTAATGAAATAAATAACATACAATGCATCTATACATCCAAACTATATATTATAACTATTATAATATAAATGATGCACGGCTATGTTATAATGCATTCTAGTATATAGTATAACACTTATATCATATGATGCATGAGCATGCTATAAAATTAAATCACGCAACTACATATTATAACATTTATAATATAAATGATGCATGAAGAATGCATAACCTATGGCGGGATTTTATTATATGACATACATTATGAAAAATATAACAAAATTAAACCATACATCATATGCATAATTTAAATAGTAATTATGGATCAGGACTGGACTTCTAAAGCAATAAGTAAATTAATATAACGTTTATATTAATTTAATTAATCAAAACTACCTATGACATTAATAAAAGGTCCAAACAGTTCTAAATAGGTGAATCAAGTCTTGAAACAGCACGAACCAGACCTCCAGTAATTGATTTGCCCTTAAATCGCTTGAACCATGCGAACCAGACTCGAAACAGCTCCAAATCGAACCGAACCACATGCGAATCAGTGCTGAAATGTGCTTCTTCTTTGTGAGACCATGCCCTAACGTCGCGACACTACGGAGAAGAACTCCGTCCACCGCATCGTAGCATCGCGACGCTAGGGTACAGTGTCGCAATGCTACTGTACAGTCGCCTACTATACAAATTCGATCTTCTTCGAATCTTGTCCGATTTGAGCCCCATTTTTGCCAGAAAGTCACCAGGAACAACACGATCTACTCAAGACATTAAAATTACAGACTCGATTGTAATTAACACCCAAAACAACGGGCCCTTACAAATCGTCGATTGATAAAATTACAGAATAAAAAATTAGATTATGTATTATTAAACAAAAAATTACAATATGCTTTTGAAAAGAGAATTAAGACAAGAAAAATTACATACCCTTGAAGAACACCTTCTTCGAGTAAATCCCTTTAACCCATGATCACGAACGATTCGATCTTGATCTTGATCTCCAAACCAAAATCCCAATTGGATACTATCACTTGAAACCTTTTATTCTCTTGGGAATGAGAATATGCAAGAGTGGTGGCTCTGCACTTTTGGAAGAAGGAAGAGAGGAAAGAGAATGTTTTTCCCAAAGAGTTTTTTCTATGATTTAGAGGAAGAAGATGATCTTCAAAAAAAATAAAATTCAACCCAATTCACGTATTGTTTAGAGAAATTAGAAGATCTTCCTTGTTATTCCCAAGATGAGAATCAACAGAGAGGTGTGGGCTTCTGTTGCTTAATTTTGTAAAGGGAAGTTTTCATAGAGAATTAGGAATTTCATAGAGAGATTGAGGATGGAATGATATATTAACAAGTAATTAAACTTTACCCCTAAAAAATTTCCCTAGGTGCTTCACGTTAAAGTAAGAAAATGAGGGGTTGAATAACTCATTCCCTTTTTTAATTTTAAAAAGAATTAAAAAAACTGAATTTTAATTTTGGGTTGTTTTCAAATATAGAAAAATGAAAAAAATAATATTTACAAAATATTGCAAAATTTCATATCTATCAATGATATACACTAATAGACATTGATAGACTTCTATCAGTGACATTGATAGACACTGCTATATTTTGTAAATATTTTCAGCAGTTTTGCCATCTGAAATAATGTCCTTAGTTATATAATATATAATAATATAATATATATATATATAAACTAATTTAATATATATCATATTAAATTATATGTTATATCACGTAAAACATATATGATAGCACCAAAAATGTGTGATTTTCCTCTTCTTAATTCTAGGTCGTTACTATGTTTAATGTGTTTATTTGATGATTTTGTAGTTATTGAGCATCTTGGAGGTAGAATCAGTCGTTACGAGCTATTCGGGATTAATTTGGAGCAATTGTGAGCTAATTTGAGCAATCGGACTTCAAAAGGACGTGAACAGATGAAAACACCCCTGGATGGAACATTGCGCAACGCTATAAGGCAGTAGCTACAAATTGAAGACGGAAGCACACTGCAAGGCAGAGTAGCGTTGCAATGCTAGTTGCAGTGTTGCAATGTTGTGACGCTACCCTATATATACGTTTCTTCACTTTAGGTTAAAGAAGGACGCCCACCTTCGACATCCAGCCAAATTTTCCCTCTTTTTTTCTCTTCTACTATATATTTTGGGAGTTTCTTTAGTAATTTATCAAGTAGATGTTGGATTGTAGCCTCTCCATCTCCATGGGAAGGTAAGGTTTTGGTTTCTTAGCTTAGGGATTCGGATAAACTCGATGTAATTTTGTGAGATTTTGATTTATTGATGTATACGAACTTGTCTATGTGTTTTAATCCAAATTTCATTTATGAATTACATGATTTTAATTGTTGATTGACGCCCAATGATTTTTTTGTGTAATTCTAATGCTTTGTGGTTAACTTGTAATATGTGACATATAATTATAGGTTAATCCCAATGGAAGCAATAGGTTAGTTAGACAAAAAGAACTACTCATAGCAACCTAGAGAAAAACCATATTGATTGTTTAATTAGACGTTGGAAGTTAAACACTCATCTTAGCTTAATCCCTAGTACTTAATGCGATTTATCAAATTGTATGGAGCAGATTCGTTTTTTGTGCATTTTGATTAACTAGATAATTGGGCCATTGGTTGGGATTCCAATCAATTGGGCTAGGCATAAACAAGAAGTTTAAGTCAAAAATTGGTTTAATGATCTAAATTACATTGGGTGAATCCATTCCTCTAAGCTAAGATATCTTGATTGATTGCGCTTCTATATTTACCTTTCTTGCACTCTATTTTATG